>NC_081182.1:31966331-32283543 GCF_029867415.1 Vicia villosa | reverse complement strand
TTCAATCCTTATGGCATGGTGAAAATGAATGCATGGCATGGTTTCAGATGTGTTATGGGTCGTGTAGCATCCATAAGAGAGGTTATTTGCACAAAATTTGCAAAGTCCAAAAGTGTCCATGACCTATAATTTTACTTCATGAGGCCAACTTTGAACAAGCATAACTCCTAGCTCAAATTGAATTTGGAGAAGGTTGAACACAATTTGGAAAGCCCTAAACATCTACTTCAAATCATTAGTTTATGTCTTCTTCAGAATCATTTAGGAAATTTGTGAAAAATGAGCCTAAAGTTGGATGAAAACTAGGTTAAAACACTTAGAAAAATTTCTAAGTGTTTATGACCTAAACTTCAAAATTTCCAAAACTTCATAAATGGTTGATCTTTTGAAAAAAGTTCCTTTGTAAGATGTTGTTTTATTTTGCAAGATCTACAACTTTCATGTTGGAAGTTTTTTGAGTTGTGTAGGTGAAATTTTGAGATCTCACCATGCCTTCAAAAACCCTAATTCCCGACTTTTCGCTCCTTGATGAATTTCTTTGGCCAAATGACTTTGACATCCATATATTGATGATATTGATCTTTGAAAGTCATTTTTTGACCAAAAACCTTAAAAGTCAATGATGATCCTTCACAGTTGACTTTTTCCTGACAAAGTGAATTTTTGGGCTTTTGTGTAGAAATAAGATCTTCTCCACAAATGGATGATATAAATGGATTATATGGAGGTAGTAGAGATCCTTGAATCATGTCTTGAGTTTTGGATTCATGCCCTGATCAGAAGTCAACTATCTTGGTGAATTAGGTCAAAACCCTAATTTGTCGACCATGTGAAAGTAATGACTGTAGACTTTGAATTGAAGTGTGATGTCCAGTAGACCTTGTAATATGAGTTATTTGAAGATGATTGATGTCTTTGAATGACCCTCTGAGGTTTTTTAGGGTTTCCCAAATGTGATCCCTGATTTCAGTCCTTGATAGGCTCAGAACCCTAGTCTGGCGACCTGAGTAAACCTGTACTCATATGACTGGATGTCTAATCAATCATAGATGAGAAAAGTGAAGTCTTTGAGCCTCATGATTGTATTAGGGACTAATCCTTGTATTGATTGATCCTTTGCCTGAGCTTTCTTGTCTTTGAGCATCCTCGATTAGGTACCAGATGGAGAAATGACTGCTCTGGGTACTTGTCTTGACCTGATGAAAAATCCTGAAGATATGTCATCTCAGGGGGGTCAAAAATTAGGGTATGACACGGTATAGTAAAGGTGCGGAAATTAAAGTTAGTTGTTAAGTGTTAAAGATAACCATCTTGAAACTTGTCAAGTATGTTATCAAAGTTAGTAGGAAGATCTATGGTGAGTGAATGATGTACTCGAATTTAAATTCAATGGGGTTTATCAGAAGCTTGATAGAATCATAGCGACTACACGATAAAAACCTCCACAAGTCTTAAATCAACCGCATACAATTCTCTTCCATGTTTGATCTTTTTTATTCGGGACACGAAATATTGCGCTATGTTAAGCAGATCGCCAAGTGATTTATGTAGAAATCACCCTACAACGAGGCCGGTCAAAACTTTATGTGCTAATGCATGCGAGAAGAACGATATGTAGATCGCCTTCCGAAAGCAATACCGCATGAAAAGAAAATAGGTAACGATCTAGTCTTTACTAAGAATCCATAAGAATTCTCAAAGTATTAAGACTTTCATCGATCAAAAGAAAAAAAGGAGAAGGAGAAGATAAAATGCATAAAGATAATCAACTCACACTATCATTAATATCATTCATCTAATATTATGGATTTGGTTCTTTCAAACCTATCAACATCCTAGATCCAATGATATTAATGAAGTGGAGGAAGAAGAATAAAATTCACAAAAAGATAATCAACTCACACTATCATTAATATCATTCATCTAATATTATGGATTAGGTTATTTCAAACCTATCAATATCCTAGATCCAATGATATTAATGAAGTGGAGGAAGTAGGAAGCCAAAACAAGCATAAAAAAGGCAAAAAACACATTCTGCCTTACTGGAAATCGATTTACCTCTGTAGGAAATCGATTTCCTGAGTGTAGAGTTCAGTTTTGGGCGCAAAAAACAGAGTGGAAATCGATTTCCCTCTGTAGGAAATCGATTTCCTGCGCACAGTTTTCAAAAAAACAGCATTATGAACTTTGAAACTTGATTTAGGCAAACATACAAACACCTTATGATCACATATCCATGGGAGCACGAATTTTCCATCAAATCACCATCAAATAGCACCAATATAGCATCAAAGATGCATTGAACACAAGCAACAAAGATCTACATCTTAGAATTGAGAAATTTACCAATTCTTGAATTAAAGTGTTGAAGTAGCTTCAAGAACAAGCACAAAGTGTAGATCCTTCAAGTATGGAGATGAACAATCAAAGAAAAGAGTGAAATGTAGGAGGCTTAGTTCAAAATTAGCAAGATTCAATGTGAACCTTACTAATCTTATGAAAATGAACTTTGGGTGAGGGTTTTGGAAAGGGTGAGAAATGAATTTGCAAGCAATTTTTTGGCTCTCCAAGCTTGAGAAATGAGAGAGTAGAGGGCTCTATTTATAGAGTTGGAGCAAGAGTAGTGGCAAATTGGTCTTTTTGTGCTTGGTGATTAACTTGTGTTTAATTGGTGATTAAAGTGGCAATTAAATGGTAAAAAGTGGTGAAATGGGGTTAAAGAGGGTTTAATGAATGAGTTAATTTTGATGAGGTGGAAAATTGATAAAATGATCAAATAAAAAGGTGCCAAAATGATGTCAAGCTTCCCTCTTATATTTTTTTGAATTTTGCGCACAGGAAATCGATTTCCCACAGGGGTAAATCGATTTCCACCTTCAAATTTTCAAAAATTGTTTTCTTGCACTGTTTTGATTTTTGCCCGATCTTTCACCTGTAAAATATAAACAAAAGAGACAAAACATATATTTTTGATTTTTTGGTTAGTATAAACAAATAAAAGGCTATAAATGCTCGATAATTCCCCTCAGAGATAATCACAGTATCAAAGATAAAGCTTCACAATGGTGCTCTTGATTGATGATTGAATGCAAGTGATGTATGATCTTAGGGTCAAAAATTGGGGTATGACAGATGCCCCTATTTAAGTTTCTTCGATTTGGAGATACGATGATTGGAAATCTTCGTTTTGACAAAAATCGAAGAGACTTAAATATATAAAACACAATTTTTGAGCCTAAGATGCAATGCAATGTTAATGAATGCATGTGATGATAATAAAGCATGACAACACTGGGGGAGTAACAAGTGATCCACTGGGGAAAACAAATGTCTTGCTATAACTCCGCTGGGGAAACAAACGTCTTAGAAGTTCCACTGGAGAAGGCAAGACTTTGTTGGAGAGACGGAACTTCGGTGGGAAAAGAAACTTCTCTGGGGAAAACACTTCGTGTCAGAGAGGTTATAGCATCCTCTTTCACTGGGGATGAGAAAAAAGGAACATCCTCTTTCACTGGGGATGAGAAAGTATGCATCCTGAGTTAGAATGCCAATCTTCCGTTAATAGAAATCACACCATCGTACCACTGATGATTGAAGAGATGTACCGCCGTACCACTGACGATAACACATACCAACGTTCCACTGAAGGCATGAAGAAGAAATATACCACCGTACCACTGATGACATAGAAGGGAGATATACCACCGTACCACTGATGATATGAAGAGAGATATACCACCGTACCACTGATGATATGAAGAGAGATATACCACCGTACCACTGATGATGTGAAGAGAGATATACCACCGTACCACTGATGATGTGAAGAGAAATACATCGACGTACCACTGACGATGAAGATAACAAAATACACCAACGTTCCACTGAAGGTGAAGATAAATACATCGACGTACCACTGACGATGAAGATAACAAAATACACCAACGTTCCACTGAAGGTGAACTACCAACGTTCCACTGGAGGTAGAAAGAGATGTATCGCCGTACCATTAACGATAACATATACCCACGTTCCACTGAAGGTATTGAAGAGATATACATCGACGTACCACTGACGATGAAGATAACAAAATATACCAACGTTCCACTGAAGGTATGAAGAAGAAATGTACCACCGTACCATTGGTGATATGAAGAGAGAATACATCGACGTTCCACTGACGATGAAGATAACAAAATACACCAATGTTCCACTGAAGGTGAACTACCAACGTTCCACTGGAGGTAGAAAGAGAAATACATCGACGTACCACTGACGATGAAGATAACAAAATACACCAACGTTCCACTGAAGGTATGAAGAAGAAATGTACCACCGTACCATTGATGATATGAAGAGAGAATACATCGACGTTCCACTGACGATGAAGATAACAAAATACACCAACGTTCCACTGAAGGTGAACTACCAACGTTCCACTGGAGGTAGAAAGAGAAATACATCGACGTACCACTGACGATGAACTACCAACGTTCCACTTGAGGTAGAAAGAGAAATACATCGACGTACCACTGACGATGAAGATAACAAAATACACCAACGTTCCACTGAAGGTGAAGATAAATACATCGACGTACCACTGACGATGAAGATAACAAAATACACCAACGTTCCACTGAAGGTGAACTACCAACGTTCCACTGGAGGTAGAAAGAGATGGTGTACGAAGATGACATAATCAAGCATGTCCCAAGCTGAACACCAAAGCAGAAACTGCTAGCAATCTTTCGATGGCTTCAGAATATATGCTACCCAACACTAGGGAACATTGAAGCTGAGAGAACACCGTAGTTGAGTTCTAAACCAAACTCGAACCAGGCCAAAGGTATATTGAGTGTAATACGTTCTTCTGCATATGAATACATCAACATATCCATTCCTTGTAATGCACTCATGAATCAAAGTAAAAATTCTTTTATAATTTTCAAAAGGATTTTGTTGAAATCAATTATCTCTTTGTTTCAAAAAATTACTATCAACAATAAATGACATTTTGAGAGATATGAAAGAAATAAGATTGCCAATAAAAAGATAAAGGCTCAAACTTTTTTAATGGAATGGTAGCCTGCAAAAGGCAAGACCCCAGGGATTATTACAAAGTTTGGAAAGTGGTAATTTTGTGGAAAAGGTACATTGAAATGTAATGACCCCATCCTCTCTCTCAACTGGGAATTCCTGAGCAAAGGCTTCCGTTGAAAAGTGTCGAACTTCATCATGATAAACAGATGACTGTTGATGATCAAGTCTTGTCTGATGTAGTTACTTGCCATGAATCCCTAACTTTTGCCTGGACCGCCCTTTCGGGTTTTCAGTCCACCGGGTATTTTATTCTGTTTATGTCTCTAATTTTTGCCTGGATCGCCCTTTCGGGTTTTCAATCCACCGAGACGCTCTTTTTTGCCTAAGTCGCCCTTTCGGGTTTTCAACTTAGCGAGCTGTTCTTTTATTATTTAGGCGAAGTATTTCTTGACTACATCAGCATTCACGGGACGTGGGAGCTCTTCTCCATCCATAGTTGCAAGAATTAATGCACCGCCAGAGAAGGCTTTCTTAACAACATATGGTCCTTCAAAATTAGGAGTCCACTTGCCCCTTGAATCGGAGGTGAAAGACAAGATCCTTTTGAGCACGAGGTCGCCTTCTCTGAATACACGAGGTCGAACCTTCTTATCAAATGCTTTCTTCATTCTTTTCTGGTATAACTGACCATGGCATAAAGCCGTCATTCTCTTTTCTTCTATCAAATTCAATTGATCAAACCTGCTCTGACACCATTCAGCCTCAGATAACTTGGTTTCCATTAAAATTCTCAATGATGGAATCTCAACCTCAATAGGGAGCACTGCTTCCATGCCATAAACCAAAGAAAAGGGAGTTGCCCCTGTTGAAGTACGAACAGATGTACGGTACCCATGCAAAGCAAATGGGAGCATCTCATGCCAGTCCTTGTACGTAACAACCATCTTTTGCACAATTTTCTTAATGTTCTTATTTGCTGCTTCAACAGCTCCATTCATCTTTGGCCTATAAGGCGAAGAGTTGTGATGTTCAATCTTGAAGCTTTCACACAATTCTCTCATCATGCTATTGTTCAGATTCGAGCCATTATCAGTGATGATCTTGCTTGGTACACCATATCTGCAGATGATGTTGTTCTTGATAAATCTGACCACAACTTGCTTTGTTACATTAGCATATGAAGCAGCTTCTACCCACTTGGTGAAGTATTCGATTGCTACCAGGATGAATCGATGTCCATTCGAAGCCTTGGGTTCAATCATGCCAATCATATCAATACCCCACATAGAGAAAGGCCATGGAGAAGAAATAACATTGAGAAGTGTCGGAGGCACATGAATCTTGTCAGCATACACTTGACACTTGTGACACTTCTTTACAAACTTGTAGCAGTCAGATTCCATTGTCAACCAATAGTAACCTGCTCTAAGCATCTTTTTAGCCATCGAATGTCCATTGGCATGGGTACCAAAAGAACCTTCATGAATTTCATGCATCAACATGTCTGCTTCGTGTCTATCCACGCATCTGAGCAAAACCATGTCATAATTCCTTTTATACAAAACATCAGCATTGATGAAGAAACTGCCAGCCAATCTCCTCAAAGTTTTCTTGTCTTTATTTGATGCCCCAAGTGGGTACTCTTGAGTCTGGAGGAAGTGCTTAATATCGAAATACCAAGGCTTTTCATCTGTTGCTTCCTCAACTGCAAATACATGAGCAGGTCTATCAAGACGCCTGATTGTAATTCGAGGTTCCTCATTGTTGTGAATTCAATGCCAAGAACAAAGTATAAAACAAGGAAGAATAAAGGACAAGGAAGAAGAGGAACACAATAATTGGTTATAACTGCTATTCTTTCACTTTCTCTTAAAACAAGATTACAAGTTTACAAGAATAACAAATAACCTCTCTCACCCTAAATTAGGATTTGCAGCTTAGCAATGATGAGAGACTAGTATGCTATTTATAATAAAACCTAACATACTAACTAATGGGCTTTTTCAGCAAGGCCCATTACACAAGCCAACTTAATAAACAAGCTAACTTAACAAATTAGGGTTTAAACACTAAAACCTAATTTAACATGCTAACAACCCTAGCATCTTCGACATCTGCATGCTAGACCCATCTTCGACTACAGCATGCACACTTCGACACCAGCATGTGAACAATCCTTCGACTTCATGCTTAACTCTGTCGAACTGTCGAACCAAGAAGCTACCCTTCGACAATACTAGAGTTCGATCCAATATCTCACAAATCTCCACCTTGGACCTAACTCTACAACGTCAAGGAACAAACTAGCTTTCTTCATGCAGCTTTATCAACTGCATACAGTGGAAAAACTTGCAACTCGGCAATGTCTTGGTGATCATATCAGCAGCATTGTCTTCAGTCGAGACCTTCAGCACTTGGACTTCTCCACGCTCGATTACTCCTCTGACGAAATGCAGCCTCACATCAATGTGCTTAGTTCGCTCATGATAGGCTGAATTCTTCGACAGGTGTATTGCACTTTGACTATCACATTTAACAGTGATACCTCGACCTTGAAGTTTCAGCTCCTTCGCAAAACCTTCAAGCCACAATGCTTCTTTCACAGCTTCAGTTAGGGCAATATACTCCGCTTCAGTGGTTGATAGAGCAACAACCTTCTGAAGTGTTGCTTTCCAACTAATTGCAGTGCCAAACATAGTGAAAACATATCCAGAAATAGATTTTCTGGAATCCATACAACCTGCATAATCAGAGTCGACATATCCTTCTATTACTGCTTTACTATTTTCACCCAAGGCTCCACCATAAATTAGGACTCTATTCAGAGACCCATTTATGTACCTTAAAATCCACTTCAATGCTTGCCAGTGAGCCTTTCCAGGATTCGCCATGTACCTGCTTACAAGACTGACTGCGTAAGCTATGTCGGGTCTAGTACAAACCATAGCATACATCAAAGAACCAACTATATTAGCATACGGAATGCTATTCATATAGGCTCTTTCGACATCAGTACTGTGACACTGATCAATACTCAGCTTGAATTGAGGGTTTGTTGGAGTCACAACTGGCTTCGAATTCGACATACCAAACTTTTCAAGAATCTTCCGTAGATATGCCTCTTGAGATAGGCATAACTTCGACTTCTTTCTATCTCTTCGAATGTCAATTCCAAGAATCCTGGAAGCAGCTCCCAGATCCTTCATATCGAACTCCTTATTGAGTTCAGCCTTCACCCTCGTCACATCTTCAACATTGTTGCTTGCTATGAGAATATCATCCACATAAAGCAACAAAATAACAAATGAATTACCAGGTCGAAATCTGAAGTAAACGCAGTGGTCGAACTGACTTCTAATGAAACTTATGCGTGCCATGAAATTGTCGAATCTCCTATTCCACTGTCGAGGAGATTGTTTCAGCCCATACAAAGATCTCTTTAACTTGCACACATAATCTTCCTTCCCCTTTTCGACATACCCTTCAGGTTGCCTCATCAGGATCGTTTCATCTAGATCACCATACAAGAACGCAGTCTTCACATCCATCTGTTCCAGTTCAAGATCGAACTGTGCCACCATGGCAAGCAACATTCGAATGGACCTATGCTTCACAACAGGAGAAAACACATCATTGAAGTCGACACCTTCTTTCTGAGTGAAACCCCTTGCAACTAACCTTGCCTTGTATCTTTTCGACGTCACTCCTTCAATTCCTTCCTTAACTTTGAAAATCCATTTACAGCTGACTAACCTTGCCCCAACAGGTTTCTTGATCAGTTCCCAAGTATGATTATCATGAAGAGATTTCATCTCATCATCCATGGCCTTCAGCCATTCAGTCTTATTTCGACTCCTCATAACTTCCTTATAGTCTCTAGGTTCTTCGTCTAGAACCTCACTTGCAGAGATTAAGGCATAAGCTATAAGATCTGCATATCCAAGTCTCTGAGGTGGCTTGATGACTCTTCTCGACCTATCTCTCGACAATAGGTAGTCATCGTCAGTTTCCTCAACTTCAGCATCTTCTGCTTCTTCTTCGACTTCATCTGGGATATGCAATTCAGCATCAACATGCTCCACCTCAACAGGAATCTCTACCTGTTCCAGCTCTTCGTCAGATGTTTCTGTACTTCGACCAACATCATCAGTTTTCTTAAAAGCCATTTCAACTTCATTGAAAACTACATCTCGACTGGTGATACACCTCCTGTGACCTGGCTCTAGGCACCATAGCCTATAAGCTTTGACTCCATCAGGGTATCCCATGAACATGCATTTCAGAGCTCTAGGTTCGACCTTGTCTTGCCTAATGTGAGCATAGGCTACGCAGCCAAATACTCTCAGTTTGTCGAGATCTGGTGGATGTCCCGACCAAACTTCTTCAGGTGTCTTCATATCTAACGCTGTCGAAGGACATCTGTTTATCAGATATGTTGCTGTCGAAACAGCCTCAGCCCAGAACACCTTCTTTAACCCCGCACTAGTCAACATGCATCTGACTCTCTCCAAAATAGTTCGATTAAATCTTTCAGCCAAACCATTTTGCTGTGGAGTACCTGCAGTAGTTCTATGCCTTGCAATACCAGAGGCAGCACAAAAACTGTCGAATGCCTCATTGCAAAATTCAAGGCCATTGTCGGTTCTCAACCTCTTGACCTTTCTGCCAGTCTGATTTTCAACCAGAGTCTTCCAACTTTTGAAATTCTCAAAAGTTTCATCCTTAGTCTTCTGGATGAATACCCATAATTTTCTGGAATAATCATCTACTATGGATAGAAAATACCTTGCTCCTGAATGTGATGGACACCTTGCAGGCCCCCAAAGATCAGCATGGATGTAATCAAGGGATCCATGTGTTCTTTGTTTGCCTTTGTTGAACTTCACTCTGCAAGATTTTCCAAGTACACAGGGTTCACAAAACTTCAGCTTTTCGACTTTGTCTCCACCAAGCAGATTTTGTTTCCCTAATTCGACCAGACCCCTTTCACTGACATGGCCCAATCTCATGTGCCAGATTTCTGTTTTCGACAAAGGTTTCGTGGATGCAACATTTGTCGAACCACTTACAACTTCAGCCTCAAGGGTATACAAGCCTTGTTTCTTCACGCCTCTCAAGACTTCCTTCGAACCCTTCATGACTCTTAGGATACTTTTCTCTCCTTGGAAAACATATCCTTTCTTGTCGAATTCACCAAGAGAAAGCAGATTTCTCTTCAAATCAGGAACATACCTGACTTCAGTCAACAACCTTATTGACTCATCATGGAGCTTGAATCTAACAGATCCAATACCTGCAATCTTGCAAGCCTTGTTGTTTCCCAGCAATACTGATCCACCATCTTGATCACATAATTCCTCGAACAGGTCTTTGTTTGGAGTCATGTGCCAAGTGCATCCTGAATCCATAATCCACTCTCTTCTCGAGTCACTGCTTGAAACTACAAGAACATCAGATGATTCAAAATCATCTTGAACAATGGCTGCATTGCCATTATCCTTACCTCCATGATCTTTCAGGCGTTCAGGGCACACCTTTCTTGTGTGACCCTCCTTCTTACAATGATAGCATCGAATGCCAGATGCTTCGCCACTGTAAGACTTCGACTGGCTTTTGCCCTTCTTGTCGAACTTACCATTCTTTCGTAAGAGTTTTCCTTTAACGGCCAAACCTTCACCAACAGTCGAAGGTTTATGCTCCTTTCGTTCATTCAAGTCCTTAGAGTACAAGGCTGATTGAACTTCTTCAAACGTCAGGGACTCCCTTCCATACAAGAGAGTTTCTTTGAAGTGAGCATGTGATCGAGGCAAAGAACACAATAGTAACAGCGCTTGATCTTCATCATCGATCTTCACATCAATATTTTCAAGATCAAGAATCAGCTTGTTGAACATATCCAACTGCTCAGCCAATACTTTGTCTTCAATCATCTTGAATGAATACAAAGCTTGCTTCAGGTAGAGTCGATTTACCAGCGATTTGGTCATATACAAACTTTCAAGTTTCACCCATAACCCTGATGCCGTCGTCTCCTTTGATACCTGCCGGAGAACCTTATCACCAAGGCTCAACAAAATTGCGCTGTGTGCTTTCTCGATCATATTCGTCTTCTCCGCTGCCGTCAATTCTGCATTCATGGCTGCCTCTCCCTTCAACGCTTCCAAACAACCCTGCTGAACCAGTAGGGCTTTCATCTTCAAGCGCCACAGACCGAAATCATTCACTCCGGTGAACTTTTCAATCTCATACTTTGTTGAAGGCATCTTCTCCACGCTCACCGCACCAATTTGTTGTGAATTCAATGCCAAGAACAAAGTATAAAACAAGGAAGAATAAAGGACAAGGAAGAAGAGGAACACAATAATTGGTTATAACTGCTATTCTTTCACTTTCTCTTAAAACAAGATTACAAGTTTACAAGAATAACAAATAACCTCTCTCACCCTAAATTAGGATTTGCAGCTTAGCAATGATGAGAGACTAGTATGCTATTTATAATAAAACCTAACATACTAACTAATGGGCTTTTTCAGCAAGGCCCATTACACAAGCCAACTTAATAAACAAGCTAACTTAACAAATTAGGGTTTAAACACTAAAACCTAATTTAACATGCTAACAACCCTAGCATCTTCGACATCTGCATGCTAGACCCATCTTCGACTACAGCATGCACACTTCGACACCAGCATGTGAACAATCCTTCGACTTCATGCTTAACTCTGTCGAACTGTCGAACCAAGAAGCTACCCTTCGACAATACTAGAGTTCGATCCAATATCTCACACTCATTATGGAAATTCACTTTGTACATGGAAGACAACGTGGCTAAAGCATCGGCCATCTGATTCTCATCTCGAGGGATGTGGTGGAATTCAACTTTGTTGAAGAATGTCAATAACCTTCTGGCGTAATCTTTGTAAGGAATTAAACCAGGATGACGGGTTTCCCATTCTCCTTTAATCTGATTAATCACAAGCGCAGAATCTCCATAAACATCAAGAATCTTAATTCTCAAATTAATGGCCTCTTCAAGTCCCATGATGCAAGCTTCATACTCAGCAATATTATTTGTACAGTCAAAACATATCCTTGCAGTGAAAGGAACATGTGATCCATGTGGAGTGATGATAATGGCGCCAATTCCATGGCCATGAATATTAGAAACTCCATCAAAAATCAAACCCCATTTGGATTTAGGATCTGGCCCTTCTTCTGGCAACGGTTCATCCCAATCTTGAGATCTCAAATACATTATATCTTCATCTGGGAAGTCCATTCTGATAGATTGATGATCGTCAATTGGTTGGTGAGCGAGGTACTCTGCCAACACACTTCCTTTCACAGCTTTCTGAGCTCGGTATTCAATATCATACTCTGATAACAACATTTGCCAGCGAGCGATCCTTCCAGTTAATGCAGGTTTCTCAAATACATACTTAATTGGATCCATTTTGGAAATCAATAGGGTGGTGTGGTTCAACATATACTGTCTCAGTCGGCGAGCAGCCCACACCAAAGCACAGCAAGTTTTCTCAAGCAGCGAGTATCTTGTTTCGCACTCGGTAAACTTTTTGCTAAGGTAGTATATTGCATACTCTTTTCGACCAGACTCGTCATGCTGACCCAACACACATCCCATTGAGTTTTCAAGCACTGTAAGATACATAATCAAAGGCCTTCCCTCAGCTGGAGGGAGCAAAATGGGAGGTTCAAGCAGATATTCTTTGATGTTGTCAAAAGCTTTCTGACAATCTTCATTCCACACACATCCCTGATTTTTCTTTAACAACTTGAAGATTGGCTCACAGGTAGCAGTCATATTGGAAATGAACCTGGAGATATAATTCAAACGTCCGAGGAAACCTCTCACTTGTTTTTCAGTCTTTGGTGCTGGCATTTCCTGAATTGCTTTGACTTTATCAGGATCTACTTCAATTCCTCTCTGACTAACAATAAAACCCAATAACTTTCCAGAACGGACACCAAAAGTGCATTTGTTTGGGTTTAAGCGGAGACGATACTTTCTCAAACGCTGAAACAACTTTAACAGATCTTCCATGTGCCCCTCTTCTGATTGGGACTTGGCAATCATATCATCCTCATAAACCTCAATTTCTTTGTGCATCATATCATGGAAAAGAGTAGTCATGGCCCTCTGATATGTCGCACCAGCATTCTTCAACCCAAAAGGCATCACTTTGTAACAGAATGTCCCCCATGGCGTAATAAAGGTTGTCTTTTCCATGTCTTCAGGTGCCATCTTAATCTGGTTATATCCTGAAAAACCATCCATAAAGGAGAAAACTTCAAACTTTGCAGTGCTATCTACCAACATATCAATGTGAGGTAGAAGAAAATCATCTTTCGGACTGGCTTTATTCAAATCTCTATAATCAACGCACATGCGAACTTTTCCGTCTTTCTTCGGAACAGGCACAATATTGGCAATCCATTGAGGATATACAGAAGTGACAAGGAAACCTGCATCTATCTGTTTCAAAACCTCATTCTTAATCTTTTCTGCCATATCAGGATGACTCCTTCTTAACTTTTGCTTGACAGGAGGACATTCTGGTTTCAACGGCAAGCGATGCTCCACAATATCTGTGTCCAGTCCAGGCATATCTTGGTAGGACCACGCAAAAATGTCAACATACTCTTTAAGAAGCTCTACCATCCTCTTCTTAACATCTTGACCAAGCAGTGCCCCAATCTTGACTTCCTTTTTATCCTCTTCAGAACCCAAGTTGATGACTTCCAATGGCTCTTTATATGGCTGAATAGTGTCTTCCTCGTGCTCAAGCAGTCGGGAAATCTCATCAGGAATACATTCATCACTCTCTTCTTCCGCCTTATACACAGGACACTCGAAGTTAGGAGAGGGCGCAGGGTCATTACTTTCAACGGTTTTATTGATTAATCTGCACAAATGATTATTATTTCAGGAAAAGGAAAGATATATGCAAATATGTAATCGTGCAGGTTATGGAAAGGAATGAAAACATTTTTTAAGGTTTTTTGTGTTACCACTTTCCAGAAAAAGCAAAAAGATAAAAAGCATTTATATGCAGAAACCAAAATGACTTTTATTGATGATTTTAATGTTTAAAACAAACAGAAAACAGCCCCAACAACTTCACTTTCATCTTGGGCAGAATGAAAGGATTTTGAAAAACATAAAAGCAAATTACTTTGAGACATGAGTACACTCAGGAATGTCAATGGTGATCCAGTTCTTAATCATCTTTCCATGGGTCACAAAGTTTGGCACCTCTGGCTCTGATTCATCTTCAACAATAGCGTTCACCTCTGGAAGAGTCTTCCCAGGACATTTATACACCATGTTCACAGCAGACGCTTCATGAGTTGGCAACGGATTGTTCTGCACATTTGGACCAATATCACGGAAAGAGAGCATTCCAGAACGGACCAATCTCTGAACTTCATTCTTCAGGGCCCAACAGTTTTCCAAATCATGCCCAGGAGCATTCTGATGAAAAGCACAAGTGGCATCAGCCTTGTACCACCAAGGGAGTTTCTCTGGAACAGGGGGTGGTGACCTTGGTTGAACCAACTTCTTATGAATTAGAGCAGGATACAGTTCAGTGTATGTCATAGGGATAGGATCAACATTAACTCGAGGATACGGATTCCGCCTTGCTGGTTGTTGATTAACAGGAGCTACAGGCACTGAATTCACAACAGGAGTTACTGACGCCACTTGTTGAGATTGATTCCTGAATCGACTATTCCTCCCATGAGAAACAGCATTGGCATCTGATTCTTTCTTCTTCTGGAATGAAGAACCATACTTCTTCGCACCACCAGATGAATTGTCATTTCGAACCAAACGATCTTCTCGCACAGCTTCTTCCAATCTGACACCCATACCCACCATTTCAGTGAAGTCTACAGGAGCACTGACAATCATCTTCTCATAATAAAACGAACCAAGAGTCTTCAGAAAAATCTTAGTCATCTCTTTTTCTTCCATCGGAGGAATCACTTGGGCGGCAACCTCACGCCATCTTTGAGCATATTCCTTGAAGGATTCCTTCTCTTTCTGCATCATAGCTCGCAATTGATCCCTATCAGGAGCCATGTCCACATTATACTTGTATTGCTTCACGGACGCTTCAGCTAAGTCATTAAAAGTGCGGATATGGGTGCTATCAAGGCCCATATACCACTTAGAAGCAGCTCCAGTCAGACTGTCTTGGAAATAGTGAATCAACAGACGTTGATCATCAGTGTGAGTGGACATCTTCGTTATATACATCACCAGGTGTGCCTGAGGACAGGAATTTCCTTTGTACTTCTCAAATTCAGGCAGCTTGAACTTAGCAGGTACTTTCACATTGGGAACAAGGCAAAGATCATGCACATTCTTTCCAAATAGTTCTTTCCCACGCAAGGCTTTCATCTCTTTCTGCAGTTCTTCAAACTGATCTTGGAAACCATCCATTCTGTCATGAATTTCACTTGGAGCAGCATCATAAATGGGCTCTGGGACAAAAGGACCAGTATGAACAATAGGAGAGGTGTGTTGACCATAACAGGAGTCAACGGACGAGTCATCTCAGGAACAGACAAATAACCTTCAGGCATGCCCCAGGGGTATCCATTAGGCATACGTTGCTGAGTAGCACCAACAGGAATAGCAGGAATGGTTGTAGCAGCAATTTCAGAAATCACAGTGGTCTGACCCTGAGCTTGGGCATTGGGAGGAGGAACTTGATTCTGATTCTGATTCTGAGCAGCCATCAATGTCTCAACCAGAGCAGTGAGACGATCCACACCAGATCTCAAAGTAACAACCTCTTCACGTAGCTCACGATTCTCTTGTTCAAGACCTTCCATCTTCTTCTTGCAGTTAGCTCGAGTATTATACCGGTGAGACAGCTTGATTCAATTCTGTATGAAGAGCACTGAATAAGACCTCGGGAATACTTTCGGAAGCGGGACCAAAATGCAAAATGATGCATGAAATGCAATGCAAATGTTTTTTTTTATTAGTTTTCAAGGAACTTTTAAGACATTAATTGCAAACATTAGCAAAAAACATCATAAAACATAACAATATTCTTTCATTAATCATGGAAAAGCATACAAAAGGATTCAAAGATCCAAAATTACAAAACAAAGGAAAAAGCTAAAAACTAGAAGGGAACACTTCTGATGAAGATCCAACTCCTCTCTGCAGCTTCCTACGGAGCTTCTCCAATTCATCTTCATAAAAGGCCTTCAAATGAGCATTCTCGACCATCAGCTTATCAGCAACTTCCTTCCATGCAACTGACTCTTCTTGTGGTCTCTTTCGCTTTTCACCATGTTGTTGAAGCAACTCTTCTTGATGACGAATCTGATCTTCCTTTTCCATCAACCAACCATCTTGGATATCAAGCATTTCATCTTTTTCTTTCAAGTGTATCTTCAACTCTTTGTTCTCAGACTCCAAAGCATCTCTTTCCGCTCTCAACTTAGCCACGAGCTCTAGATGTTCTTCACTACTTTCAACAGGAGTAGTGGAAGACAATGGCGGAGTAACGAGTAGAGAAGGCTCCTCGAGTAAATAAGGCATCTGAAAAGCATGAGCTCTAGCTTGAACCCAATCAGTATAGTCTTTGAGAGCAACACATTGTTTTGTTCCCAAATGTCTCTTCCTATCAACATGGTGCCAAGCACGCACAAACCGATTTCTCATATCCAAATTTCCATCTTGATTAAGATAAAAGATTCCTGACACAAGAATACTAGCGGGTCGTTCCTTCATAGGATAGCAAAATTGACGCCTTGCAAGAATGGGGTTGTAGGTAATTCCTCCTTGTATACCAAGAAGAGGTACATTAGGGAATTCTCCACAACTATCAATAATCTCACCAATGTCATAAGCAGGATTGTACCAATGGATATTCCCATTAGTAAGAGGCATGATTTTCTGAGACCATGAGAGATCATCAGGATTGTTCAGGAAACTCTTAGCTTGAGGTAAGTGCGAAATAAACCACTTATAGAGCAAAGGAGTGCAACAATTGATAAGTCCACCTTTCTTATCATTCCTATGGTGAATGGAATGATAAGTATCCCCAAGCAAAGTAGGCACAGGATTCCCAATCATGAAGATCCGAATAGCATTAACATCGACAAAGTTTTCAATGTTGGGAAAGAGTATCAAACCATAGATGAGCAAGGCCAAAAATGTCTCAAAAGCAATCATACTTCTTTTACTAGCCAACATAGAAGCCTTTCCAATCAAGAACTTAGAAGTCAACCCCCAAATTCCTCCTTTTTTGGTCATGTTTGCTTTTACATCTGATATTTTTAAATGAAGGAGTTCTGCTATCTCATCAACCTGAGGCTCTTTCTCCAAACCATTAAACGGTATGTCATCCGTAACGGGCAAACCAATCCAATAAGAATACTCCTCCAAAGTAGGCATAAGCTGATAATCAGGAAAGGTGAAACAATGATAAACCGGGTCATAAAACTGCACAAGAGTCTCAAGAATTCCTTTTTCCACTTTAGTCTTCAAGATAGAGATCAATTTCCCATAATGGTTTTTGAAGTTGTCAAGATTAGGAACCAAAGTTGCTAGCTCTTTCAATTCTTTTGCACTTGAATTTCTGAAAGTGTACTTCTTGATGCTTCTCTTTTGATCCATAGTACCTGTTATGTTTACAAAAAATGTCTCTAAGTTCCTTGAAAACCATTTGTGAATGTCACTTTTATGAATGCATGAATGCATGGTTTATGCATCAATCACAATCAAGAGCACACAAGATCACATCAAATCACACAAATATCAAACAGTCCAGGTTCAAAGGTTCGACGTCACGAGCATGGAGCCATGGGTCTACCCATCCCACAAGGAGTGTTCTAAGGAATTTTGTACCTGCCAGTCGGGTTCTACAAAGGTTCCCAGAGTTTTCAATCTTCTATCGGATATTACCGGCACGCACAATTGCTCATGAGCGCCAATAATATGCCTAAAAAGACCTCGTCTGAGCGTAGTATTGCATGACAACAAGCTCAAATTGGTACTTGATCTTGTTTCTGCACTACATCCTAAAAAGGCTTAGATTGGTTAAAAGGGTTCTAGGTCATTCAGCTTCTACGGACACTCACTATTGAAAGTAATAGTGTTATCACGATGGTTCGTAACAACCTCTACTACCTTCCATGAGGCCTCCACTGATTGGGGTTCCACCATATGACGCTCATGGTAAGGATTGCTCCTGACATGCGACTATTGGTCTTACCACCTCCTATCTCAAGTTACTCACCAAAGTTCGGGTTAGAACTTTATCTCATCACAGAGGAACCATCGAGCACCAAAAAGAAAAAAAAAAGAAGATAAACAAACAAAGCACACAACAATATATATAGATAAAAACACATAGATAAACAAAAATAGGCTTAATACGCTTAAAACTGGATCCCCAGTGAAGTCGCCATTTTTCTGTAGCGGGGAAAATCTGATATCGAAGCCATGGTATTGACTCGAATCAATATTCCGTTTTGAAATCGCCACCGCGCTTTATTTTTTCAAAGGAAAGGGGAAAAGAACGTAAAACCCAAAGTTTTATTTTTTAAAACAAGGAAGAGAACTCAGGTTCGGGTGTTGATTATATGAGGGGGAAGGTTTAAAGCACCCCTCATATCCGTGGTACTCCACGGGAACCTTTTTGAAAATCTGTGTTGTGTGTGTGCTAAAAAATGGTTTGTTTTATTTTCAAAATAAGCTCGGCAAAGCGTTAAGCTTTGGGCCTACTGATCGGAAAAATAGCAAGTGTACTATTTTTACGAAGTAGTAATAAAAGGTTGAAAACCAAGTATCGATCACGAGGACTGCGTTGGAATATAAGTTTTATAATTATTCAATTAAACAAAAAGGCAACTGGTGTTTTTGATTGATTTATAAGTTCTAAATTTAAAATAAAAATAGCGGAAAGTAAATTTAAGCTTTTTCACTAATATGAGTGAATGCCAAGGCAAGGTGTGTAATTTGCTCTGTAATAACTCTGAATCCTTATTTGAGATCTTTTCAACAAGTTCATGGTATTCAATTACTACATCTTTAGAGTGTTTGCCCCTAAATCCTTATTGGGCAAACCTTTGGTTTTTCATCTACAAACCTAAGTCCTTAGAGAGAACAGATAAAACCAAGCTTGTTTTTCATCAAGAATTCATAGTGACCATAGGGTATCCCTAGTCCTAGGTGATATCTACTATGGTTCAATTTAATACAAACCTTAACAATTGCGAGCCAGCAACTTGTTAATCACAGAACAATCTTTATTGGTCCGATAAAGAAGGCATTAAGAACAGTATAAAATTGAATTGAATAACATAAACATGAAGTTGATCAAATCAGAATATCAAAAGTCATTACAAACCAAATCAGGGACACCCCCCTAGCATTGGGGGGTTTAGCTACTCATATTGTTCAAAAGAAATTCAAAAATATCAAAGTTAAACATTACAGATAATCGGGGAATTTGTGATCTTCAATTGCTCTTGCTCATGAATGATCTCTCTTCTCCAATAATCTCATACGTTGCTCTGCTTCAGATTCAATTCCTTTGGTTGTGTAAAAGATACCCCTTCTCTTCTCAATTCCTCACTATATATTGCAAACCCTTCTTTTTAAGTCGTAAAGTCCAAAACGCCCTTCTGGATCACTTTTTGAGTGAAAATCATAAAAACATGAAAATATGCGTAACCAGCCAACACGGGTCGTGTTGGGCAACACGGGTACCCGTGTTGGTCCTCTGGATCCATCAAAGAAACAACTTGCGCTCAGTAACAGCAACACGGGTCGTGTTAAGCAACACGGGTGCCCGTGTTGCACCACTGCTTTCTCCACTTCTTCTTTCTTGACTGCCCAGCAACACGGGTCGTGTTCCTCAACACGGGCGCCCGTGTTGCACTGCTGATCTTCTCTTTTCTTCTTTCTTTTGCTCTTTACGTCCGACACTTCTTGCACAGGTTCGCGTAACGAATTTCCTAGATCTGAAGTACCATTGAACAACCAAACCAACGCATAAAATGGGAAAATAAACTCGAAAACTAACAAACGGATAAAACTTGCAAAAACAAACAAACTTGCTTAAACAGATTAAAAAGACTATACTATGACATTAAACAGTGCAGAATACCTGGATTATCATCAGGAAAGTGACAAAGACATAGTGAGAATCGTGACCGATCACAACCCCAAACTTACTTCATTGCTTGTCCTCAAGTGATGCTCGACAAACTAGCAAGGATCCCCCAATTTATCCGCAGATATCGTACCACAGTACTGCTGAGATCTTTCGCAACTTTCTTTTTGTTGGCCTTTCAATTGATTCCTTCTTCCCTGAATTTAGCGATTCAGCCCTACTTCCACAATGAGATGTTTCTTTACTTGTAAGCTTATTCACACTCTCACCAAAACTCTCGGGTTAAAGTGTTTTCACTCAAAGATCAAGGCATGCAAAGTCAGCTCATAGGTTTGTATAACATTTATCTTCATCTCCTACACACAAGAAACACACTTTTTGAGGTCTTTTACGGTTGTAACGGGGCTAAGGGACAAGGTGGGATCAACAAACAAATGGGAGAACTAGTGGCTTTTGGCTTAGAATCAGAGTTATTATCTCGCTCACTGTGTTAGTATGGAGTTCACAATTACCAATGTCGGGCACCGTTTCTTAAGATCCTTCACTGACTACTCATGTATTTCTTTGAGCATCTCTTTTCCTTCGCATTTTTATTATCAGATCAAATTCTCCTATAGGTAAGTGCCCCTTTTTGTATTTATCATTTCTTTTTCTCTTTTTTTTTTCTTTTTGGTTCTTTTGCACTTACCTACTTTTCTGCTTTCGGTGTACCGACCCCAAACTTAAATTGTTTCACAGCTTGCAACCATAACAACTCTTATCTAAGCAGGGTGAGGAAGTGTTTGGGTTATTGGTTAATTCATGCATGTAATCAAACAAACAAAAGGCTGTATGGCTCAAACGGGGTGAACAAGGGATAACGTGAAAAGGTTAGCTTGAAAGGCTCAAGTGTAAAACAAACAAGTGCCTCAGTGTGTAGACATGTGCATAGGAAGTTCCAACAAATACTTACACAAACCAAAAGTGACGATGACATACCTGACAACTCTCATGATGATTTTTGTATTTGGCCTTTTATAATCCTCACCGTGTTTGGTCATGCTTACAGGATCCAGGAACACTTCTTGTGTGGTACAACCTTATCGCCTCATCAGTTCTATAGGTCTATCGTCCGGTCCAAAGCTTGAAAGTGCGTCCGATCATTAAGCTCAACAGTACCAACTCTTTGGGGTTCCTTTCATCACTGTGAGGTGCAATTCGGTTCACTATCTCAGGTTCTCATCACTTGTCCTGCTAACAATATCAACATCCTGCACTGACATGTCATAGCTAACACACAAACTAACATAAAGTACAGAAAACAATAAAAAAAACGAAATAATAATGAAAATGAAAAGAAAATACTGAAAAACAATAAAAGACTCCCCCCACACCTGAACGAAACATTGTCCGCAATGTTTTCGCACAAGCATGAGAGGCACATACCGGACCTACTGAGGAGGGGGTGGAAATTGCAACATCAGGCGTTGCATCATCTCGTGCATATCAATGATCATTATTCCTTGACGGGTCTGCTCTTCTCCCTGCCGGGTTTGCTCAGTTCGCAGATGCCCGATTTCAGATTGGACCCATTCCCATTGATTCGGAGCCATAGAAGAGGGTCCTGAACCATAAGTATCAAAATGAGAGGGCTCCTGTGGAAACTGATGGTGAGTCGGGTCGTCGCCGTCTCCTTGATTACCTGCATCAAAATCAACATCTTGGTCGTCTCCTTCCGGAGCGACATTAGAGTAAAGCCAGTTAGCACGATTAAACGGGCTGGCTTTTGCCGGGTCAGGTAATTCAAACAAGAATCCACTTCTGCTTGTCAACCAATAGCCACCATTGGAAATAGTAATCATGGATTGATGAATAAGAGACTCCATATCAATCTTAGTTTTACCTGCAATAGGAGTGTCAGTGTCCAATAATTCTTTGTACCCAAAATGAACCGCAATTTGGGTGATAAGACCACCCACAGAAATTCCACCCGACGAGGCCCGACCTACCTTGCCCAGAAAATCAGCCACGAACGCGGCGGCATTAAGCACATCCTGATGAAGCATTGCATAGAGGAAAAAGAGTTCCCTCATGGTCGCAACGCCATGACTATCACCCCGGCCAAATACAGTGTATGCAAGGCCTTTCTGGGCATAGCGAATACATGGATTCTGAATCCATGAGGACTTAGCACTCGCGGCGACATACGCCTCCAATCCTGTGATATCGCCCCAAAATTGTTGTCCTGGGAATTCATCCGGAACAGCCCCTGGTCCATAGATGGGCAATTTGAGGATACCCCCTAATTCCTCTACTGTTAACTCATGGGTTTGGTTAAACAAGCGGAACTTAAGAGTACCAAAGAAATACTTAATAGCCCCGTTCCACTTTCTTTCTAAATGAAACTCTATGGTGCTTAGAAACTCAAGAGTGAGGCGTTCATAGGATGGTGCCTCCATATACATAAATTCCAGCATGCCCACAGAATGAAATAGCCTATCAATATCAGTTTTAATGCCAAGAGTATTCATGGTGTTTTCACAGATATACCTGGTGGGAATGAGCATCCGTTTGACATGGTTCAAATATCTTTGGTGATGCTTAGGGTCTTCAAAGAGAATGTCATGCGGGTTAGATTGGCGGACCGGCCTTTTGCGAGTGCCTGCAGCCTCGGCGACTTGCTTACCCGTGTTGGTTCTTTTCTTTGGTGGCATTATGTGTACCTACAAAAAACAAAAATTTGCAAAACGAAAAATTTAAGAATTAGGATAAAAAGCTACCGTAGGGTTGGAGAGGATGAGGAGTGGAACGATTTTTGTGAAGGTTGATAGGGGTTTAGAGTGGCGTAGAGGAAGAAGGTGGGAGCTTTATGGAAGGGTTGTAATGGAGGTTTAGGTTTTTTTTTTTTTTGGTGGAAGGGAGAGGTTGAAGAAGGAGGTTTATGAGAGAAAGAGAAAGAAAATAAATAGAAAATAGGGGTAAATGAGGGAAATTCGTTGCTGATTGGATGGAAAAGAGGTGGGATGGGTGGGGTCCATGGGCCCATATAAAAATTTTTGAAAAAAATTTTCACGCACAGGCAACACGGCCCGTGTTACGCAACACGGCCACCCGTGTTGCCTCACTGATTCTGTTGATTTTTTTTTCTTCTGAAAACAGCTCGCTCCAAGTGGACGCAACACGGCCCGTGTTGTGCAACACGGCCACCCGTGTTGCTCCACTGTTTTCACCCTTTCTCTCTTCTTTTTTTCCCATATTTTGCCTGGGGCAACACGGCCCGTGTTCCATAACACGGCCACCCGTGTTGCACCCCTGGTTCCACTTTTCCAACAAATTTCTTCTTCAGTTTTTCTTGTTTTTCCTCCCCTTGTGACCACCACTAGGATCAGCTTTTCCTGAAACATTAAAAAGAAACAAAACACACATAAAATAACACAAAGAGAATACGTTAGAAATATCCGTGGGTTGCCTCCCACGAAGCGCTTCGTTTTCCAGAATTTGTTTGATTTGCCTGTTAGAAACCTCGACTTGCCCACTTGTTTGAGGATGATACGGGGTGGCGATCTTGTGTTTCACATTGTATTTTTTCAACAAATTCTCCATTAGTTTATTTAAGAAGTGAGTACCTTCATCACTAATTAGTGCTCTGGGTACTCCAAACCTAGAGAAGATGTTATGCTTGAGAAAAGTCACCACCACTTTCGCATCATTGGTGGGTAAAGCTACAGCTTCCACCCACTTTGATACGTAGTCAACTGCTACCAAGATGTAATTCTTCCCGAAGGATGGGGGGAACGGTCCCATAAAATCAATCCCCCATAAGTCGAACAGTTCCACTTCCAACATAGCATTCTGAGGCATCTGATTTCGCTTTGAGATGTTACCTGTTCTTTGACATTTGTCACATTCTCGAACAACATGGTGAGCATCCTTAAATAAGGTCGGCCAGTATAACCCAGATTGTAAGACTTTCGCAGCAGTTCTATCTCCACTAAAGTGTCCCCCATAGTCTGAGTCATGGCATGCTTTTAGTACATCCCTTTGTTCCTCCTCTGGTACGCACCGTCTGACCAACCCATCTATCCCTTTCTTGTATAGGAAGGGGTCATCCCATAAGTAGAACCTGCAATCATGAAGAAACTTTTTCTTGCGGTTAGAATCAAAATCTTCTGGAATTACCCCACCTACCAGATAATTTGCATAATCGGCAAACCAAGGTGCACCAACAACAGCAAGGATATGTTCATCTGCGAATTCATCCTTTATTGGGCGTTTTTCCTCTGTTTCCTCGATAGGTGACATTCGAGAAAGATGGTCTGCGACTGTGTTTTCACACCCCTTTTTATCACGAATCTCCACATAGAACTCCTGAAGGAGTAAGATCCATCTCAGAAGCCTTGGCTTAGAATCCTGTTTGGCAAAAAGATACTTCAAAGCAGCATGGTCAGTGTAAACAATAACTTTGGAACCCAACAGATATTGCCTGAATTTATCAAAGGCATAAACAACAGCTAGCAACTCTTTTTCAGTTGTTGCGTAATTTATCTGTGCAGGGTTTAAAACATGACTAGCGTAGTAAATAACATGTAACAATTTGTCCCTACGCTGTCCTAGAACCGCCCCTACTGCAATGTCACTTGCATCACACATGATCTCGAAAGGTAGAGACCAATCTGGGGCCACAACAATTGGTGCCGAAACTAGTTTTTTCTTAATTGTTTCAAATGCTGCGGCACACTCTGTATCAAAATTAAAGACCCTGTCCTTAACCAACAAAGTAGTTAAGGGTTTAGCTATTTTAGAAAAATCTCTTATGAACCTGCGGTAGAAACCCGCATGCCCTAAGAAACTTCGAATACCTTTCTCATTCATTGGTGGCGGTAGCTTTGATATGACTTCTATTTTTGCTTGGTCAACTTCTATTCCTTTGTGGGAAATTTTGTGACCCAACACTATACCTTCACGCACCATAAAGTGACACTTCTCCCAGTTGAGGATCAAGTTGGTCTGTTGACATCTTTCTAACACAAGAGCAAGATTAGTTAAACAATTATCAAAAGACTTACCAAAAACTGAGAAGTCGTCCATGAATACTTCCATATGCTTTTCAAGCATATCATCAAAGATGGCTTGCATGCATCTTTGAAAAGTAGCTGGAGCATTACATAACCCGAATGGCATCCTTCTATATGCAAAAATACCAAACGGGCAAGTGAAAGCTGTCTTTTCTTGATCTTCTGGTGCGACCGCTATTTGATTATACCCCGAATAACCATCGAGGAAACAATAGTAATCATGACCCGCTAACCTTTCTAGCATTTGGTCTATGAAAGGTAACGGGAAGTGGTCCTTTCTTGTCGCCAGATTCAGCCTTCTGTAATCGATGCAAACTCTCCATCCTGTTACTGTCCTTGTAGGGATTAACTCATTTTTCTCATTTTTTATTACCGTGGTTCCTCCCTTCTTCGGCACTACATGTACAGGACTCACCCAAGCACTATCAGATATCGGGTATATCATCCCCGCATATAATAGTTTCACCACTTCTTTTCTGACTACTTCCTTCATTGCTGGATTCAACCTTCGTTGAGGTTGGACTACCGGTTTGTGATCATCCTCCATGAGAATTTTATGCATGCAAACCGTAGGACTAATACCTTTCAAATCGTCAATAGACCATCTCATGGCCCCTTTGTGCTTTTTCAGAACTTCAACAAGTTTGTTCTCTTGGATAACTTCAAGGTGTGAACTTATGATAGCCGGACATTTGCTTTCTGTGTCTAGGAAGACATATTTTAGGTTCTCCGGTAATTGTTTCAATTCAGCCCCCTTCTTTGGTTCCTCTTTCTTTTCCTCTACTAATGGTTGCCTTAAATCCTCCCACCGATTTTGTCGAGAACTTTTAAAGAAAGGTTTTGCATCCATCATATTCAACACTTCTATCTCTTCTTCGTCAGCCTCTTCAGTTTCGTTGAAAATTGATAAACTCAACACTCTTTCTAAAGGTAATTGTTGTGACTTCAAAGCATTCTCATTGTGAACAATTTGATCAATCACCTCAATATGTTGACTAGTAGCCACATCATCCTTGTATTTCATGGTGTTTCGCACATCAATTTTTAACTCTTCATCATACACCTTCAAGGTCATCGTGCCCTCTTCTATGTCTATCAAACATCTCCCGGTCTCTAAGAATGGTCTTCCCAAAATAATCGGGATTTCTTCATCTTCTGGCATCTCTAGAATTACAAAATCTACTGGAAACACAAACTTGTCTATTTTTACAAGCACATCTTCTACTATCCCGTACGGTCTTTTTACGGAATGATCGGCAAATTGGAGTGTCATTCTTGTATCTTGAACTTTACCAATTCCCAATCTCTTGTAGATGGACAGCGGCATAAGGCTAACACTTGCTCCTAAGTCAATAAGAGCCTTTTTAAATGATCTATCCCCAATAGTACAAGGAATAGTTACAGAGCCTCGGTCTTTCTTCTTCACCGGAATCTTCATACCCTGCAAAATAGCACTACAAGTTTCAGTTAGAATAATCGGATCACAATCGGTTGTCCTTTTCTTGGAGATGATATCTTTCATGAACTTGGCATAGGTAGGCATTTGTTCTAACGCCTCCAGGAATGGAATGTTCAACTCAAGTTTCTTAAACATTTCCAAGAATTTTTGAAAGTTTTTCTCGTGCTGTCCTTTCTTCTTATTTCTTGTTGGAAAGGGTAATTTGATTTCCGGTTTTTGTTCACTAGTCTTCCCTTTAGTTGTTGGTTCCAACACACCTAAGTCTTCAACTTGTGCTTCATTCTCTTTTATTTCTACATCTACTTCAAGCAATGGCTCTCCTTCTTTAGCAATCTCCTCAACAACCTCTTTCGCTTTACCACTTCTAGTTACTATAGCGCTCACACTATTATGGTCTTTGGGATTTGTAACTGTGGCACTAGGCAGAGCACCAGGTTGCTGAGGGCTTGCCAATTGTTGTGCTATTTGACTCATTTGAATTTCAAGATTTTTAATTGATGCTCCTGTATTCCGAAAATTACTTCTTGTTTCTTCTTGAAATTGGGAGCTTTGAGCAGCCATCTTTTCAATGGCGATCTCCCAATCTGCTTTTCTTTGCCCTTGTTGCTGGAATTGTTGTTGAGGTAGCTGATACGGCTGTTGATAAGGTTGTTGTTATGGTGGCCTATATTGTTGCTGTTGTTGTGGAATACCTTGATAAGGAGCAGCCCCTTGTTTTGGAACGTTCCCTTGTTGATCTTTCCAGGAGAAATTCGGATGATTCTTCCATCCTGGATTGTAAGTATTTGAGTAAGGGTTGTTCTGTTTCAAAAAGTTAATTTCTTCCACCTGCTGGGCTGTTGCCACACAATGCACGGCAAAGTGAGGTCCTCCACATATTTCACAATTCACTGCTTGACTCGGTTGAACCGGCTGAACTTGAGCCACCGTTTGTTTTTCAAGAGCCATTTGTTTCATTCTACGCTCAACTTCAGCTGCGATTTGCTCTTCCATCTTAACAACTTGATTTGTCAACTTCAAATCAACTAACCCTTCTGGTTGATTTACACTGCGGTCATACAGCTCTAAGTGTTCGTTTGCTGCAATAGCATCAATGATCTTCTTTATTTCAGTGGCTGTTTTAAAATTTGTTGAACCACCAGCAGCTGTGTCAATGAGTTGTTTAGTCTTAAGCTTAAGACCATTCACAAAATTCTGCATTTGCTCGGTTGCATCCATGTTATGAGTAGGACATGCAACCAATAACCGCTTGAATCTTTTGTAAGCATCTCCAAGTGATTCTCCTTCCTTCTGTTTAAAATTAACTATATCATATCTCTTGCGGATATACACAGAAGCTGGAAAATATTCATTCAGAAATGTTGTCTCCATTTGTTGCCAAGTTGTGATACTTCCAGCAGGTAAAGAGTAAAACCACTCTTCAGCATCGTCTGATAATGTAAATGGAAACATCACCAATTTCTTGGCTTCTTCAGAATGCCCCTCTATCTTCAATGATGTTGTCATAGTAAGAAACCTTTGTAAGTGCTTATTTGCATCTTCATTGATCCTTCCAGAGAATGGTTTCTTTTCAAGTTGTCTTATTGTTGCCGGATGTAACTGAAAATGGGCAACGTTGACCGGTTGGTTAACAATTGTCATCCGGCCAAGAGGTGCATTTGCCCCTCCATAATCACCCAAAAGCCTTTCCACAGGAGGTGGGTCTTCGGCCATAGTTTCAGGTTCAGAATCTGAATGCTCAGAATGTATTGAATGAGTCTTCTCTGTTTCGGGGTCTGAAACTATCAGCGGTTCTTCTTTTGCTTCCAGTTCTCTTTGTTTAGCTTCTCGGCGTCTTGCTCGAAATAATCTTTCTGGTTCTGCGTCAAAAAGAAGTTCAGCTGAGGCCTTACCTCGCATACAAAGATTAGATGAATATTAGTATGAGCAATGAAAATACAGAAAATAAAATTTTGGTTGCAGAGCAACAAAAATTCAATTAAATTATTATTTAACTTATATTTGGCAGTCCCCGGCAACGGCGCCAAAAACTTGATCGGAAAAATAGCAAGTGTACTATTTTTACGAAGTAGTAATAAAAGGTTGAAAACCAAGTATCGATCACGAGGACTGCGTTGGAATATAAGTTTTATAATTATTCAATTAAACAAAAAGGCAACTGGTGTTTTTGATTGATTTATAAGTTCTAAATATAAAATAAAAATAGCGGAAAGTAAATTTAAGCTTTTTCACTAATATGAGTGAATGCCAAGGCAAGGTGTGTAATTTGCTCTGTAATAACTCTGAATCCTTATTTGAGATCTTTTCAACAAGTTCATGGTATTCAATTACTACATCTTTAGAGTGTTTGCCCCTAAATCCTTATTGGGCAAACCTTTGGTTTTTCATCTACAAACCTAAGTCCTTAGAGAGAACAGATAAAACCAAGCTTGTTTTCCATCAAGAATTCATAGTGACCATAGGGTATCCCTAGTCCTAGGTGATATCTACTATGGTTCAATTTAATACAAACCTTAACAATTGCGAGCCAGCAACTTGTTAATCACAGAACAATCTTTATTGGTCCGATAAAGAAGGCATTAAGAACAGTATAAAATTGAATTGAATAACATAAACATGAAGTTGATCAAATCAGAATATCAAAAGTCATTACAAACCAAATCAGGGACACCCCCTAGCATTGGGGGGTTTAGCTACTCATATTGTTCAAAAGAAATTCAAAAATATCAAAGTTAAACATTACAGATAATCGGGGAATTTGTGATCTTCAATTGCTCTTGCTCATGAATGATCTCTCTTCTCCAATAATCTCATACGTTGCTCTGCTTCAGATTCAATTCCTTTGGTTGTGTAAAAGATACCCCTTCTCTTCTCAATTCCTCACTATATATTGCAAACCCTTCTTTTTAAGTCGTAAAGTCCAAAACGCCCTTCTGGATCACTTTTTGAGTGAAAATCATAAAAACATGAAAATATGCGTAACCAGCCAACACGGGTCGTGTTGGGCAACACGGGTACCCGTGTTGGTCCTCTGGATCCATCAAAGAAACAACTTGCGCTCAGTAACAGCAACACGGGTCGTGTTAAGCAACACGGGTGCCCGTGTTGCACCACTGCTTTCTCCACTTCTTCTTTCTTGACTGCCCAGCAACACGGGTCGTGTTCCTCAACACGGGCGCCCGTGTTGCACTGCTGATCTTCTCTTTTCTTCTTTCTTTTGCTCTTTACGTCCGACACTTCTTGCACAGTGTAATACGGTGAACTGACTTTTTATCGATCGAAATGTCGCGGTAAGCAAGAGTCGCCACCGACTTTTATTTTATCCAAACAGGTTCGGAAAGGCAAAAAGAAACAGAAAAAAACCTTTAAAGAAATCTAAGTTCGGGGGGTAATTTATGCAAAGGGAAGGTGTAAGGCACCCTTTGCATCCATGGTTTTCCATGGGCTCTTAATTGTTTTGCTTGCTCGTTTGTTTTTTAGAAAAAAAAGATGAAAGAAAAAAAGTGGACTTTAGCTCGTAAATGAGCGTAGCCAGTTTTTTTGAAGAATTGTGAGGAAGAATATGAAAATTGAGCATTGCAAGGCAATTAGGGGCAATTACCTTAAACTCAGATGATAGGTCTCTTTTTAGCCTTTCAGAATGAAAGGGTCTATCCTTGCCATAAGAGGGCAGGAAGCCTTTCGTTTGGAGGTAGAAGGGTCATCGAAATATCCTTTGCCATAAGACTGTCCCATGCCATAGGAGGGCAGGTAGTCTAAGGTAAGGATCAGAATAAGCCTTATTCGTAGGCAGCCAGAAGATACCTCAGCCTTTTTCCGTAGGCAACTTCCGAGGGTCGAGGTCATATTTGTGTATCGAAGGCAGCATCATTAGGGTCGTGACCTTTTTATCGAGGCAACATGGCTGAGGTATCCTCATATTCGAGGGACATGGCTTATTCTGCAAAAAACACAAAGGCAACAGGCAACAGGCAACAAGGCAACAAAGAGGTTACCCCAAAAGCGTGCGTGTGTGCACCAATCATGTGATTCAATTCAGTTATTTATCTTGTATTTAGTTATTCTAGGTCACTTACAATCTTGCACTCCCTAAATTACTAACCACGCAGTTATAAAGCAATAAAGGGGAGGGGAAAGTGAAACCAGCGGATCCCCAATGGGGTTTGACATAAGTAATAATAAAGCATAAAATATTAAGGTTAGGGTTTAGGGTTTAGGGTTACCAACAACGTAGCTTTGGCAATTGACAAACCCTGAAAAGGAGAAAGAAGAGGAAGAAAACAAAGAGTGAGTGCATTATCAAGTTCGAGGGCAAACTTCATTAACCACAAAAGAAAATAGAATAATAAATTAAAAATAGAATAGAGAGAAAGTACTTAGCTTTGCCTGACAGGGTTGAGGGCAAGGGTTTGCCAGAAGCGTTGACTCTGACCATTGAGAATTTCGAATTTGATCTGATATGGTTACTAAGGCGCCTTTAGGGTTGATCCTGAAAAAGGCAAGGCAGAAGGGATGAAATGCAGGGCAAACCCTAGATTTAACGGAAACCAAATAGACTTTAAGAAAAAGAATAAATAAGGTACTTAGCTTCGAGTCTTGATCGGGCGCGTTGTCGGAGTGAACCATGTTGGTAACCCTGAAAAGACATAGAAAACAGAAGTATCTAGTGTATGGCATGACCTTCGTAAACCCTAATTAGGGTACGAAAAATGAGAAAATAATTTAATTAATTATTGGTCTGACGACCTAATTAATTAAATCGAGTTGAAAAAAAAAGAATAAAATTGAATGTGAAATATATTTTTTAGGAACTTTGTGGAGCTTAAATAAAATAAATATGAATTTAAAAAGTATTTTAATAATTAAATTAAATTAAATAACTATTATTATAAATAATATATATATAAATATCTATTAAATGTTATCAAATATAAATATACTTATAAATTTTTTATATAATTTACATATATGTATGTATAGAATAAAACAAATTATTTATATATATTAAAAAGAAAATAAGAAAAGGGGCTATATAATTAAAAGTAAAAAAAATTATGAAAATCTTAACTTTTGATTCGGTGCTGCTCATCCATGATGGTTCATGATGCACCCTCGTTTTAGTACGCGTTGGATTGGAAAGGAGGACGATCGGACGGCTGCGATGATGAGGGCATACGACAATACGTGGATAGAGGCGCATAGGATTCATCATCTCCACTTACACGCGCGCGCGCCAAAACCTGTTTGAAACCGGCCAATGGAGTGCTGCCACGGTATCATCTTCTTCGCTGAAAAATCTGAAACACGTAGCTACGAATTTGCTACGACTCGGTTTCGTAGCGAATCAAATCTGCAAAACGAAAATCTTGTACACACAATATAAACTTGGCGCGACCTCATGGGCGTGATCGTCCAGGTCTCAGGAGTTCAGTAGTGCTAATTATTAGCCCTAATTTTACCTAATATGGGAAACCCCAATTTCGAGCTTGAAGAACCCTACAATGGCGTTAGGCTCAGATCGACACATAAACACAATTCAGTTTCCAGAATCCATCAGAACATCATTCTAAACACAGATATGCAATTAAAAACTATGAATGATGCATATATTTGGTGAATCGAGTTAAAAGAAAACTGAACAAACCGAGGGCCTTGGGGGTTGATTCTGGAGGTGTTTCTTGCGTGCACCTTTTGGAAAAGCTTCAGTGAGCTTCAAGGAATGTATTGAGGACAATAGAAAACCTTGAATCGGCCTCCAACCCCGAATTGGTATTTGAAACTTTCTTGAGTTTTTGTGCTCGGATTTTGTTCTCTTGAGGCTGCAAAACGTGAACCCTTGTGCTATGGCCTTGTTCAGAATATATAGAGGAGGATTAGGTTAACAAAATATGATCAAATCCTTATTGAATCTTTGATTGAATGTGGAGAAAATTGGATTGGAAATATGCCATGAAATCTTTCTAATTTTGCCTTAATTGAATCAATCTCTTCCCAATTTTAATATGCACGAAATTATATTGGTTTTGGGATATTATTGACAATTGAATTGACCCAAATTGATTCTATAAACCAAATCTTTGATTTTCTATTGAATTACTTAATTTTAATCATTTTTTAAATGAATAAAAATTAATAATAAATCAAATAGATCACACAATTTCGTGGCCATAGGTTTATGGGCTCTCAATGTCATGAGGAACAAGTTTGGATCTTAACAATATAGGCCCATTAGCAAGAAATTCAAAATTCCTCCACACTTTTCCCTCCAAAATAGTCCAACTTCGACAAGATGTATCTCCCTCAATTTTTGAGGTATGGAGGTGTTCTAGGACTTTTTAGAAACCTCAGAGAGTCCTCTAACCAGTGTCTTTGGTCTCATATCAAAATCATTTTCCATGTTCATTTTATGTTCTTTTGAAAAAAAGTGTCTTTTTGTTGACTTTTGAGAAGGACCTATAATGTATGAAGCCATATCTCTTAGATTATTGACCTATGAGCTTTGATTCTTGGACCATTGGATAGAGGAATGAATTCCCTTCACAATGAGCTTTGGTGGGAATTTTTCTGATGAAGTATGAATATTTGGTGAATTTTCAAAGTTTGGTTGACTTTTTCAGTTCATGCCCAAAATAGTAACTTTTGACTTTTGACTTTTCTGATCTTTCTTTGCATCATCATGATCAACCCCTGATCAAATGATGATTTTAGGGTTATGAGAATGTTGTTGACCAAATATCTTGAGTTTTGACTGTATAATGACTGTTTTGCCCTTGGGAATCGACTGTTGACCTAATCAGGATTTGAGGGACTAAATTTGCTCTATATTTGACTTGAAACTTTATATGGAGATACTTTGGGATGTTAGTGACCCTATGGAACCACCTTGAGCCATTGATTCAATGATTTTCCTCTGAATTATTCAAACCCTAGTTTAGAACTTCTGTGTGGGAGACTGTGTTTTGGAGCTTTGTCTTTTGATTTGGTTTTGTGTATGAAAAATAGCATGGGCAAATTTTGGGGTATGACACACAGGTTCGCGTAACGAATTTCCTAGATCTGAAGTACCATTGAACAACCAAACCAACGCATAAAATGGGAAAATAAACTCGAAAACTAACAAACGGATAAAACTTGCAAAAACAAACAAACTTGCTTAAACAGATTAAAAAGACTATACTATGACATTAAACAGTGCAGAATACCTGGATTATCATCAGGAAAGTGACAAAGACATAGTGAGAATCGTGACCGATCACCTACATACCTCCTCGGTGCAATGGAGAAGTCAGAGCTAATGTAGTTCCGCTTTTGGGAAAAAACGTTTTAAAAACGAATAAACACTTTGTTGTCGTTAGAGAGAAATACTCAGCCATTGATCTTGAGCATGAGAACAAACAAGTTCTTTGCATCGCAAATGAAAGAAGGGCGCCAACTCGGATAAGATCAACGAGTATGCCACTAGCTCTCTCACGCGGAAAAGATCTCGTTATTATCAATCAATTTCAAAATCGTGGGGTATAACCACTCGTTTCGACAATTAACGGAATCTAAACTTTTGAAGAAAAGCCACTAAGGGCGAAAGATATTTTTAAGAAAAAAAGGTTTTGAAAAGATTGCAAACATAAGAATATTTTGGAAAAAGGGAGAAGATTTTGAAAATTTAAGAATGGGAGGAGATGAAGAGGCTAACCTAATGCATAAAATAAAAGCTAAGGAAAGAAACGGTCTAACCAAATAAGAAGCCAACACTTGACATTAAGAGCCAAGGTAGTGTTCCCATCCTTTGGATTTATCAATACCAACACATTAACACTTGGGGATCCAGATGAACTTATTGTCTTAGCACCATTTTTCATTAAGCATATTAAGATTCTGACGAAAATTGGGCAGAGTAACGACTGTTTTCGGGTAAAATCCTTATCTCAATGCCTTGGATTTAACCATCAAGGGCTTTCAAGGAAATACCTGCACACATAAGCATACAACAGTACAATGCCAGACAGACAGAACAATCACAGGATAGTAATAGAATGAGTCCAAAGGTACTAGGTCCATAAGTCCGAATCTCCAAAGTGCTAGGGATAGTAACCGATAGTCCAAAGAGAACCTTATGTATTTTTTTAGATTTTTTGATTATTTATTAGTGTTTTAGCGGAAAAATAAAGTATGGTCCAAGTGGACAAAAGAAAAATAACAGAAGCATAAACATATGTCCAAGTGGACAAAGAGAAAATGACGGAAAGTAAATATGATGAAATGATAAAGTAAAGCGATAAAGCGAGAAATATAAAGAGCGGTAATATAAAGAGCGGTATAGTAAAGGTGCGGAAATTAAAGTTAGTTGTTAAGTGTTAAAGATAACCATCTTGAAACTTGTCAAGTATGTTATCAAAGTTAGTAGGAAGATCTATGGTGAGTGAATGATGTACTCGGATTTAAATTCAATGGGGTTTATCAGAAGCTTGATAGAATCATAGCGACTACACGATAAAAACCCCCACAAGTCTTAAATCAACCGCATACAATTCTCTTCCATGTTTGATCTTTTTTATTCGGGACACGAAATATTGCGCTATGTTAAGCAGATCGCCAAGTGATTTATGTAGAAATCACCCTACAACGAGGCCGGTCAAAACTTTATGTGCTAATGCATGCGAGAAGAACGATATGTAGATCGCCTTCCGAAAGCAATACCGCACGAAAAGAAAATAGGTAACGATCTAGTCTTTACTAAGAATCCATAAGAATTCTCAAAGTATTAAGACTTTCATCGATCGAAAGAAAAAAAGGAGAAGGAGAAGATAAAATGCATAAAGATAATCAACTCACACTATCATTAATATCATTCATCTAATATTATGGATTTGGTTCTTTCAAACCTATCAACATCCTAGATCCAATGATATTAATGAAGTGGAGGAAGAAGAATAAAATTCACAAAAAGATAATCAACTCACACTATCATTAATATCATTCATCTAATATTATGGATTAGGTTATTTCAAACCTATCAACATCCTAGATCCAATGATATTAATGAAGTGGAGGAAGTAGGAAGCCAAAACAAGCATAAAAAAGGCAAAAAACACATTCTGCCTTACTGGAAATCGATTTACCTCTGTAGGAAATCGATTTCCTGAGTGTAGAGTTCAGTTTTGGGCGCAAAAAACAGAGTGGAAATCGATTTCCCTCTGTAGAAAATCGATTTCCTGCGCACAGTTTTCAAAAAAACAGCATTATGAACTTTGAAACTTGATTTAGGCAAACATACAAACACCTTATGATCACATATCCATGGGAGCACGAATTTTCCATCAAATCACCATCAAATAGCACCAATATAGCATCAAAGATGCATTGAACACAAGCAACAAAGATCTACATCTTAGAATTTAGAAATTTACCAATTCTTGAATTAAAGTGTTGAAGTAGCTTCAAGAACAAGCACAAAGTGTAGATCCTTCAAGTATGGAGATGAACAATCAAAGAAAAGAGTGAAATGTAGGAGGCTTAGTTCAAAATTAGCAAGATTCAATGTGAACCTTACTAATCTTATGAAAATGAACTTTGGGTGAGGGTTTTGGAAAGGGTGAGAAATGAATTTGCAAGCAATTTTTTGGCTCTCCAAGCTTGAGAAATGAGAGAGTAGAGGGCTCTATTTATAGAGTTGGAGCAAGAGTAGTGGCAAATTGGTCTTTTTGTGCTTGGTGATTAACTTGTGTTTAATTGGTGATTAAAGTGGCAATTAAATGGTAAAAAGGGGTGAAATGGGGTTAAAGAGGGTTTAATGAATGAGTTAATTTTGATGAGGTGGAAAATTGATAAAATGATCAAATAAAAAGGTGCCAAAATGATGTCAAGCTTCCCTCTTATATTTTTTTGAATTTTGCGCACAGGAAATCGATTTCCCACAGGGGTAAATCGATTTCCACCTTCAAATTTTCAAAAATTGTTTTCTTGCACTGTTTTGATTTTTGCCCGATCTTTCACCTGTAAAATATAAACAAAAGAGACAAAACATATATTTTTTATTTTTTGGTTAGTATAAACAAATAAAAGGCTATAAATGCTCGATAATTCCCCTCAGAGATAATCACAGTATCAAAGATAAAGCTTCACAATGGTGCTCTTGATTGATGATTGAATGCAAGTGATGTATGATCTTAGGGTCAAAAATTGGGGTATGACAGGGTGCTAAGTGAGTGAGTCCATTACTAACTATTTTATGTTTTCATAAAATAAGGGAAATAAGGAAAAAGTGTCAGAACGTGAAAAATGAGAAGTGGAAGAGAAGAGTTGAGGAACGTAAAGAGGAACCAAAGAGGAAGAGGGGCAAGGAGGAGAAAAACCCCAAAGCTCAAGGAGAATCAAGAACCTAATTCCAGGTAAGGGGTGATTACTCTAATTATGTAGTATTATGATTTTGATGATGATAGGATTGAATTAAGGGATTAGAATCTCTATTTGGGATGTTAGGTTTTGTGAAATACCAACACTGACATGTATGATTTGATGAATTGACTGCAATTGATGATGTAGTATTGTTACATGGTTTTGTGGTATGTTGTTTGTGCATTAGAATCATGTATTTGGAGTATTTTGATGTTATCGATGATCAATTTCGTAATGGTATGAGTTGGTATGTGTTTGGGATGCATAAAAGTCTTAAAAATCATGTTTTTCAGCTACTGGGTTCGTGGGAACCGGTTCCCATGTGGGAGGAACCGGGTTCCACTGTGTTAGAACGTTTTGAAAACTGTTCTAACTTTAAAAGCTTCTAATTTTCAAACCGTAAGTTCGTTTTATACGCCGTTTTGGACGTTGTTCCTTAAATTGAATGCTTTACCATATGAAATAAAGAAAACAACAATAACTTGATTTTACTTCGAAAAATATCGTTTTCTTCAAATGTGGTTACTCTTGTTTTGCATAGTTGACGATATGCAATGATTTGTTGTTCGCATAACTGAATATGTGCAATGATATGTGTTGTTATAATGTGATTGCTTCTGCTTGTTATGCAATGGATGTTGTTCGTGGTAAATATGGTTATCATGTGTTTTGATGAATGATGATGCAGATGGATGTTATTCATGGTAAATGTTGTATCATGCGTTTTGATGGATGATGATGATTGATTTGTTTTGAATGATGCTTGTACATGTACATACTTGTTGTGACGTTATTGGTAAGATGTGATAAAGCGATGTTAAGCATCGGATTGATGATGATATAAGTATGTGACATGTGTGCATTCATTCATAAATCATTTGCATTGGAAGGCTAATTCCCATTGTGCGGAGATTAGCAGGCAGTCATCGTGTGCCCATGTGGGGTGTGAGCGATGAGGCAGTAGTCGTGTGCCCATGTGGGGTGTGAGCGACTAAAGGGCAGTATCAAAGAGAGAAGTCCTGTGAATGTGATTCATGAATTTTGGTACCACATGCATAAGAGTCTGCATGGTCTTTGTATAAATTGTGACATGTCAGGATGAAATCCGGTGTTATGATTGTGTTGTGTTATTGGTGCATACTATTGATTTGTGCTTGTGATTGGTATGAATTGATTAATCTGAATATGCTAAGTAGGGTGGATAATTGCTTATGAAATTCTATATCTGATGATTTATAATGCTATTTAATTATGATGTAGTCTCACCCTTACTTTGATGATTTCAGATTGAAGTAGCGGTTTAAGCGATCGGTGAGGATGACTCGTAGAGTTTATCCGGTTATGTGGAGTCGTGTCGGTCATGCTCTGATCTTATAACACTGGGGGTCGATAGTCTTAGAGTTACTCGATATACATTGTTGCCATTCTTGGTTATGGATTATGTATTGTTGATTTGTTTGGATATGTTTCTTAACGTTGTTAAAATGAGTTTCCGCTGTGCAAGACACATGTTTGATATTTGGTTTAATTCTAATAAAGCATGACACCCGACGTGGAGTTCTATTTAGTTTATTAATTGTAACATCCTTGTTGTATAATTACTCTGATCTTTATTATAATTTCCGCGGGGGTTTAGAAGGGTGTTACATAGAGCATCATGCACCGAAGCTGTCAGAATTACAGATACGCTTAAGAGATACGAGGCTTCGTCAAGGCAGATGGTCAACCTTGAGAAATCTGAAGTTTCCTTTAGTCGAAATGTTGTTGAAAGAGATAAACAAATGATCTGTAACAGGATGGGGTTAAAGACACTAGAAGCTCACTCAAGATATTTGGGGTTTCCAGTTACGTTTGGTAGATTTTGATTAAGTCAGTTGCACAGGCTATTCCTACGTACATGATAGGATGCTTCAAACTTCCGAAGGAATGCTGCAAGGAAATTGAATCTCTTTTGGCCAGGTTTTGGTGGGGCTCTTAGACAGATGATAAGAAAATGTATTGGGTGAGCTGGTCGAAGATAGCCAAGGCCAAGGGTTCTGGTGGGATGGGGTTTAGGGGGATTGGTGATTTCAATGTTAGCTTGTTAGGGAATCATTTATGGAGGTTAATGTTGGGTAGCTCTTCTTTACTCGAAAAGGTGTTCAAAAGCAAGTACTTGTAAGTTTAAGAGTGCGCCTAAGTGGAGGGGTGAATTAGGACTTTGAAAAATTATATGGTTTATGGTGAGATTATGAAAGTAATAAAGTGCAGAAAAATAAATGACACAATGATGTATACTAGTCCCCCTCACAGTCCGAGAATACTCCAACCCCCTTTCAACATGAAAGAGATTTTACAATTGTTTGTGACTTATACAAGACTCACACAAACACCAAGAACAATCCTCTTGAATTTTCACTAAGTATATTAAGAGAACAATACTCCCTAAATGATTCACTTGTTTTCAACAATCATGGACAACAAGATTTCAACTACCATGAACAATCCTCTTGGATTTACTAACTTGATTATGAGAACAATCCTCTCACTAATCAAAAACCCTTGCTTCCAACAATCCTGGATAGCAAGTCAATAATAACCAAAATCTGGAAATTTATTTGAATAAGATAAAGTTGATGAACATGTATCAATCAATAAGATTGATCTTCTCTTTCAAGCAAGACAATTTACAATGATATAATAGTGCCCAAGTGTTTATGAATGAATGGGAAATTTTTTTAAATTGGTATGGAACAATGTGCAGAAAAAGTTTCAATGAAAGTTCAAGTATGAAACACTTATATGAAAATATAAGACAAAAAATGTGGTAAATTGTAATGAAAGAGGTGAGATTCAAATTTGAAAATATAGAGTATATATAGTATCTTAACACCCCTAAGAATGAGTATGATTTAATGAAAAGGTGCAAAGATTGATACACAAAGTTTGAGATTCGTTCAAATTTGAAACAGACAGATTTTTTGCTCTGGTTACTCAGGAAATTGATTTCCATATGTGGCAAATCAATTTCCATGAAGCGTTGTGCCCAATTTTTCAAAAAAAAATCTCATGAAATCGATTGACCCATATAGAAAATCGATTTCCATGTTAACAAACAGTTCAGGAAATCTGTTTCCAGTTCAGGAAATCTATTTCCAAATACATGAAATCTGTTTCCTGACAGCAAACAACTTTGATTTGAAATTTAGAAAAAGTTTGATATTTTAACCAAAAGGACCATGCATGCAAGTAAATATTTAGGAGAATATTGAGCACTAAGTTATCAATATAAATTGCATGCTTATACCTCAATAAATCAAGATCAATGTTATTCTTCAAAATATAATTCTTGAATTCTTTGATTCTAGCTTTCACACAAGATGAATTTTGAGTACTTGATTTGATTAAATGTACTTGAGGCTTTTTCCATACTTTTGCCATGATCATTTGATTATTACTTTGTCTTCATTAAAACAAAATAGATGAAGAGTCTTGACTTCACAGTACTATCCTAGAACGTCCATTGTGGATGCTAAATTGGGGTTCACACCCAGTTATGTGTGGCAGAGTATTTTAGGTGCTTGAGACCTCGTTGATATGGGCTCAAGATGGAGAATCGGGGTTGGGGACCATGTAAACATTCTCAAGGACAATTAGATTCCTGTTGTAGCTGGTTCAAAAGTTATTGGTCTGATCCATGGCATTCCTGAAGGTGCTACTGTGAGTTATCTTATTGATAAGGAGCTTCGTTGTTGGAAACTGGACTTAATTAAGGAGTATTTCAACTCGTTTGTGAGCTCTCAAATTTTGAACATCCCTTTGTCGTGGAGTAATCTGGAAGACAAACTGCTATGGCATCTTGAGAAGGATCGAATCTACTCGGTCAAATCTTCCTACCACCTTCTTCGGAATAAATGTGCTTCTATTGCACCTGGACCCTCTAGTCACTCTCAAGAGAAATTGTGGAAGCGTATGTGGAAGGCACTAGTTCATAACAGAGTCAAGAACTTTTTTTGGAGAATGGCCAAGGATATCCTGCCCTCTAGAGCCAATTTACGAAAAAACGGGTGAACATTTCCCCGGAGTGTCCTCTCTGCCATTGTCACAAGAGACCATTGATCATCTCTTCCTTCGTTGCAATGCAAGCAAACAGGTTTGGTTCCTTTCTCCCTTTGGCCTTAGCATTTATCCCTCTTCTGGTATGTAATTCTGGCTAGATAAAATGTTGAATTCGGGTGACTCCTTTGGTTCCCAACTATTTAATGTCACATTTATGGAAAATTTGGAACCATAGGAACAAGGCTGTTTTCAACAATGAGGTTTTCTTTCTCTGCAAGGTGGTTGCGGAGGCTGGTGACTGAATTCACAAATTCAATCTCTCTATTCCCGAGAACAAGTTGCACAACGTTGCTAATGGGGAGGAGGGACCCAAAAATATGAATACAAGGATGACTTTGATCCATGTTGATGTTGGATGTTTCACTAATGGCACAATTGCTATAGGATGTGCGATGAAGAATTATGACAATGGCGAAAGCCTTGGCGGTGAAATGGGCTTTACAGACTGCACTGGACCTTAAGCTCACTAGTGTGGTCAGTCATTCATTCGGATGCTTTGTCTGTGGTGGGCTGTATCAATCGCATCTCCTTTATTGTTGTTTTGGAACCTATTATTGTTGACTGTTGGTCTTTGCTGGAATGTTTATCTATTGCAACTTATTTGTTTGTTAATAGAACTTGTAACACTGATGCTCACAGATTATTTGGTATTGGACACAAAGTGGATTTCAGGATCTGGTTAGGCCAACCCTGTTCTGAGTTTCTTGTTGTGGACTCTTCTTCTATATCATGGATTAGTCTTTAAATAAATAAATAAATAAATAAAAGCTTATTTTAAAAAGATTAAACCACCAACTTAATTTAATGACATTTTATATCTATTAGTTATTCCTAGGGGTGCTCAAAACCAAACCAACCCAATAGAAAACCGCAAACCAAACCAAACCAAACCGAAACCGCAAAAAACCGCATTTGGTTCGGATTAGTTTGGGTCATTTTTTAACAAAACCGCACGGTTCGGTTCGGTTTGCGGTTTGTATTTTGTAAACCGAACCAAACCGAATCAAACCGCATTATGTTACAACCTAAATTTTACTTAACTCACATTCAACCCAAAATTAAACCTATTATACATTAGCCTTATGAATACGAACAATTTTCTCATCCTTACACATATAATTTCAGTCTCGATCTTCTCAAATCTCTAATAACATTATTTCACCTTCTTTGCCACATACATCTTCCCTCTTCTTCTATAATCTTTACTATCCTATATTTTTTCTTTTTCACCTTCTCATTTTTATGTAAATGTTCCGTATTTCAGTTTCATTTTTATCGCACATCTTCTTCTCTAATCTCTCAACACTTTTTCTTTTTCTTTTTCACCTTCACTAATCTTTCGTCTATTCTATTTTTTTGTTTCATTATAATAATTTTATATTGTTTTATGCTATTATTTTATGTTTAATATTCCACTTTTGTCTAATTTAATTTTTACATATTACATGGAAAATTGTTGTCAAAATATGACGAGTTTTGTTGTTATTTGTTAGTGTATGAATGTCTAAATATAAAATTATGTTGTCATATATATGTGTATGTATGGCTCAATAAAATATTTGTAAAAAACCGAACCAACCGAACCGAACCAAACCGCATTAGTTTGGTTTGGTTTGGTTCGGATTTTTTTTAAAAGTCAACCGAACCAAACCAAACCGCACTATTTTTTCTCTTGCGGTTCGGATGATTTTTTTCGTCAAAACCGCCCAAACCGCACCGCGAGCACCCCTAGACTTATTCCAACAGTCAACTCTCGCACCTTAAATTTAATCTATTATTACTAGTTTATAATCTACTATTAGTATTTGCATAATAAAGCTTTAATTAGTCCACACGATTCCTTGGACATCTGAATATGCCATCTATTTCATTCTAAAAGCAGAACTTATGTCCTGTTTTTCTGTTTTGCATATGTTTCTAAATTTTTATACACTCGTCCTTATTCTCATTTTGGTTCTTAGTAATTCTTAATCCATCATTTTAGGTGTCATCATTACACCATGGCTATTAAATTATTAGTAGAATAAGCTTGTAGAGAAGTGTTGCTTAAATTTCATCATTAATGAAGCTTTGAACACATATAAACTTAGTTGTAAATTATACAATACTCCAATACAGCTATGTGAAAATGAGCAGCTAAATTAAATAAATATACTATTCATAAATTAAAGTATTAAACACAAAAACACACGTCTCCTTATTATTAAATAAAAAATGCTTCCACACACAACACATGCTTGTATTATTGTAAAACATCACTATTCATTGATGAAAACAGCTATGCGTTTAACCAAACTTTTAGCTTTATCACAACCTGGGTTGAAAATATGAAACACATGATCCTCCTCTTCAGTTTCATAAAACTCAGCACTTCCTTTCCAACTACTGTTAACCAATTTCTTATGATAAAGTTTCCCTCTTTCTTTCAATATATCTTTCTCAGCAACAGTAACAAGCACTTTTTCAACACACAATCCTTCAATATCAGGAGCTTCTTCCACAAACGGATTAATCAAAGGATCATCACTTCCTTTATAAGAAGGACAAACAAATTCCCACCATTTATCAACCATTTTCTTCCTCTCATAATCACTTATCTCTATACCAATTGGTTCCTTCCCCCAGAAATAAGGATTCACCATAACAAGACCCAGAATCTTGAAATTTATAAAATTGTGTTCCTTTAAACACATGTAGTGTCCCATGTTAGCACCAGCACTGTCACCTGCTAAGAAAACTCTGTTAAAGTCAACTTTGTCTTTGATCCAGTTTTCTTTCTCTTGCCCGTCGAAGCCGTCTTCGACGGCGTGTGAAGCAACCCATTGAAGTGCTTCCCAAGAATCATCGTACGCGGTTGGAAGTGGATGTTCTGGTGCTAGCCGGTAATTAACAGAGATAGCGATGACGTTTGCTTCGGCTACAAGGTTGTTGAGGGAGTTATGGTAAAGAGGGTCAGAAGGTGAAGATATGCAATAGGCACCACCATGGAGGTAGATGAGTAAAGAAAGTTTTGTTGAAGTTTTGGTGGGTGAGTAGAGTCTTGCTGTGACACCGGTTTTTGGGAGGATTGTGATGTCTTTGGAGATGACGTTTGTTTGAGGATCGATGCCGGGAGGAGCAACGTCAATGCCTACTAGTCTCTCGACGGTTCCGTTTTTGTGGACACGGAGGTAAGGAGGAACGTCGATGGAGATTTGAGGATCCATTTTTGGAGAGAAGAGAAAGATTGGGAGTGAAAGTGTGTGTTGATGATGATGATGATGCTATTACTTAATAAGAACTTGTTTGTCTCAAAAGTCATAAGAGAACTCTTTGTTAGGTAGCAATAATTTTCAATGGATGTGGAACCCATCTGGGGACTAAGTGAAGTCACTTTGTTAGGTAGTGCAAACGAGTAGTTCAAAAGTTGTGCAAGATTGAGAAATATGGTAGTAAAAGCCGAAGAGGTTCTTCTTTTCAACTTTAATTGAATAGATTATGATTTGTTTGTTACCACTAAAAAAAATGCTTATTTTTCTATTCTTATTATGAAATTATGTGAAGTATTAGATTTTGTTTGATTTGACTTATTATTTTAAAGTTCTCTTTAAAACAAAAAGTTAGGTTAAATCATAATTTTAAATAGGTTTTGTTTAAAAAAATATTTATCTATTTATAAAACTAAATATACCTGTCATTTAAAAATATGTGACATAATTTTAATTAAATAGTGATGTGACAATTTCTTTTAGATAAGTTTTAAGTCTCTTTCTACAAAATTAATATTGTGTCATTGTAGGATGCTCTAAACGAATTTCTATCTTAGATACAATCAAGATGTTAAGACGACTCTAGATTGTCTGAGAAAATAAATTTGCTATTCGCTTTTGAAATTTAGTGGCTTCTTGGACCAACTATTCTTTCAATGGCGAGTCTGTCTTTTTGGTTGCTTGCTGGTGGTTGTGGTGCGCTAGAAACAAATTGTGTCTTGTGAATAAAGTGGTATCTTCCTATATTTAAAACTCAACACATCGAATTATGCTAATATGTTAGCTAAATGTTTTCTCAAGCATAATCTGCCTTATCCAACGAGAACGATCACGTGGAACGCTCACAAATATAGTAATATGATTTTGAATGTTGATGGCGGTAGTCTCGATAATTCGAACGTCTGAGATTTTTGTGGATTGGTCGAAACAATGATGGTGTTTAGGTTCGAGGTTTTGAAGGTAATATTGGTTATTCCAACATCCTTCGTGATGAGCTGATGGCGCTATATCATGGTTTAAGTATGGCCTGAGAACTTGACATCAAAGACCTGGTGTGTTATTCTGACTTTAACTCTGCTATCAAGCTTGTCTCAAAGTTTATTACTGTTTCACATCACTATGTTGCGATTCTTCACAATATTAAAGAGCTTTTGTCTGGGAAATGACGAGTTTAAATATTTCATAATCTTAGAAAGGGGAATGCTTATGCTGACTATCTAGCAAAATATGGGGATTGTAACGATGCGGTGTACTGATATTTTATGGAGCCTCTTGTTGGAATCATCACACTCCTGCTAGCTAATGGTAGTGGGACTTTATTTTCTAAATAATTTCCTACTTTTCCTCATTTGTTTTTTCACTTGTACCCAAAAAAGAATAATGACCTGACAACACATATGGCCATGTATCTTTGTACAATTAATGTCACGAAGAGGTAAAATAGAGGAATTTTCATATTATGAGGTTAGAATCTAAAATAAGAAATACATGATAAAGTAGAATTCATTCATATGACATGAGGAAAAATTCATTAAATCTATTAATCAATGTGAGAGAATGTATTGAGAAATAAATGAGAATATCTTTTTTGAATTTATATCAAAATATAATATATCGTGAAAATAATTATTTCATCTATGTATTTTTTGGTTACAAAGTTAACGGAAAAAAAGTACAAAAAAGAAAACAAATAAGACTAACTAGAAGGATAAGACATTCCGAAAAATGTCAGTTGCGAGAATGAGGCTAGACGAAATGAGTGATGGATGTTAAGTCATATGCATTGTCTTTTTTTAGTTTTAGAACTTGTTCAAATTATTTTGGATTTTCACAAGCTTGATATTTTGTGTTATTTTGAAGTAACTTTGAATCTTTATGTATATTATGGATGGACACAAGTATGATATATTGAATCAATATTTTGATTTAAATTTGACATCTTATTTAATGTAGCAATATCTTGGATTTACACAAGTTTGTTATCTTGTGTTAGAATTTTGATGTGATAATATATCAATGAATAGGTTTAAATTAAAAACAGGTTTCTCTTAATTCATGTAGCAAATAAATTTGTTTTAAACAGGTTTATAATTTTTTTAAAAAAAACCCAAAAAAACTAGCGGCTGCTATAAGTGACGCTATCACGCGTAATTTCAAACTTACAAAGCATCGTCAAAGGCCGATGCTACGCTATGGTTCACGATTTTAGTTGTGTGGCGTCAAACAGAGCATACGCTAATCCACGGGCAATGCTAGAGTGTCCCACAAAACCGACGCTAACACATTGAAGATAATATTTAAGTGAAGCTTTAAACTGACACTTCGTGGAAGATAGCGTCGATAAAAACCGACGCTGAACCAAAAATTTATCTTATATTAGCGTCGGTTTCGTTAATATAGTGTCCCTTTAGCGTTCCTGAAGTCGCCACTAAGTGTAGTGACGGCTCGCCACTGTGCTTTGCTTCCATCTCTAGGGTGTCCGCCCCGACCCCGCCGCTAAGCTGCCACTATCATGGTGTAGCGTCGGTTTTTAGCTGTTTAGCGAGGGCTTTTGGCCGACGCTAAAACGCTGTTTTCTTGTAGTGGTGGAGGAGAGGCGTGAAACAGAAGGTCCTAATTGCACGTGGCATTAAGCTTGGCCATACAGTTGACCCATTGATTTCCTTATCGGAGGTTGTGGATCATATTAATGTGACTGTTTTCTCTAAATTTGTCATTGTTGTCTTGTATTAAAACCAAAAACAATTGTGGTACTTGTTTGCGGGAGTCTTGAGGATGCTAAGAGACTGAAGGAATTTGTTTAGTAAACTGAGTCATTGAATCCCTTATCTATCATAATGGAGATTCATATGTGGATGACACAGGGCTTAACTTAAAGAATGTATGAAGATCCATGTAAGTATCTAGAAAATCATGTATGACAAGCACCTAAGGAGTTATAGATGATTCCATCATAAACATCTATGGTACGTTTGAAGACAATTTCCATCAACATTTATAATAGTGTGAGGGAGGTTAAGTGTGTTTTGTTGGATGTATCTTGCATTTATGTGTTCTTCTTATGGTTTCTAAAAAATTGAGGATGAAGTTCGCCAAGTTATGTGTTACCATGTTAAGGTGATACAATGGGATGGTTTCTTAAGGTATGCTAGTTGAATATTGTTTCTTCAAGTCCACCAAATTCTCGCTGCAAAAAGATTCTTTTGATCATCTAACATACCATTTATGAGCCAATTGTTAACATCTTGTGTTGTGGACAAATTTGGTTTTGTAAAACTTAGGGTCTGCCAAATGTTTATGAAATCTCTAAAATCTCGAACAAAATGCATGAACGACTCATTATTTAAACCACAATACAATATTGTAAAAGTATGGGAAGAGTTATGTGAGGCAAGCCAAAACAAGAATTTGATTGATGACATCTTTATAACTGGTGAGAAAATCTCATTAAAATCAACATCTTTTATTTGACGGAAACCTTGCATCCAACCACTTTTGATTTTCATCACTTTCCATGGCTTCTCAAAAACACTCAAGTTCACCCTCATCAGTAAAGCTCACATACTCATCAGAATTATAACTTGTTGAAGGTTGCTTCTGTTTGTTAGACCTCCTAAGTTGAACTTGAGAGATTCTAAAACTTCACCAAGATTCTCATCCTGTGACATATCATTATCTTATTCATCATTATTAGTTGGAATATTTACCTCATCTCCAATTTGTTGATCATCAGCACAATCATGTGGCTCATCATTCTGATCACCAACATCAATAGTATCTAGATTATAAAGAGGTAACTGAAGTGGATCAATATTATACAAACTTATATCTTTCTTGGGTATAGTCTTCTCCATCTTATCAATGTCTTCAACAATTTGGTATTACATGAACACAACATCGTGCTTTCTAATAAGCTTCTTCCATATAGAATTATACAACTTGTAATCAAACTCATCTTGCCCATAGCCAATGAAGATAAATTATACTTGACATTTTTTCAAACCAAATTTTATCTAGAACTTCACTATTTAAAGCAACAGTAGGGGTTAGATTAAGAACATGCACAGTCGTGTAAAGTGCATTCCCCAATAATGATTGGGCAACTTCGCTTCAGAAAACATACACCACACTCTCTCAATTAGTGTTAGATTCATCCACTATGCTAAACCATTCAATTAAGGAGTTTTATGAGGATTTTTTTCATGTGAAATATCACGATGCTTGCAATAGGCATCAAAGGGTCCATAATATTCACCATTGTTGTCAAAATGAACACTTTCGAGCTTCTCGCATGTATGCCTCTCAAGCAAAGCATGAAATTCTTTGAACTTTTATAACACTTGGTATTTTCTATTCAAAGCATAAACCCATAGTTTCACTAATATGACTAAGTATTTGGTGCCACAAAGATGCTTCCATATCGATAACATTCACACTATCTCTAGAAATTAAAGCTTTTGCCTAATACAGTTTAAAAAATTTCTCCCCTCTAGCCACAACCAAGTTACCTTTACTGAGTTTCCACTTTCCATAACCAAAGTGATTATTATAACCACAATCATCAAGCATATGTAGAGAGATCAGATCAAAGCGGGTATTTGGAGCATGTTTGACACCTTTAAGCAATAGGTGCATTCCCATGTTGGTTTGCAAGTAAACATCACCAACACTAATTACATTAGATGCACCACCATTACCCATCTTCAACACTCCAAAGTCACCAAAAGTATAAGATGTGAAGAATTCCTTCCTTGGTGTAACATGCAATGTAGAACAACTGTCAATTATCCACATGCTATCATATGATATGAGATTAAACATACTCATGAGCATGGAGAATAACAAGATCATCATTAGTAGCAGTAGTAACACGACCGTTACCATCATATTCATGATCTCTTTCTTTAGACTTGCCTCTCTTGCCTCTGTTATCCCTTTCCCACTAACAACAATACTTATGTATGTGTCTTGTTTTATGAGAATAATGACACTCAAGATTCTTATATTGCAGTTTGGACTTGCTTCTGATATTCTCTCTATCACCCTTCGATTCTTTTTTATAACTTTTCCCTTATTTTCATTAACCAATACCTCAGATTGAGATGAAGAAAATTGTGCCTTCCTTATCATCTCCTCATTAAGAATACCATCCTTATTCGTTTCCAAAAAACAACACCTCTAGGAGCGGAACTTGTGATAGAAACCCGAAACGCCTCCCAAGATTCTAGTAAAGAGATAAATAAAAATAGTCCTAAAATTTTGTCATCAAATTTGATACACATTCCTGACATCTAATCAATAAGCCCTTGAAATTTACTCAAGTGATCTGAAATAGAAGTCCTCTCATTATACGTCAAACTTATGAAGCAATTCCATAAGAACAATTTATTATTCTCTAATTTAGAGGCATACAAGGACTCTACCCCGTCCCATAAAGTTTTTGCACGTTTCTTATCAGCAATATGATTATAAACACTGTCTTATGCATATTTTCGAATAAAATCACTAATATGTAAATGTTCAAACTCTCTTTCTTCATCAGACACAAAATCCGACTTTACGGGACTAAAAATCGCTAAATGCAATTTTTTCATAAATAACAAGTATTTTATCTTGCCATTTCACAAATGATAATTAGAACCATTCAACAATACCATATTCATATTTGTATTTGACTTCATTATTCAAACAAGTAAAATAGCCCTTAACCAAGAGCTCTAATGTCACTCTGATGGAAAATTAACACACAATAACATACCAATACGCAACAAAAATAAAATTCTCCAAACTTGTAAGAATCTATAAGGATCAACAACAAATATATGGTGTAACACCCATTTTATTTTAATTATTTATTTTACTGTGTGTCTTGTGAATTATTTGATAATTATGTGATTAGTTGGTTTTATGTTATTTTATTAGGAATTAGTAGTAATGATTTAGTGAGATTATTAGTATTGGGCCTAACTTAGAGAGTTAGCATTAGTATTTGGGAGGTGTTGATTTAAGCCCATTAGTAATAATAAGAAAGTTAGTAAGATTAACAAAACAAGAGAGAATTGGGAAAATAGAATTAGAAGTGACATTTGGTGAAAGAGAAGAGAAGAGGAGAAGAAACTAGGGCAAATCCCAAATTGAAGATTAGAGTTGTCTTCAACTCAAACCAAGGTAAGGGTAGGATTCTTTCATGATAAGGGATTGTATGATGATAGATTATGGTGGGGTTTTGATTATATGCTTAGTATCTATGTTTGTGAAATTGAGATTGTTAGGGTTTATGCTAGATTCTATGAATTGTGGCTCTAAACATGTTTTTGAATATAGATTGTTGATGATAAATGTTAAATACTGGTTATATGTGCTTTTAATTGATGTATGAAAGTGGTTTTGAGTGGTGGAAGGGCTTTTTCTCAGAACTGAGTTCTCTGTTATTTTTCTGCATAATTGCACGTCCGCTAAGCGGGATCTGGTCCACTAAGCGAAGTATGGGAACAATTTTTGAAAATCGTGAGTCCGCTAAGAGAACTTGGTCCACTAAGAGAGATTTCAAGGATGGAAATTTCTTCCATTTTTCAGTTAGCGCGTTAGAGGTCCGCTAAGCGAACCCTATTATGCAAAATTTTATGAAACTTCTATTTATCGTATCTTTTGATCCGTAACTCCTTTTTATGCACCGTTTGAACCTTTGGAAAGCTGAAATTAATTCCTATTTAATGAAAATGATTGGAATGACTTTTGAAAACTTTTCTTGAATTGTATTTTTCCGAATATTGTGATTTGTTGTGAAGTGGAATAATGTTGTATGATGATACGACATAGTAACGTGATTGCGAAGTGATGAATTACTATAAATAGTAATGATATTATTGTTGTCGTTGAAATTTGAAATTGAGTTGATGTTATTTAGCCGATGTTATGACGTGTTGTGAATGTTGTGGATGTGCATCATTGGGTTGCATCCATTGCATAAGAGATTATTAGCCTGAAAATGGCAATGACAATGGCCTGAAAATGGCAACAGTGACTATTAGTCTGAAAATGGCAACGAAGATGGCCCAAATGGCAAATATTTGAGACGAGAGTTTTACTCCAAATGATACCACATGCATATGCATAATGTTAAGTCGCATATTGAGTTGCATTTTGAATTGTTGTGATTATGAAGTGGATGTTATACTATGTTGATGATATAGTTATGAATTTGAATACTTTATTATAAATGATTGATAACATTGATGTTGTGATGAAAGTTGTTTTGAGATGAGAAGTGGTGAAATGTGTATGATCTTATCTTTGCTATAAGTATTATCATACGTTCCTTTATACTGTTTGATATCTCACCCTTCTACTTGAATGTTACCCTTTGTTGGTAACGTGCAGGTAACCAAGATGAGTAGTCGTTGTCGTTAGTAGCTCGAGTTGGTGTCCTTTGCTCTGATACGTAGCACTCGGGGAGATTGACGCTTATTTTGTTTTATGTTGTTATGTTTATGTTGAATTCTCCCCATGGATATGTGTTATGTATCTTTCTTAATGAGCTTGTATGCGAATATGTTTTAAGTTGATAAATGTGATGCCTCAAGTATGTTGTTTTGAGATTTTTGCACTATGATCTCCTTTATAAACCGTTGGGTAGATTTGTGGTGTTACATTAGGATCAACAACAAATTAAGGATTAACAACAAATGTATGGCAGTAAATCAAACAAATAAAGGAAGAAGAGAACACTGAATCCTAAATGTGAGAGTAAAAAACCACAAGTCGTCTAGACCAAATAAATAGCTCTACTATAATTAAATAAGGGTACAAGAGAGTCTCAAAGTAATTCACAAACTAGTGCTAACAACAAAATCACAAAGCAAACTAACTTTACAAATAAGAAATAAGAAGTTAAAATACTCAAATCTACAACTTTAGTGCGAAACTAATATCTCTTAGCACATATTTTGTTTTGCAGATTTGAACGGTCAAAAAGTAGACGCGGGTGTTACAAACCTGCCCTGCGAAAATGAGTTTGATCCAATGGTTAACGAACATAAAATCAGTGATTCACTAAGATTGGTTATAGAAAAACAAGAATTAATTTCTCTCCTCTTTTCTCTATTTTAAAGCTGTTTTTTCTACCTTCTTTTTTTCTCTCTAAACCCTCAATTGACTCTCTCCACTTAAAATAAGTGAAACACAAATGAGCTAATATATTTAGACATTTTTTCATGTAGGAAAGAAGCTCAAAATTCGACAAATACATGATATTATATCATATGACTAATAATAAATCTAAAACAATTATATTGTAATACATTTATTGGACGTATGGATTTTGGAGCATATAGAAACACTATTGTATAAATTATTTAAAGGAAAAAACTTAGATACAATTTTATAAGTGTGTTTTTTTATTATTTTTCAATAAAAATATGGCAAGTGTATAATTTGATTAATTTCCTTCTACACATATGCATTTTTCTCATATTTCCGTATTTAAGTACATTTACCATATTTTTATTGAACAATAGTAAAAACCACACCTAATAAATTGTATCTAAGTTTTCTCACTATTTAAAAGATAACATAATAAATTTTATCTAGTTTTCTCATTATTTAAAAGATAACAATGAATGTAAGCTACTAGTTTTAAACTCAGAAATAATGTTTATTTATTTTTATTTATGTATGTTATAAATCAAACAACTTTTTTTAAAAAAATGTATCAATTAAATTATAAGAATACATATTTATTTTGAGGTCATCTATCATTAAAGATGTGGTCGTGTAATTGGCTAGCCCAAGAAACTTCACTTTTTCCACTTAGATTATTCCACATCATCAATTACGTTGTGAGATCATAAAAAATGACACACAAAATGAAGAGAGATAAATATTAAAATGGAGAACCAAATAGTTTACTTTTAAAATGAGATGATCAAATATTAAAAAAAATTGAACATAGGACCTTTTATTTATAAATTTGAGTAAAACCTATTTATAAATATTTTGATTTTTCAGTGATATAAAAATTGTATTTAAATAATTTGATTTTACTTAAAAGTAAATTGAACATAAAATAATTTGTATTAATATATTACATTAACACACACAAAAAAAAAAAAATCAATTATGAATTATGCAAAGTAGAACCAAACATAGCTTAAGTTGACCCACCGTGCTCGAAAAGAACCGAAACTCAAAAGTAAACTATAGAATTGGCCACTTACACACCTTAGTTTCTGCGTCGCATTTGTTGTGTGTGTGAGAATTAGAATCATAAAGGAAGTGTGTGCGGTCAAATATGGCTTCTCAGATACTCAGACGAACCCTCGGAAGCCGCTATTTCTCAAACCCTAAAGCCTTCTCTTCCGCCTCCACTCCGATCCGTGCCACTCTTTTCCCCGGAGACGGTATTGGTCCCGAGATCGCCGATTCCGTCAAACAGGTTCCTTTTCATTTCTCTCTGATTTTCCCCAATTATTCATTATACCTCTTTGAGTGCTCTACGTGTATGATGCTTTCGATTCTATTATGTATAAAATTCTGTCAACATTTATTTGGGTTTCTGATTGGCTTGTTCTGTAATTGTATGATTTTTCTCTAATTCTAATGGTTGCCACTTGCCAGTGACTTAAGCTTTGACGATAAAACTTGTGTTTATTTTATATATATATAAACAATGCAAACGGCATGGTGGTAGCATGTTTTTACCATGTTATATAAATGCCTTCTCGGGCTACAGTTGCGTTAGGTTTATATGGTTTCACGGTATTGATAGAAAGGGGTGCGAAAACGTCGGTACTGAGATAAACTTACGAGAGTAGGAAGGTTGCTGTGGCTAATGAATTATGATGATGGCATAGATATGAAACTGGCTTGTATGATGTATTATGTACACTTGAATATTCATAATAATAATTGACTCTTTGTTGATTCAAATGTAATATGCTGTCAAGTATTTAGTTTCTTACTATTGCAATAATTAGGTATTCCAAGCTGCTGAAGTTCCAATTGAATGGGAAGAGCATTATGTTGGGACCGAAGTTGACCCTAGAACACAAAGCTTTCTTACATGGGAAAGTTTAGAATCGGTAAGGAGAAATGGGATTGGCTTGAAAGGGCCAATGGCCACTCCTATTGGAAAAGGGCACCGTTCTTTAAACCTTACTCTAAGAAAAGAACTTAATTTATATGCCAATGTTCGACCTTGTTACAGCCTTCCTGGCTACAAAACTCGATATGATAATGTAGATCTCATCACAATCCGTGAAAATACGGAAGGCGAGTACAGTGGGCTTGAACATCAGGTATTTATCACGGCAACCAGTGTTATATACTATCATTCTAATTCTAAGCAGTATAACTTATTTAGCACTTTTGGGCTACAGGTTGTGAGGGGTGTTGTAGAGAGTCTAAAAATCATTACGCGTCATGCAAGTTTAAGGGTGGCTGAGTATGCTTTTCACTATGCCAAGGCACATGGAAGAGAAAGAGTGTCTGCTATACACAAAGCCAATATTATGCAAAAGACTGATGGTCTTTTCCTGAAGGTATGTTACTATTAATACTGATGGCTATAAATATGCGGTCTCAAATTATATTCTTGAATACTAATACTGTCATTTTATTTTGGATTTTTTTAGTGTTGCCGTGAGGTTGCTGAGAAATATCCAGAGATAACGTATGAGGAAGTTGTCATTGACAATTGCTGCATGATGGTAATATCGGTCAACTTGATGTAGGGTGTACAACCACGTTTTGAAATTCATTGTCTATCTGAAAATAATACACTGTTAATTTTTGGACCATCTGCAGCTTGTGAAAAATCCTGCACTTTTTGATGTGTTGGTGATGCCTAACCTTTATGGTGACATTATCAGTGACCTTTGTGCTGGATTGATTGGAGGATTAGGCTTGACACCCAGGTTTTTCTTTGTTTTGTTGAGTTTTGGGCATAGCAGCTTAGTAGTGACAAATATATCACCTGACAGGATATCCTGTATTTTGCAGTTGCAACATTGGCGAGGGAGGTATTGCACTTGCTGAGGCTGTACATGGTTCAGCACCTGATATTGCCGGGAAGGTGAGCTGTGGAAGTACTTTTTAAAACCATATATTTTCTGTTCTAAACCTCTTTACTTGTTTTCATGGAATGTATGGTTTTTGAGTGCCTGTGTTGTACTTGTGACACATATTCTTTTTGTGAGGCATAGGGTAGAACTACCAGCTCAAGAAAGTAGAAATCGCAAATGCCGCAAACACATTTTCTAAAAATACCCGAGATTAAGATTCTAATTATTATTTTCCGAGAAAGTTATTCTTGAAAGTGAAATTTCTAACCATGAAACAGCCCCCCTTAACTAAATTACACCTGTTTTCATGTGGATTTATGCAGAATTTGGCTAATCCAACTGCATTGCTGCTAAGTTCTGTTACTATGTTGCGCCATATTGATCTCCATGATAAAGCAGACCGAATTCAAAATGCCATCCTCAACACAATTGCAGAAGGGAAGTACCGAACTGCTGATCTTGGTGGCACTTCAAAGACAACTGAGTTTACAAAAGCAATTATTGATCATCTTTGATTTTTGCATTCAAGTCCGCAGGAAATTGTTTATTATAATTTTGTTTCAGTCAGTTTCCTTTCATTTCCCCAAATTTTCCAGAGGAATATGATCCTCAACTTAATGGATAAAGCATCTACACGTGACAGTACAACCAGACAAGAAATGCGCAAGCATTCAAATATTTGCTGCACGCTGCGGTTTAAGGCATTGAGAGGGAACCCTTTCAAAATGCACAATGATTGATAACATTTGCCAGTCTATTTTAGCATTCTTTGTCAATAATATAGTTGAATAATGAAAGTGCCACATGATTTTCATTCCTACGTGATTACTACTATTTATGCTGGCTTTTGTTTTCTTGCTTTAATTCATTTTAAATTATCTTATTTGATAATGTTATTTACATTTGTGTTTCTTTGAGACAAAGCTGTTCAGTGATTTTCATTATTTCAATCATGTCATGGTTGCACTTTACTGTTCTATTCGTGTTTGAGATGTTTTGGGGCAAATGCTTAGACAAAAACACAAGGTAAGACAACAATTTAGTATCTGTACAATATAATGAGTTATGTAATCAAATAACGTACAACAAACTACTTTTAATCAGTTAAAAGTCATTTATCCTCAACGTCAGGCTTGGACAGACACTGGTGGATAATCCTTGACATTGATTCGTGACTTGGTGAGTATGTCAAAATCGAATTGACCAAAATGAAGTCCTAAACTATCATCGAGGGTGTTATTTGTCCCCCGGGTTCATTTCTTTTCCACAACATGTTTAAGAATAACAAATATATTACCAATAAACAAATGAAAGCTTTGCCTGAGCTAGCTTTGCGCCCCCTAGTTGGGTTATTCTGGTGTTGGTTACCTGGCTCATAAGCTAACAACTCCAGAGACCCATGGAACAATTACTGGTGCTGACGGGTATAAATTTTGATATGATTCAGGATACTTGTCTTTAAAATTTAATCGAGGTTTCTCATCCTGCATTCAAAAAATATCAAAAGCTATTATGCAAATTCACATAAAAGAGGCAAAGTAGGGAATTATGAGGAAGCTTACATATTTCAGCCAGCATTCTTGATGTTTGTGTTGGTAGATGTCTGGAGAATGACACCCAAACTCAGATGGACAATAAACCCAAATATTGCATTTCTTTTCACCCTCTTTTGCATGTCTTGCATGATCCAAGCAAGCCTGACAGCATTCAGCTGCACTATCTTTGTGGTGAGTAAGACCCCATCTTACTGCAGTACCATCATAATCGGTGTGAAGTTCTGCATGACACTCAGATGGAAGGGGTCTGCCAGGAAGAACCTCCTTCTCTGGATAGAATTAATACTTGGTAAATGCAAAGAAGAAGATTTTACAACCAAAAAAGTAGATGCATACTACTTCAAGTTTCTATCGCATAATATCATGTTTACTCATTCCATGAATCTGTAAAGTTACTTTCAATTAAGGAAGAAACTATTTTGAATAAACAAACTGATATTACCAAACTCCTCTCTGCCCTCAGGTTTGTCATCATGTTCTTCGATAACGATTTGAGCAGGTATCCAAAGACCGATCTCTTCGCAAAGTGCATCCCAATCAGACTCCAAAGCTCTTAATATCACACCTAGGAAGTTGAAATATACAATAATCTGTTTTGGATTAGCTCATGGAAATTTCTCTAAAAGAGCATTATGTTTAAGCACATCGCACAATCAACCTGTTGCAGATATAACAGAAAATCAATGTCCATACCAGTCTCTTCATGAGATATGGTAGAGTTAGAACTCCCATTCACATGAGCCAACCTAACCTCTTTGAGTTTTTCCTTGCGCCAACTTTCAATAACTTCTGTATTTTTGGAAACGTCATATGATCCAAGAGAACCGAAGTTTGCAATTTCGAGTAAACACATATTTAATGAGTTAAAATGAAATGTAAATAAGCAGAGGGCTAGTTTCTATACACACTAACCTCGTTCCTTAGCAATATCAGTGCTACTGGAATTCAAGCTCCTTAGTCTATGCAAAATTTCATCAACTATTTTCTGCTTTATATACTTCGGTAACCCAACCGCCAAATTGTCTATTGAAAATTCTCCTTCTAAAGCCTTCACCTGATTGATTGGTGTAACGGTTTCAAAATATTAACTAGATTAACTAAAGTATTATTAGCTGTTAATCTTAGTTCTTACCGATTTAATCAACTCCACTGGTTTATATGCCATGCGGATTCGCGCTGATTCTTCCATCTTCTGAATCTGATCCGGGCTATAAGACACAACATCTGAAAACACAAGAAACGTGGAAACAGTTAGTTTGTCTTGAAGGGAAAAAGTTGTATTAGAATTTGTGAGAAGATTGGTGTTAGTTAGCTTACCTTTAGGGGAAACGATAGTAGAGTGAATAGAAAGAGAAGCATAAAGAGATTGAAAAACGAAGAGAGCAAGAACAGCAATACTGAAAAAGGAAAGAAAGAGAGTAGTATTGTTGTAGGAAAAATTCCAAAGGCACTTCCCTCTGGCCATGTCACTCTTGTTCTCTTCATTCCACCGTGCTTTCTTTTTTAAGTGCAAAAAGATACGGTTGCAACTTTTAATATGAGATTGAGGAGTTGAAGCAACCTCAACATTCCACGAATATTGATTTTGCTTTATGATTCTCTGTATGCAGTTTTGGTCGCTGGTCACACTCGACTCAAATGGGTTAACTATATCGAACCCGGTTTGGACATTTAATATAACTTCATTATAAGTTGGTTTCAACTTTCAAGAGGTGAATAAGATGTCAAAACTTGAACTTATTGCAATTTAATTATTGGTAGTGAAATTTCGTATTTTAAGTTTACACTTTTTGTTAATGTGTGTGTTGTACTAGCTTTCTTCTCACTTCTACTCAATTTATGAAAAATGCTTATTATTAATAAGAAAATATAAAAATAAAAAATACAAGAATAAATCATAACTATTTATCATCACCACAATTTTATGATCTATATTAATAAGAAAATTAAATTTAAAATCAATAGCATTTACAGAAATGGCGACAAAGTCTTTTTTTTTTCTAGCTTTTAAAAATATTCATTTTGTTTTGGTTTGAATAAAATAGGCTCGCTTATAATTAAAATTAATTATAGTTTATATACAATACTTATTATTTTGGACGGATCATTTCCGACCACATTGGGACAAAAACATCCCGGATCCAGACGTATTAATCGAACATTCAGTAGACTTCTATAATATTTTTCTCACCACTTGATTATCATATACCCAACTGCATGAGATTCATGCCTCAAGCACATTCAACGGATCTCTACATTCCACGTTAGCGAGACAATATATATATATATATATATATATATATATATATATATATATATATATATATATATATATATATATATATATATGGGACGACTCAAGTGAGAACATTTGGTTATTATGAGAAATGAGAACAATGAATCACGACTATTAAATTTTGATTTGTTGATTTTAATGGACTGCATTAGTTTCTCTTTCTATGATCCTTAATATTTATTTTCAATCAACATAGAAAGAGAAACCAATCTAGTTTATTAAAATCAACACATCAAAATTTAATGGTCGTGATTCAGTGTTCTCATTTCTCATAATAACCAAGTGTTCTCACTTGAGTTGTCCCATATATATATATATATATATATATATATATATATATATATATATATATATATATATATATATATATATATATATATATATATATATATATATATATATATATATATATATATATATATGAGGAGGGATCAAATTACACCACGAGTTACACTCGTTCAATAACTACATCTCGAATTAATATTTTTTAAATTCAACCGTTGGATTGAAACATAATATCATATAGATCATACCTATAAAGTTTGAGCTTAATCTATAATAATTTACTATGTCATTGAATCACATCAAAATTAACGTTATATGAAAGCTCATTTTGACGTTAATCTTTGGATATCTTGATGATATAATAAATCATTATAGATTAAGCTCAAACTTTATAGGTATGATTTATATGATATTATGTTTCAATCCAACGGTTGAATTTAAAAAATATTAATTCGAGATGTAGTTATTGAACGAGTGTAACTCGTGGTGTAACTCTTCGGGTGTAATTTGATCCCTCCTCTATATATATATATATATATATATATATATATATATATATATATATATATATATATATATATATATATATATATATATATATATATATATATATATATATATATATATATATATATATGGGACGTATCAAATGAGAACTTTAATTATTATGAGAACTGGGAACTTTTAATAATAATCGTACGATTTAAAATCAATGACTCAGATTTTACTTAAATTTTAAGAGATTGTAATTAATAGATAGATTCTGGTATCAATACATATCACATTAAAGCAAATCTGAGCATTGATTTTAAATCATACGGTTATTATTAAAAGTTCTCATTTCTCATTATAGTCAAAGTTCTCATTTGATACGTCCCCATATATATATATATATATATATATATATATATATATATGAAATGAAATGATGCATTTTCAGACAAGAAGTTTAAACACAATTTGAATACTCTCTACTCTTTCACATACTGATTTAAGCGTTGGAGTGTTAACCTTGTAGGTACGCCCCACTCTGTTTCATGGGAAGTTCTACTCTACCGTAAAAGATAAAGTCATAGGATTTCTCACACCATTTAAAACGACAATACATCATAGTCTTACTACATCAGATTTGAAGTTGGGAGGAACAAATTTATTTTGTGAAATTTTCAATAAGAATAGGTGGACATACACATTTTTTTCCAATCATTTTAATGTGTATTTATTTTAAATCATACGGTTATTATTAAAAGTTCTCATTTCTCATTATAGTCAAAGTTCTCATTTGATACGTCCCCATATATATATATATATATATATATATATATATATATATATATATATATATATATATATATATATGAAATGAAATGATGCATTTTCAGACAAGAAGTTTAAACACATTTTGAATACTCTCTACTCTTTCACATACTGATTTAAGCGTTGGAGTGTTAACCTTGTAGGTACGCCCCACTCTGTTTCATGGGAAGTTCTACTCTACCGTAAAAGATAAAGTCATAGGATTTCTCACACCATTTAAAACGACAATACATCATAGTCTTACTACATCAGATTTGAAGTAGGGAGGAACAAATTTCATTTTGTGAAATTTTCAATAAGAATAGGTGGACATACACATTTTTTTCCAATCATTTTAATGTGTATTTATTTTAAATCATGCGGTTATTACTAAAAGTTCTCATTTCTCATTATAGTCAAAGTTCTCATTTGATACGTCCCCATATATATATATATATATATATATATATATATATATATATATATATATATATATATATATATGGGGACGACTCAAGTGAGAACACTTGGTTATTATGAGAAATGAGAACAATGAATCACGACCGTTAGATTTGATTTTAATGAACTGGATTGGTTTCTCTTTCCATGATCCTTAATATTTATTTTAAATCAACACAGAAAGAGAAACCAATCCAGTCCATTAAAATCAAATCTAATGGTCGTGATTCATTGTTCTCATTTCTTATAATAACCAAGTGTTCTCACTTGAGTCGTCCCTATATATATATATATATATATATATATATATATATATATATATATATATATATATATATATATATATATATATATATATATATATATATATATATATATATATATATATATATATATATATATATATGAAATGAAATGATGCATTTTCAGACAAGAAGTTTAAACACAATTTGAATACTCTCTACTCTTTCACATACTGATTTAAGCGTTTGAGTGTTAACCTTGTAGGTACGCCCCACTCTGTTTCATGGGAAGTTCTACTCTACCGTAAAAGATAAAGTCATAGGATTTCTCACACCATTTAAAACGACAATACATCATAGTCTTACTACATCAGATTTGAAGTTGGGAGGAACAAATTTCATTTTGTGAAATTTTCAATAAGAATAGGTGGACATACACATTTTTTTCCCAATCATTTTAATGTGTATTTATTTCAATATCATGTTACAGATGTAACAATAATTATACTTAGAAGAAAAAACTCTTAAAATTGATTCCTCTTTAAATATAACTCACTTTATAAAATTGTTTTGGGCAGTTTGTAGGATCCATTGGATAAAGACTAATAACAGAACGAGGTGTAGTCACGAAGAAAGGATATGATCTCATTTTTTCTTCCATATACAATAGAATTCTCTTCATGAAATCATTATGTATGATCACCTAGAAACGATTCAACGACTAGTTGCATCTTACTCACATGTAGTTATCAACTATTTAAAGAAAAATGCACGTCACTCTCAAGGTACGATTCATATTCCATTCGAATTTTGTTTCTCACTCTCTTACTGACCTGGGCGTTAGAGTGCTAATCTTACAAGACACCCGTGTTCCACCGTATCATAAACTCAAAACCACAAAAATCACCGTGGATCTCACATCATCGATCACACAGTTCGAGAGCATAACGGTTCAAGAGCACAAGTCACCAATTCTTGATTCAACATAATTAGATCCAGATCTCATTCTAATGAAGCATAAATCTCAATCTCTAGACCAATTCCTCCAAGTTCTGAACCAAAATCCTTGCATCTAACTCACTTGATAAAGACAATTTTTGAAGTCACCTGCTTCTTCGTTCAACGGCAAGCGACCGTGAATATCAAAGCGGCCAGGAACCATTTGCTTCCTCCTTCTTGAGGGATAGATGATCAAGTTCTAATGACGACTCTCTTTATTCCTCCCACACCAAGCCTTGTCCAACATAAGGCAGATTCTAAAGTATCTTGACTTCCTTCATTCGCCAAAACCACTCTATAATTTCTTCTAGACGAGCCTTTCATCACACCTACGTTACCACCTATTTGCTTCTAATGATGACTCTCTTTATTCCTCCCACACCAAGCCTTGTCCAACATAAGGCAGATTCTAAAGTATCTTGTCCAACCATTTGCTTCCTCCTTCTTGAGGGATAGATGATCAAGTTCTAATGACGACTCTCTTTATTCCTCCCACACCAAGCCTTGTCCAACATAAGGCAGATTCTAAAGTATCTTGACCTCCTTCATTCGCCAAAACCACTCTATAATTTCTTCTAGACGAGCCTTTCATCACACCTACGTTACCACCTATTGTGACCAGAAGTAAAGTGCTTCCCGATTTTCAGCTCCTGCCCACTAATCTTGGCCAGAAAGGAGTCAATGGATTGTTAAATAGTATGTACCATATGGTTCAACAACAAAATTCTCAAAAATTCACAAAAATGTTAACTCAGATAAAAGAGAGCCTGCATAATGCCATTATGAATAACAACATCGTGTTGAATGTGGCCTCACATAAAATTATTGATTCGAAAAAGGATATGGGAGAAATTCAAAAATCTCCAAGCCAGCGGCGAGATAGACATCACACTCCTTCCTCAAATCTTGAAGAAACAAAAGGGAGTCACGCTCCTCCTACAGTCTACTGGCCAAGGAGGAGAGAAAGAGACGAAGAAGAAGCCCTCATTCAAACACAAAAGAATAAGCCTCTATCCATCCGCATATTAGATGATAATATCCCAAAATCTATGGAGAAGTCTCATAAGCTCCAGAGTTACAATGAAAATGGAGATCTGGATGAACATGTCAAGCACGTGGACGATTTATTGGACTATTACCATGCCAAGAGAGACGTGAAGTGCAAACTCTTTACACTAACCCTTATTGAGTTCGCTCAAGCTTAGTTCAAGTCCCTCCCGGACAAAAGTATAGACTATTAAACGACCTATATGAAGCTTTCACTGCCCACTTCGTCGCTTGGAAAAGACAACCGACCACCATGGTCGTCCTCAACATAATGATACACAATAAGAAGGAGATATGATGCACTTACATTTCCCACTTTACCAAATTAGTTGTGGCGGTAGGATGCTCAAATGAGATTCTAAAATGCTAGATCTTCGAGAAAGGACTTTGACAAAATTGTACTTTCTCAGAGAAATTAGGGCAAATGGAGGCCCACAACTTGAGGGACTTACTAAGTAGGGAAAAATCCTATATTAACTATGAAGAGAAGTTCTTGGCCGATAAAGGCATCCGGGTTCACATACGCACAGGATCAAGTTAGGCATCAGACAAGTATTCTAATCGGATGAAGGAAGAAAGTGAACGTAAGCCTCATTTAAGGTTCAATTCGTATACTCCCTTGAACACACCGCAGGAGAGGAGCGTGAAAAAATGCACAAACACAAACTTCAAGGGGGCATGGATAAATAACCTTTACTCGGACAAGGAATCCTCACTGATGGACAAATCCAAGTATTGTCGTTTCCATAAAAGTCACAGACACAACACCAACAATTACATTTAGCTCAAAGATGCAATCAAATGGATGATTAAGAAGGGACGACATGACATTGACATGGTTCAACCCAAAAACATACTCATAACTTTGAAAATAACCTAAAAATGTCTCAAATATTAGGCAAGTATACAATGTTCACAATCAAAACAACAAGGCGATAAAAGGTCTAAGATATGAAATTCAACAATTGCTGAAACAGATGGATCATGATCATTATATATCTAGGTACATAGTGTGTGAGAATGGAAAAATTGTTCAAGATATATTTTGGACTCATCCTGATTCCATCAAGTTGCTCAACACATTTCCCATGGTGTTGATAATTAATTCAACATATAAGACGAACAAGTACAAGCTTCCTCATTTAGAAACTGTGGGTATTACTTCTATAGAGATGACTTATTAGGTTGACTTTGCGTTTTTGGAATGTGAAAAAGAAGATAACATTACATGGGTTTTGGAAGTGTGTCGAAATATGTTGAAATACCAAGAAAACATGACACAAGTGATTGTCACCGACCATGATACCACACAAATGAATTGTATTGAAAAAGAGTTTCCTACATCATAAGCTTTATTGTATAGGTAGAATCTAACAAAAAATGTGAAAGAAAGACTTAATCCAACAGTAGAGACCAACCAAATTAATGATGAAGACGAGAAAATGGTCAAACCTAGTCAGATATTAGAAAATATAACGGATTCCCAGAATGTTATAATCAATTATTCTACATAGGAGTTATATATCAAATTTGTCATATAATTCAAAAGGGTGTACATGAATTATCCGGATTTCTTGAAATATGTTGAAAGTACAATCTTAGATCAGGTGAAGGAGAAGTTTTTTTTTGCATGGACTGGTCAGATTAGACACTTTGAAAATATTACAACTAACAGAGTTGAGTTTGCTCATGCTAAATTGAAGAACTAGTTGAAAAATAGTAAGGGATATTTATGTAAAGTTTGGGAATCAGTGCACAAAATGATTAAAAATTAGCATAATGAGATACATACACCATTTGGTTGCAACAACAAAGTATTAGAACATAAATTTAAATATAAAAATTTGTATTCACAGTGCGTCGAAAATATATCTCGAGCAAGGTTGAACTTTATTTATTACGAAGTTGTGTGAGCAGAGAAAACACATCCAAATAGCTCGAAATGCAGTTGTAAACTTAGAAAAACATATGGTCTTCCTTCTACTTGTTTGATTTCCAATAAGTTGAAACTTGAAAGACCTATACGCTGGATGAAGTTTACACACACTAGAAAAGGCCATAGTTTGATGATGATGGTTTCATCAAGGATGGTAACTCGAATATTTCTACTATGGCATAACGTGAGGTGATTCTAGAGAGATTTTTGAAATTTGATTATAACATGAAATTATATCTTAAAGAAAATATGCAAAAGATAACCTATCTAGAAACCAAAAATATGAGGCCACATACAAAGCCGATAAAACTAAGGGTGCTCCTAAGAAGGTCAAGCCAACATCGAGTGACAAATCAACCAAGTGGTCACCATCTTATTTTGAACATGTCGACTTACCTTATCTGAATTCTCCAATTTCAAAATCCAAAAAAAGTTCTATTAAAGGTGATTACATTTGTAAACCATTGTCTTCACCACCTTTACCAAAAACATAATACACATTGACCGGATTATAGATGTTAAAGGTGATGGTAAGTGCTATTATTGCTCGTTTTAGCTTTGGTAGGTAATGGTGAGGAGAATCATATACTTGTCCGCTAACATCTTATCAAAAAGTTAAAGGCCTATAAGGAATCATACACAAAAGTTTTTGGGAAAAAAGAAAATTATGATGGGATTCACGATTTTCTTATTCCTTGTGTTAATGATGCAACACCGGAGGTAAAATAGATGCGCTTCCCTAAAATGAGCCATCTTATAGCAACTTCATATAATATAGTGTGTATCGATCTGACAAGATATTGTTTTTAAAAATAATCTAGCTTGATGCATTATGTGTATTGGATAGTTTTCAAAATCATGATATTTTGTTCAACTTTATTTGAAACCAGAATGTCATATACCTCGAACATCCCTTCAGTGGACATCTCATTCTACAAAAGAAGCTGAAACTTGACCGAATAATTTTTTGGATATGATGAAAGAGTTTATCAATTTGAATGATATTGAAAAATAAGTAAATTAGGAAAACTCAAAGGCAAAACCATCCGTAGATTTAGGTAGTGGCATACTTTTAATACATTTTAATTTTTATCATACAATGTTACATGAATGTATTGTTAGTTTTTCTATTTTTGTGGATGTAATCATAATCCATTTTGATGTGTTTTAATGTATATCTAACATTAATTGAATAAATATTGGAGTTAAGATTTTGATGTGTTTGTATGTCATAAAACAAGTATTGCCATTTGGTCTGAGGAAATCAATGTGTATCCGGATTTCAATACTCAGATACACCCTCGAGACAATGTGATGTATATGATAAGGGTGGATCTGAATTTCAATCTCTGAATACACCTTGAGACTTTTCTACTCTTGTCTGCTTCGTATATGATAAAAATAGGGTGAATCCAAATTTTAATCTCTAAACACACCCATAGGACAAGCGTGTGTGTGAGATAAGGGTGAATCCATATTTCAATATTCAGATCAACCCTTAAGACAAGATTGCATTTGTATGGTCCATAATAATCTATAACTTATATAAATATGCCTCATATGTTATTACACAAACACTCTAAAATGAATCAATATTCGGACCGACCCAACCATATCATTATTTAATCTTCATGAATTCACTTATGAGTATATTATTATTTTTTAATGATTAACATAATTAATTATAAGGTTTAAGGCTTTGTTTGGAGCGGAATGATATGTAATAGAATAATTTTTCCATTGTTTGGATAATTTAAAAACAGATGGGGTGGAGCAGAATGGAGTGGTATGTAGGGATGGCAATGGGCAGGGTTTGGGCAGGGTACTATAGTACCCATCCCCATGCCCGCAGATTAAAAAAATCCCCGTACCCGAGCCCAAACCCGCGTGGGTATCAACATTCAACCCCGTACCCGTATCCTGTGGGTACCTCAATGCCCATACCCGTACCCGTTTACCCGCATTTATAGTAAAATTAAATTCTTTAATTATAAAATATTGTAACATCCTAAATTCTCTAAGCATGAGAATAAAGACTAATGAACCTAATGGCAACTAAGAAAGAGAAGTTAGAGGAAATCAAAAGGGATTGATTAGAATCTAACTAAATGGCAAACTAGTAAATATATCTTAGTTAGAGGGCAAATTGGTCTTTTTCTAATTAGTGAATAACATAAGGACTTGTTTGGTTACACATGCCATTCATTTATTTCAAGAAATCAGAATTTAGTATTAAGATTGGAGGGAGAGAAAGTGAAGAACATGGGAAATGAAGAAGGGATCTCCAAGATTCTTCACCATCAACATGCATGTGCAAGATACTTAGAGATATCAAAGTTTGATTTCAAGGATCATGCTTAGTGTGTGTGGATCATCATCATCTCCATCATCAATTCAGAATTTTGTACTCAAGGTGAGTTCCATAGTTAGAACTTGGGGTAGGAATTGGGGTTTTGTGAATTGCATGTTTGGGAACAAGGATTAGAATGAGAAAATTCTTGATGCATGTTGGTATTGATAGATGTGTTGATACATGTATATGATGCTATAGAATGTTGTTACATGTTAGGGTTCGAATTTGGATTGTTGGGGAACCTATGGATGAGTTAGAACACTATTGGAACTGGTTTTATGCAAGAAAAACGTGATTTTTGCTTCTGGTTCAGTAAGCAATCGATTGCAGGGGTCAAGCAATCGATTGCACTGTGAAAAATTGACTTTCTGCGCTTCTGATTCAGCGAGCAATCGATTGCACACCAGTGCAAATCGATTGCACCTGACAGAAAATCCTCCCTTTACTGTTTCGACCATAACTGGAGTTTCGTAACTCAGAATTGGACGCCGTCGAAGGCATTAGAAAGCTAATGAAAAGGGCTACGAGATGTCTAAGCTTCCACAACCTTAGCATACTATTAAGTACTAATTAAATCCATGTGAATATTCTTGTACCTTGGTTACTAAAAGATAATACTCGAATAATTGATTCGTTAACCGTCCTAATGAGCGGTGATGAAAATAAAAGCTAGCCATGTTCACTAAAGATGTTTAGGTATTATAGCTTGTGAAGCTAAGCAAGTGAACCAAGAGGCGAGGAGGCCTTACAACTTGGTGAAACTTGTGTACGTCGATAAATAAAATATGGATATGGTAAGCTGAGCCTTAGGATACCTAAACTAAGATATATGAACATATTCTAGCCTGATATTCCCTCTTTCCTATCAAGCGACTTCTTCTGAAATTCTACAATCTAATGGTGTAGTAAGTATGTGACGAGGGGTTAGAGGACATACAAAAGGACAGTAACTGCGAGTAGGCACGTTACATGTATGTTGGCTACTTCTTGTGAAGAAATTTCAAGGATGCCCCTGTGCCACATATATTGCAGGCATTCTCGGGCTTTGGTCTCGGGAATGGGTCGACTCCTTAGTTCAGGAGTTATTCTTCGGGGATGAACTCCCGGGGATGTGTACCTCACCTTCTCCTTTTGTTGTTTCCTTATGGGTGAATTTCTATGTGAGATTTGGACCCAGGAAATTGGACGAGTTGAATCGTTGTAGCGATTCAATGTCGGTTCCATGGTTCTCTATAGTCATATGAGTTACTTACCATGTAGATTGAAAAGGTATGTTTTAGGGTCTTGTTTCGAGGGCAGATAGGCAGGTAAACCCGGAAGACCAGACCTTGAGGGTAGCTCCCGACAGAAGGTTGGCAGGTAAATCCGGAAGATCTATTCTGGAGGAAACATGTACCTAATATTCGAACATGTGATATGTTCTCAGTGGATCCAATTGGGTGGTCAGTGGACACTCAATCGTGGTGCTACGAGTTGATAGGCTTTCCTGTACTGGATAGTGAGGAAACCTTAGGATCTGAGATGGATCTGTAGATTATGTATGTACCTTGTAGAGCCGAGAGGACCCATAAGATAGGGGAACTCACTGAGATTTAGTAATCTCACCCCGTTCATCTTATTATTTTTCAGGTACCATGCAAGATCGAGTTTTACTAGATGTTTGGATCAAGAGCTTTTGATCGGATGTCGTGAAGACCGTGCCTAATCTTTTCTTCCGCTGTGTATTAATATCTTTGTGTAGATATATTCATTGTATCCATCTTCAAGATGATTTTGAAATGTATACACTTATGTTATTATTTCTGACTTTTGTATGTACTCAGTACCAGTTATTAGTATTCTGCTGATATGATTCTAGACACATATTGGTAGGGTATTACAAATATCATGTAATTTAAGTCTTTTTTAACAATATTAAAAAAATATGCATGTTATTGTTGAGTTGAGAAACAAATAAACACTTTTATTAAAATGTGTAATGATTTAATAGCGATATATTTTTAAAAAAATTTAGAAACATGCATTTTTTTATATAATAATATAGATGATGACATTATATAAATATGTAGTGCAGGTATGGGGCGGGGTGGGTAGTAAGGTACCCGTGCCCGCGCCCATACCCGCATATTTTAATGGGTAATTACCCGTGCCCGTGCCCGTACCCATTTTTGCGGGTTTTTACCCTACCCGATGTGGGTATTTTTATGGGTATCCATTGGGTATGGGCCAAATTGCCATCCCTAGTGGTATGGATTATATTTCATTCCATCACTTACCACCATATTCCTCCCCCTCTGATTTGGGCGGAATGAACAACTTACCTTATTTCGTCATAAAATTTTCTAACAGTGAAATGGTATCTTCGTTCCGCTCCTCTCCATTCAGCTCCGCTCTACTCCATTCCATTTCATTTTATTTATGATATCTAAACATAGCATAATACTCCTTTAAAAATTGAAATAATTGAGGACTATTAAAAATACTATTGAATGCTCCTTTCTAATAGTAAATAAAAAAAGAGATTAACATGAGTTATTAACCCATCACCATCGTATATTCTATTACTTAAAATTAATCCTATAACATGACTGAATAGTAAATTTTTATTAAATGCTTACACCTCATTCCATTATAGTTAATCTCTAAAAAATTCAATAAAATTGATATATTTAGTCCAAATTTTTATCAAAATACATCAAATTTTTATCAAAATACATCAAATTTTTATATATTAAAGACCTAAAAGAAAGTATAAATGTATGTTTGGTTCCATATTTTTTTTTTGGAATAAAAGACTTTATTAACCAAAAACAGAGAAATTTATTACATTAAAGTGTAGAAGCATTCAATACATTGGTGAACGTTGGAGTAATTTATTACTATAAATAAAATCCCGAATCTGAACGGAATAAAACTAGTTGCTGTACGCTAGTAATAATTAAATTTCAATCAACCTTCCGTGCAAAAGCTACTAATCGAATGGACCAGGTGAGGTATAAGATAACGACAACGACTGTATTTATCTTCAAAGATAAACATACTACGACACTCCACATAATTTAAATAGTAAAAATATCGCCATTCAATTCAACACCCGATAAATACTACAAAAATAGTAAAAAAATAATCAAGGATATGTTTGACTTTTCCCATGTGAATCCCAAAATATACTCACTAAGAAAAAAAAAATAGACGGAGTTTTCTGCTAGCGTGAGTTCAAACAAACATCTTCATAGCGTGAGAGCTCAATTCTTTACGACACCGTTTCGTCGTGCTTCCTCCCTCAACTACAACACAAACAGCGAAAACCGAAATTGCATGTGTTTAATTTAACCCTTTCTTTTGTTTCATCCTCAATTTTTCTGGTGTTTGAAGAAAATCGAGAATGTGGGGATTTGGTGGTAGATATTATTGGGGGAGAAAGGTGGATTTTGAGAAAGCGAATGGGATAGTTGTGGTGTTCGCGTGGATGTCAAGTGAGGAGAAGCACTTTATGAGATATGTGGATCTTTATGCTTCTTTTGGATGGAATTCGATTATATGCCACTCTCAATTTCTCAATATGTGAGCTTGTTTTTAACCTATGATTTTGATATTGATCATGATTTTGTTGTTATAAATAATAAGAGTTTGATTATAGGTTGATGATGGTGTTCTCACAACAACTACCAATTTGATAGCACCATATTAGTAGTATAGTGTTTTACTAACTATTGTATAGATGATTAGTTTTGTTAATTCATTTTTCAATTGTAAAAATAGATGAATGTGAGTTCTATTAGTTCATTTTAGAAAAAACTAGGGAAGAGTAAAATTATTATTTATTAAACTGAAACTAATGAACTTTGTAGCACCAAGACCTCTGATTACATTTAATTAATTAATGTTTAAATTATAATCTGTGTCGACGTGTCAGGTGTTGGTGTCATGTTTCCAGTGTTCGTGATTCATTAATGACTATTTTACAATTGTCTTATATAGAAATTGGATTCTCTCCCTTGATGTTATAAGATTAAACCCTTACCATTAAGTTGACACCTTCATAGTAAGAAAACTCAAAACTCTAAATGAATGAATAATCAACCTAATCCACAATGCATAGTGTAGTCTTGCTGTGTTTTCTATGTATGGGATTGAGGACTAGATAACAACAATAGCAAAGTGGATATGCGGTGCGTGGTAGTTTGGTACACAGAATGTTGTGGAGTTAGAAACAACCCTAAATCAAAATAAGAACTAAGAAGCATGGACTTACAACCGCTACTACTAATGCTTTATTACTAAAATGGGTGCTAAATGGATATTTTATGCCAAAAGATTTCAAGGCAGAAGAGAATCAGTGAATAGCATTACTCATGTGTTTAGTAGTATCTGACATTGTGGTTTATTGGCACAATGAAGATTGAAGCCTGATCATAATTTTATGCATCAAAAAAGGAGCCAGGGGAGGGGGCTCTTCCAGGTTGTTCTTTTTATGTTTGCTGAAAGAACTTCACGTATTAGCTTCATGAGGTATGATTAATAGTGGACCAGTAGTTAGACCATACTACTTGTGTTGTGTGCTGGCTGAAATTGCCACTGGAGGCATTTTCTGTTAGGAATCTTAACTCGAAGTCCATGTTTAATTGTTTGGTAAAATTGCTAGCTGATGATTTAGGAATCATCTATACTGCGGTTCTCTACCCATCTCAATGTATATTGGATAACTATGAGCAGAAATGAGTCACACTAGCCTATGCTAACTCTAACCTTAAAACATGGCTGGCTTATTTACTTAACCTACACCTTTTAAAGAGGCTTGATCTGATCTTTTGAAAAGCCTACTTTGTAGTAAGACCTTTTAATGAGGCCAATGTCTTTATGTTGGCTAATGGGATAAAACTAAACATTTAAATATGCTAACAAGGTCAAGTAGTTAATCAGGACAGTGATGATAGTATTATCATATTATGCACATTAATTCAAATAAGGCGGCCCCATCAATCTCCAAACACATTTTACAAAATTTAAAGCCTAACATTTTTGGCTAAATTTGCTTTTTAGAAATCCTTGGTCAAGCTTAGTAAATAAGCTGAGGCAAGCCAGGAATAGTACAATTATAAAAGTTAGTCATTGGACCCAACAAACTGCTTGGTTGGTTATTCATCCCCATGGGTCATGATTATAACATTTATATTATTTGCAGGTTCTTCCCCGATAAAGCCACAAATCCTGCTGTTGATATTCTAAATGAACTCGTTGAGGTATGTTTTACGGTAGTCCATCCATTTTTGTAGGTCAGTCATCAATGAATTCCATTCGGCTAAAAAAGATTATTTTCCTCGCACACTTAAGTGGTCGATGATCCTGTTTTAAGATTTTACACAAAATGAGTCTGGATAAGATAAGAAGCATATATATGTAACATCTTTTCTTGTTTCGTCACATTGATTAGAACATGTCTAAAATAGTCTGAAAATTGAAGTATTAGAGTATAGCTAGTACAGCTAAGCTAAGTTGTTATATATTAACCGGTCAGTTTTGTACATAACAGAGTGTGTTGAGTCGGCACATTTTGTTGCTCATTTAGGTATTTCAGTTACAAGTCGGTTTGTCCTGCACAGCTACTATATAAAGCTACATTTTATCTCAGTAGATAATTTTGCAATTCTTCATAATGCTCCTCGCTTAAAATATCTCACTCTTCTAAAGTTTCCTTGGCATCTTAAACTCTATTATGAAATAATCTGACTGTTAAAATTTAAACTGCTATTGAATTTGTAAATTTATTATTTCAGTAAAAAAAGTTACCCGTATGAACAAGCTTACAAATAGTCAAATACTGCTGTTTGTTCATTGTGCAGGTTCTGAAAATTAGGCCTTGTCCCATTGTCTTCGCATCTTTTTCGGGTGGTGCAAAAGCTTGTATGTTAAAGGTTCTTCAGGTATTTTGTATATTTGTTGCAGACTCTGGACTTTTTTTGTGTGTTTGTATACATTTTTATCATTGTTTTCCTTTGTAAGAGCTCTTAAGTCTGACAGCTGATTACACTGTTTTCCTTTGATCCAGATAATTACTGGGAAGTCTGAAACACATAATATGGTATGTTTTCTCTCATCAGCAGGTTATTTAGAGGAGGATTGAGTTAACATAGACTGCATAGTTTGTAAACTCATCAATGTCTAAAGTTTAAAACATCCTCCCTCTGTCCCATATTATAAGAGAAATTTACTTTTTAGATTCATTAAATAATGTATCTGGTCTATATATATATATATATATATATCTATATATATATATATATATATATATATATACATACCAGATACATTAATTATTCAATAAATCTAAAAAGTGAATTTTTCTTATAATATGGGACGGAGAGAGTAGCTCTCAACTTTTCTCAAAAAATGTGCATGTGTGCAATGAGGTATACAGTGTCAAACCCCTAGGTTGCCATCCATGCTCCGTAACATAATTCATCATTATTTCCCTTTGTCAAATATTTTGCGAAAGTTCTTGCAACATGGACTTATGTGTACTGGGCGGTGATATTTTGTCCTAATATCTTTCCTGTTCACAAAATAAAAAACACTGTTCAATTTACCTTTTATTATATACTTACCGCGTCTAAACTTTTTTAACTGCACAGGATGATTACCAGCTTGTTAGAGACTCTATTTCTGGCTATATTTATGATTCCAGTCCAGTTGATTTTACCAGTGATATGGGCGTCCAGTTTATTCTACACCCATCTGTTTTAAAAGTGTCCCATCCACCAAAATTTGCTTCATGGATTGCCAATGGCATAGCATCTGGTCTTGATTCCCTTTTCCTCAACAGATTTGAATCCCACCGTGCAGAGTATTGGCGAACACTTTACTCCACCACTGTAAGCAGCTAAGAATACACAGTTACATGATTTCTAAATATAATCAACGGATTACCTCCATTTTTTTTTCTTAGGTAATGTTTGACATCTCATTAGTTGCTTTTTTTGTTCCAGAGTATGCAGGTCCCGTATCTCATTTTTTGTTCAGAAAATGATGATCTCGCTCCTTTTGAAGTTGTTTCAAATTTTTTCCATCGATTAAAAGACCTTGGCGGCGATGTCAAGATGGTAAAGTGGAGTTCCTCTCCTCACGTAGGTCAGTATCTTAACTAGTTATGCATAATAGCACATAGTAGCTCTTGCTGTAACTTCGAACTTTTAGATTAACAGCATATATTAAAGTTGCGTTCATGATGTGCAAACATGCAAATTATTATGAATGAATGTAATTTTCATTGCATGCATGTACAAGGGGAAAAACGTATTGAATTCCACATGAATATGTCAGGTCATTTCCATTATCATCCTGATGAATACAAAGCTGCTATCATCGAGATCCTTGGCAAGGCAGTCGCAACTTATAGTCACAAGAACAGAAGAATTGAAGATGAGAATCTGGGCATAGAGGGAATAAGAAATGAGATCACCGATCCGTTCTCTGAACTGAGGAAAGCAGCAACAACCTCAACTAGTTTCCAGGGTTTTGTTGTTGCTCCAAGTGAGAATTTGTCTCCTGGTTCACTGGAATATTATGACGGTAAAGATGTTGGGTCCGTATCAGATGAGCGAAAAGGAAATTTTATTCATCTCCCAAGCCGTCCAAGCATCAATGCTAACGGGGTTCTTGGCCAAATATTGTTTGACGTATGTGTCCCCAAGACAGTTGAGGATTGGGATGTCAGATCGAATTCGAAAAATGTGGGACTATTATCTGGTACTAGGAGACACATTCCTTTCAATCCTATAAAATGCATCCGACGGTCAAGGTTGTAACATTGTGAATGTTGATCCACAAGTTTTGGGTGGATACGAGAGTTGACTGTTTCTTCAAAAGAATTTCAATAAGATCTTATCGTTCCGGAGATGTAATGCCGCAGTACCTGAAATAAGAGGCAGAACGACTTGTAAATTCCCTCTCAGCTGTCTTTTTAATTACTGAATAATGTGATTGAGAAGCTGGTTTTTTCCTGCGTGAATTGTACAGATACTTCAACTGAGAAAAATATATTTTATGTTTTGACTGAAAGATGCGTGATAAGAATAATTGGAGTGTTGGAAAAAAATGGAATTCTTTTCATTCTTGTAGAGTATTTAGTGTATAAAATGAAAGGTGTTAGAATTCTCTTTGTTTCTCAAATGTTATGGTAAGTGGAGTACCGTTTAAAAAGAGATAGACACAAAAGTAGGTAATGAATCCATCATTATTAATAAGTGTGAATTTAATAAGGTAAAGTAGAACAAAAAACAATGGCAATAACAAAAACTAAATTGTCAAAGGAGATAAAGACTCAAATTAGAACAATGTAGGAATAAGAAATTTAAATAACAATATTTAAAAAAAAAATTACCAAAAAAACAAGTTTTTCAGAAAATTTACCAAAGTGTCTAGGTTTTTCAGGACCCTCTAGAGTATGCGCCAAACCATTTGGCGCATTAGTACAAATTTTCTTGAATTAGTCAATTCATTTGGCGTATAAGTGTTTGTAAAAAGTAAAAAAAAAAAAAAAAACATCCACATTGGCGCCAAACCATTTGGCGCATACACATAATTTTTGTACTAATGCGCCAATTCATTTGGCGCATACTCCAGGGGATCTTGCAAAACCTAGACACTTTGGTAAATTTTCTGAAAAACTTGTTTTTTTTGTAATTTTTTTTTTAAACCTTGTTATTTAAATTTTTTTTTTCACAATGTAGAACTCATGTGTACAGCAAACTAATACTACCTCTGTTCCTTTTTATAAGAGACAAGTCATTTTTTAGGTTCATTGAATAGCTAATGTATTTGGTCTCTTTGTAGACTAGATACATTGATTATTTAATGAATCTAAAAAGTGAATTTTCTCTTATAAAAAGGAACGGAGGTAGTAATTGATTTTAAAAACGAAAATAAAGAGAGCAGGGGACTCACAAGCTAATATACTTTAGTATTGACCTGTGTCTAAAAGAGACACCGGATCTATTTGTTTTAACTTAGATTTTTTTTAAAATAAATTTTAAAAATAGATTTTAAAAATATTAAAAAAAATTATATTAATTTTTGTTAAGTAACAAAATTAATTGACTTCTTATAACATAAACACACATTATGGAAGTTCGAAATATTGTCAAAATTATAATTTTTTCAAAAAGTTTATTTTAAAAATAATTTTGATAAATTTTTTTTGAAATAATTCAAAATTAAGTGATTTTTTGAATTTGTTTTAATAATATGCTAAAATATCTAAAATAATATTTTAAAAATAATTATTCAAACCAAATTTTTATTTGAGACTTTTATGAAAAAAAATTTTTGTAAATTTTCTTTACACAAAATTATATTACATTACAAAAATCATACCCTTTTATTTTCATAAATCCTCCAAAAAATTCAATAATTTAAATATTTAAAGTGTAAATATCGAGAGAATTTGATTTTTATCTAGAATCATAGAAATTTTGATTTTTATCTTAAACTCTATAGAATTAGATTTTTCTTTTAATTTTAATATTCTGGGTAAAAAATATAACAATTTTAAAAAATAATAATGATAATAGTTATCATACGTCTCGATTTTTTTAATACACCAAGATAAAAGATAGATTAATTTTGAAAATAATAAAAGTATAGCTCTTGGAGGTTCAAATTCATGTACATATAATTATATCTTTCGATTTTTTAATCACCAAAATATTAAGTGAAAACTTTTCATGACGTCCTATGATATCTCGCTGCTTTAATCGAGATAAAACGTATTTCGCATATGAGATTAAAAAAAGTTATTTATTGTCATGAAAATAAATTAGGACAAGCAATTTGGTCAAGTGGTAGGCACCCCTTGCAAGGAACCTTGTAAATTGGTGTAGAAGAAAAGAAGAGGGTGATAAATTTAGACATAGATATTTGAGTTAAAACCTGAAATGTTTGCAAAACTTTACATACAATACAAGTAGTGTTACTAATGTGCTACCAAAACTAATTTCACTTCTATGACGTCTCTACGCCAAATATGAAATTATGAACCAGAATTTATATCATGGATTTACAAAACAGTTAAGAGTTTAAATGAGATGAGAGAGACAACACCAACCACTTGGAGTGGATAAGATAACTCTAAAACGAAAGTGAGTTTGGTTTACATTACTTAGAGAGTAGTTAAGTTTGGATTTTAAGATGTCCTGTTTTCCACTTCAGAATCTTCTTGAGGACTAATGAGCTACATATTTCAAGGATGAATGATTGTAAAGGACCTCATAGAAACCTATATAGATGTGAATATCATGAAAAATAAGCTGAAAATGTAATAATCTATTTTTATACTCTTACAAACATTAACAGAAGTACTTTTATAAAATATATTCAAATAAACTTTTCTATGCTTCTCCCCTTCTATACTCCTCCTTGGATACATATCACTCACACATAGAGGGTGACTGGCTAATATCATTCAGCAAGAGGATTGAGCACCTGACCAACAAAGAGGATTGTTCTAGTCAAGTCTTCTCTAACCACAAATAAGAAAGGATGGTCAGCTACAAAGTCTACTCGAGTCGGAATGCGCATACATTGTAATAGTAAAATTGCTGCTGTGGCTGCAGCAGCTTCTGTGCCTTCTTCATTCACTTTAATGAAAGACTTATGAAATATATTAGAAACACAAAGTTCTCGACCCACAATAGAATCTACCGTTTTCGTCAAAGGTCAAACCTCCAGCAGAGAATGGTAGAACTACTCCCAACTCTTTCAGTACCTCAGATGTTTCAAACTCAAATGAAATATTGAATCTTGGAATCCTGAAGTCACCTACCTCCACTTTTTCATAAGGAAGCTTGTGATCAAGTAACACTGATTCGGAAGCCACTCTTTCAGTAAGTAGACACGATTTGTTTGAAGGAAGGTTGAAGAGATAGGGTTTGTTCAATCCATACACTATTGAGTATTGACGAACGAGATGAGAGGTCCGCCAGCGGGAGCAGCATCGGTGAGGACGTTAGAAACGAGGTGAGAGGCGAAGAAGTTGAGATGATCGGTGGACTTGGATTGGAGGAATGAGAGAAGTTGTTGTTGTGTGAGACCCTCAGAGCCAGCAGCGATGATGCTTAGCACGAGTTGGAGCGAAAGTGGAGATAACACGATGTTGTTATCTTGATGAGATACTTTTGAGAACAAATGGTTAGCGATGGTGAAGGAAACGTTGGATTGGTTTGTTATTGATTCACGGAGATCCATTTCTTTGTTTGTTTTCAACTGATTAAGACTTTCTAAAATGCTTGACTTTCTAACACTATTCTTCAGATACAAGAAAGAAATGCTTTCAAGTATATTCTTAGTTTAATACTCTATGATGAGGTGGTAGTGTGCTTGTGTGTACAACCGTGTCTGTGTTATTGACATTTTACTTTGACACTAGTAAAGGACCCGTGCGTTCGCACGGGTCACACGAAGTCGATATAAATATCAAAAAAATATAACAATGGTTGATAAGTAAATAAAAAATATAGGCAACAAAAAACAATAGAAGTTATAATTGGCATATAAATTTTGTTGTGTCCTAACTTGTATATAATTAATTAGTCATTTACCATTGTGTTCGCATCAATCATACAATATCGTTAAAAATATACCATAGGTAGCCATCAACCTGTGCGTTCGCACGGGTCACGTAAGTACAATAAAAAACAATAAGGATTTTATTATTTGTCATGTTTTAAATTGTAAGAAATATAAATTCAATAATTATTATATTGTGTATGAAAAGCCATTAGGATATTTAAAGTATGGAATATGAATAAAATATAGTTGTTTAAATAAAATTTTATTTTAGTATAATTTATTTTAGCTTTGCATAAATATATATCAAATAATATACAAAAAAAATGCAATGTAGTGTATTTTATTGGCGAAAAAGATATATAAGAAAAAAAAAAGCAATGTTTATAATTTAATATTAAAATTAATGTTAAGTAAACATGTAGTTTAAAACATATTATATAGTATGGCAAAATATGAATTAAGGTAATTTATATAAAAATCCAGGAAAAAAAATTTAAATAATACATCAGAGTGAATTATTAAAATAATGTATTAAATCCTATAATAATTATGAGTCAACAAATTAATTGTGACAGCAATTAACAAAATAAGGTCTATATTCATATATTGAAATTCATTGTTATTTATATTGGTTCATTATATTTAGTCATGTATTAAAAAAAATGGGCAGTTTAACAGTTTCCAAAGATCTTTTGCACGTTCCCCTACTTAGTAATGATAATGAATTTGAAGGGCAACATTGAAAATGAAGTCTAAGAGGTTGAAAAGTTTCGGTATATAAGTAGATGACAACCTATTAAAATTGTTATTTACTGTCAAAAACGAAATCTCTTCCGGCTGTTGAGAGAAAAATGGGTAACTTCTCCCAGGTTGCTAAAGCATGCAGGTTGTAGATTTTCCTTCTAAATCCAATCTTTTTTTCCTTTTTGTTAAGAGTTTGATTTTGATTGAACCTTGTTTCCGATTATGCAGATCTTTGAAATTCCTTCTGGTTGAAGATCGTTTACAGCGGTTCGCGATTAAACGGAAATTGAAACGAAGATCCAAGCTACTCGGCATGAGATTGAAGTTGAGGAAAAAACGGATTACGAAGATGTGCAGTCAGTTGGCTCTACATGTGATGAACAACGTTGCATGCGTCTGGGAGAGGGAGAGCAAGGTGAGGAAAATAGCACGGGTGTGGAATAATCAGATGATTGCATGCAATTGGAATGGAAAGCATCAGGCAATCAGAGCTGGCTTGAGATTTGCTGTTATTGAAGAACTTCAATTTGTAACTGATGTTATGGGAAGTGTGGGATTGCATGTGAAACCCAGAATGATAGAAGTGTCTGATGGAGTATCTATTGGGAGGATCAGCTTTGAAACTGAAAGGTATGACATTGTTGCTCAAGTATTTACGAAAAGTATGACGTTAGGTTAAAACATCTTATTTGCATTTCTCCTTCTTATTATGTTTGTAATTTGCATGACAGTGAATGGATGATCTGGACCGAGTTGGTGAAGAAAATGAAATCAATGGTTAGGAATGTCTTTGTTCATACAGTATATTGTACAATTTTGATATTCAATTCTTTGCATGTTCATCTGTATGTTTCTGAAAATTATTTAACATTGTTATGTCTGTGCAATGCAGGTTTAGCTGAGGGAGTATTATTGATGTGTTGATGGTTATGGTAGGTGCCTTGATGCCAACTTTTTGAAGAACAGCATTTTCTGATGAATGATTTTGATGGGTTCAGAAATTTTAAATTTCTGAACTTTATTGTAATGTTAAAAACTTGTTTTATTTATTTTTCAGTTTTTATGTTTGGATTTTAATGTTGGATGGTTTGATAAGTACATTATAATTTTAATATTTTCATATTCTGGTTTGCACTAATGCATGAATATCAAACTGCTCACCATGTTCTACAATTACTATTATCTGCTGGTGTTGTAGCAGTGATTATATGACAGATACAATTTATTATCCTTTGGTTATGCTTTACAATTTCATTTTTTTATGGAAGATATGTATGTTTAATCCTTTAATAGGGGAATATATATGGTCAATTTTGTAGGGCTGTAGAAAATTGTAAGGAATAATAAAAAAAATTATGTTAAGGACTTTCTGTGTTTTGATGGTGCTAATTTTATTTTTTAATTATACTGAGTTTTAGACATTTTGTTTGTAACAGATTTGTTAAAAAATATACATATAAATATCATTCTATATATGAAATACTTTAACATGATTAATAGTTTTTTCAAATTGCAAACAATAAAGTCTTGACAAATAATACTTATTTTAAACAAAATGTATTTTTAATATCTTCAAATTGCAGACAATAAAATCGTGACAAAAAAATATATTTTAAAGAAAATGTATGTTTAATATGAAATAGGGGAATATATATGGTTGATTTTGTAGGGCTGTAGAAAATTGTAATGAATAAAAAAAAATGATGTTTATTTTTTTTCTCTTAGTTTGATGGTGCTAATTTTATTTTTTAAGTATACTGCGTTTAATACATTTTTGTTTATAATAGATTTGTTTTAAAATGTACATATCAATATACATGATTATTAGTTTCTTCATATTGCAGACAATACATTCGTTAAAAAATACATATTTTAAACAAAATGTATTAATTAAATAATTTGATTGCAATATAATAATAAGGGATTAAAATTAATAATACTCTCTTGTATAAACTAATATTTGTATGATATATAGACCAGTTGCATAATTTTCTCACACAAAATATTATTTTAAGCTTAAATATAAAAATAAATTACCAATCATGATAATATTATAATGTTTATATTCTGTATTATTTTAGAATTTTGGGCTATTGCATGTTTTTTTGTCCAGGGTAACCCAACAATTTTTTTGGCCCAATGGTAATTAATATGTGTAACTTCCCATCAGTTTGGGGCAGTAAAGAGTTGTCTTGAAATAATTTGTTTCAGGTTTACGAAGAATCGGCAAACCAAACGCGCGATTTTTTTGAACAGTACGGTGACATCGGATTTGCTGCATGCCAAAGAAGATGTCCGGAGTAAGAAAACCTGTCCACGGATCGATTTTGGAAGAAGACGGAATAGAAATCAGGTAATGCGTTCCATCATTTCCTTAGGATTATGTTTCTGATTGTTAGTATCTGAGGTTTCGGAGATGAAGTGTCGTTGATGCTAAATGGGTTGGAATGCATGAGTTCGCTAAACGCGTTTATGTATCTTTATATAAAAAAATTTAATTGCTCGGGTTAGTAAAATTTAACTTTGATATATGCCCTCTTATGGCTATTATGGATTTATGGGTAATGAAGCATTCACGACCGTGTTGTGTTTTTTCCTGTTAAAGTTCTTGTAGATTCTATAACTGTATGTGTGAATGCTGAAAAATAAGGACCAAGAGTCGTTAGGGTTTAGGTGTATTTCAATCTGAAATGACACAAACATAGTACAATAGGTTGGATTAATGATTCTTGCGTTTATTGTATTGTTGTGTAATTTTTTGTTCGTATTCAGCCTGTGTTTCTTATAAGGATGTTTTTTTTCATATTGTCTCTGTTCATATTTAGAATGTTTTTTGAATTTTCGTATTGGTTTACTGTTATTCTTCAGCAAAATTGATTTTATTTATATTCAGGATGAATGATATTAAGTGTTTCAAATGACTTAATCATTTCTTTACATTTATCAAACAAATAGCTGATTATTGTTGTGGTTGTTTTTGGTTGTTAGCAACGAAAGAGCAATGAGGGTGATAGATGGATTGGTTGCTGAAACAGGGTACAATGCGGCTGAGGCAAAAAAAGCTTCGAAGAAAGCGCGAAGAGAGAAGGAACGTGCGAATATACGTCGGGTAGATCAAATGGCTTCTACATCCGCCAATATCCTTCCACAACCGTTAAGTCGTGTCAATGTTGTGATTCATTCTGTAAAGGAGGAGCCAGTAGAAGAAACGGTTGTGGAGAAAACAATTGATAGAGTCGATGGGGATCTGAATATGGTTCAAAAGAAAAAGATGGCTGATAAACCAAATGTGGGAGTTAAAGATAAGGGAAAACAGACCGTGCGAGCATGTTCATCACGGGCACCAGTTCATACTAATGTATTGAGAAAAGGAATTCAAGCAAAGAAAGGGAAAGGGAAGGAGTCTGCTGAGATTACAGAAGAGCTCTCCAATGGGGCAAAGAAATTCACTTGGAAATGTCGCATTACGAACGGCAAAAAAAGTGCAAAAAATGTTATGGTAAGATAATAACTTTGTATGTGATTCGCATAGATCTGATATAAAAGCATTATTAAGATATTAATCAATTACTTTGTATTTATGCAGCATTTTCCAAAGGAAATAGCTAAGAAATGCCTCAGAGTATATCAGGATGAAGTAAAGGTCGTCGACGTGGCGACTCGGAAGGTGTATAACTGCAGCCTTCATAAGGCGTGGAGGAAAGGCATTCCAAGTACGTATGAGAGGTACATGGCTAAGGGGTGGTATGAATTAGCTAAGAGTATCAAACTTTCCAATGGGGATACTTTAATCTGGAGCATGTTGCGGTTTTCGCCTTATGTGCATTTGACTGTGGAGAGGCGTTAGGATAATGATTTGTTGTTTTGGCTCTTTTCTTCTGCGTACTGCTAAATTATTCTGAAACACATGTGTTTTTGGAAAGATTGCTGAAAAATTGTTAAGTTGTATTAATTACTGATACAATATATGTTTGCAGTGCCATTTTGAAGCAATATTTAATTTCTTTGAATTTTTATATGGAAATACAGGTTGGGCTGATAGAAGAATATATTTAGATTTTGTTATATATACTTTATTCATAATTGACCTAAATGAAAATAAAAATATATTTAGATTTTTTTTTTAAAACCAATTATGAATTACGGTGTTCGAAATGAAATTTTTTCGTAGTTATAAAAACATATATTACATTACTGTATTCTTTATTTAGTAATATTGAATTTTATATCAAGCATTATAGATATTCTCAAAAAATTTGATATGTGTTGTTTAACCTTTTGTCAAATAGAAAAATATATATAATCTATAATTAAATTATTTGGAATAAAATGGACTTTCATTCTTAAAATTATTTAGACAAACATCCAATAATAATAATAATAATAATAATAATAATAATAATTATAATAATAATAATAATAATAATAATAAGGTTTGGAATAAGATTTAATAGTTTAATAACTTGATAAAACATCTAATGCATTGAAAGAAACAGTTTAAAAACCCCGCAGTAAATTTATGAAGCAAATTTCTTTTTTTAATGTATATTTTTTTCAAGTAAGATTGTATACAACAATCCTGATTATACTAAAATATGGCAATGATAAATGGGAAGTGTAAGCATAGTACACTAATAATTATACTTGTATAAATCTTTATATTTGAACAAATTAAAAAACTTGTGGGAAACAGTCGTTGTAATACCAATGAAGCAAACTTTTCTTCCCTAAATATATAATTTTGATTAATATATTATATTATACATGTATATTTGTAGACATTTTATACTTATTAATTTGTATTCAAATTAGACAATAATAGAGAATATAGATGGACCATTTAATTAAAATATGTATATATGCACGTATACTTTTAAGCTATGAAATGACAGAACAATAGATACATCATTTATGTCTACTTAACTTAAAGGCATAGCTCAATAAAATACGTCAGATAAAGATATGTTGGGAACTATTGCACCGCCGGTTACACCATTCAGAGTTGGAAAACGTGTGGAATCAATGAATTATTGATTCTCGCAATAGGCTGCATACCCGGTAAACTAAAACAGTCTATTAGTTGGGCTGCTTCATTTTGTACTGTTCTCTTATTCTGTCACTCTCAAAAAAAGGAAATTAGAAACGATGAGGGGGGGGGGGGGGGAGAAGACCGTGCTATGGGTGGATTTCGGACGACAGCTTGTCTGGCATGAGGTCAGTAGTAGATTTCGCATGCAACTTCAGCGTTTTTTTCAGATTTTATGTATTTGATGATAGTTATAGTTTTTATTATGTGTTTTTTGTTTATGAAAAATGACAGAGTTTTTATCAAACTGAGCAATACAGAGGTTATATAGGTAAAAAACATTTATTGTTGGTAATGGACATTTGTTCAATCGTAGAATTTGTAGAATTCATAATTATAACATGGATGTTATACGTGTTGCAATTTGGAGAAGTTGGTATCCAAATTTAACTATCCTTAAGTGTTATGTTCCATATGTGGATGGTTGCCATTTTTTGACAATGTGATATCTGGAGTTATTTACATTTTATATTATTGGTTTTGTGGTTAAGGTTTTTTTTATGATCGGTATAAGAGTAACAGGTCGAATTTATGTATTACGAATTATAGGGTTCAAATGCTTATGATGTTTATTTATCATCCATAATGTTGTAACAATGTTACGACATTTTTTTCCAGTCAGGACACGTCCATTGATGAAGTACATACAGTAGTGGATGAGGTTGTAGACTGTACTGAAAAGTCAAAATCTGATGTAATCCTTGCAAATGAAAATGCACCTGCTAAGAATGCAGTTAGGTTTGAAGAAATTTTGCAAGTCACTCATGATGATGTTCCATCTAAGAAGAACATTAGTTCTGGTTTGAAGGATGTTAAGGTTGAATACATTGATGTTCCAAATGTCGATTCCGCAAATGTCCATCATGAGAGAAGACACAGCAAATGTTTGGGCGAGAGCTCCAAGTCAAAAACAAATGCAAATGACAGTGAGAAAGAAACATCGAAGAAAGTTAAGAAGGGAAAAAATTCCTGCAATGTTAGGATAAAATGGTTTGGTACAAAAAAAACATATTGCTGGGATATAGCTATTGATAATTCGAGGAACAAAAAGGACAATGTTCAGGTTTTGATAATTCCAATAAATCCATTGTGTTGTTGACATATTTACATAAGCAAACACTGAATTAACGATATGTCTTTATACCCTTGCAGCATTTTCCAAGGGAAGTAACCAAAGAGTGCTTGAAGAAGAATCAGAAGCAGATAACGATTAGAGATGTTGACCTCCATGTTGAATTTAAATGTACAATTAAGACGGCAAAGCGTAATGGGGTACCAAGCCCATGGGAGAAGTACATGACCCAAGGATGGTATAATTACGTGGACACGAAAGGATTCGCAAACGGCGACACGTTGTTATGTCAAATGGATAAATTTTCTCCGTATCTCTACGTGGCATTGAAAAAAAATGATGCATGTCCATGGTGTAGTAAAATAATAGAACATATGATATGGAAGTACTTTTTGTATTTTTATAATTGTAAGTTGTTTCTTTGACATTGATAATGGTTTGGGACATCTAAGTTTATTGTGGTTGCTATGAATGAAATATGAACACTGACATTTTGTTAAGATGCTGATCTTTAAATCATATTTCTCTTTTATTGTATTTATTAAGAATGGATAAATATTTCAAAATAGCAGAGTCCACACTCCATTTTTTTCAAAATACATGTTTTGTGCAATCCAAATAACTATATCAACTAATTTATGTCATTTTTTTTAATAAAATCAAATATTCGTCTACATGATGTAAATAATGAAATAAAGAGAATTTTGCCTTATAATAATTTGTTTGGGTTGTTTAGTTATATGAAATACAGGCCCATCAATATTTACAGCCCAAATTGTAAGTATGAAACTATGCCTATATATAGCAGGTATTTGACAAAAGGAAATCACCTGCTCTATTATAGTTACTACATTGGAGATGGTGAAGTGGGGTGTACTGTTTGTTCCCTCTCCTTCCAGCAGGTAAGTAAACTGTGCATGTTTAACTATGTAAATTTATAAATGCATACCAATACTTCATTTTTCTTTACTAATGCATCAAGTATAATAATTGTTCACAAAGGGAGATATCAATGAAAACTAAGTTATGGTGTAAATTTTTTGTTAGATCTGTTAATCGAAAAAATCTTTGTTGTGTATGATGTTTAAGTGATCCAGAAAGAGACTCTCTTGAGTGGGCACGCAACATCTTGAAAGAATTTGACGAAGAGCAGGATAGGATGTTTCAAAATCTTATAAATGATGGATTTCTTACTGAAGCGGAACGCGTGGCTGATTATAGTGGGGAAGTAAAGTGGAGGAAGCATGTCACAAAATCAAACATGCATGGACAAAATGCACTGGTAAATTTACTGAATGTTCATCAGGACTTGTGTTTATATTTGTAATGATGTTGTAGATAACATCAAAGTTGTTAATTCTGCAGAATATTCCAATGGAAATTTCAAGGAGGTGTTTTGGTAAGGAACAGAATGCAATAAGGATGGTAGATCTGCTTGATGGAAAAGGTTATCACTGTGTAATTATTAGGGCTGCAAGGAATGAGTATGAAAAACATATTGGGCTTGGATGGTACTCTTTTGCAAGAGATAAAAAACTTAAATCAGGAGATGTGCTTGAATTCTCCATGATTCCGTTTTCAGGTGTGATGTTTGTTGGGTTAGTAAACAGTATTTGACTGTGCTGAAATGTTTTGATATTAGGGTCCAATGTATTGGTTCATTATCTTTTTAGCTTTAATGTATGTCTTGTGAAATGTATTTGTTTAAGAATTCTGCTTTTATGTTGTCTGTAATTTCTTTTGCCGCTGTATAATCTTATGATGTATGCTTTATGCAGAATGTTTGTGTTTCTTTAAAGGCAACTGTTCGGTATCTATAATTGAAGCATATGTTGCGTATGTTCATAACACTATCTTATAAAAATAGAGATTAGGAATCAGTAAAGTGATAAAAGTGCAACATGTCCTTCAAGATCCTCAAACTGAAATACAAAATTTGTAAATGTTAAAGTGAATAGTTTAAGTATTCACATTCATATTTGAATAAAACATGTAAATGCGACGCTATAAGTTTTCAAAGACTTCTTTGAAAACGACATTCGTCGTCACCGCCGATGGTTGTTTTTCTTTGTCGTGAATTAAAATCTTTAGGCCCTTTCTGCTCTTTACTCTTGAAACGGCCACGTAAAATTGACCATGGCTGAACACGCTTGTTGGCAAATATATACCAACAAAATCTAAAGACTGCCCTTGAGATTTGTTAATTGTCATAGCGTAGCATACCGTTATAGGAAACTGTCTTCTTGTCATTCGAAAAGGCCATGGGGATTGGGTAGGAGTTATGTTCATTCGTGCAATATATACGACACCTCCGATGTTCTTTCCGGAAAGAATTTTTGCTTCAATAACGTGGTCAGCCAATTTGGTAACAATAAGACGTGTTCCATTGCAAAGACCTTCTGCTTGATCAATATTTCTGAGAAGCATTATTGGAGTACCAATCTTCAATTTGATCTTATGGTTTGGGACACCGGAGGCTTGCAATGAATTCAGAAATTCTGGAGTTAAAACATCAAAAGATTCATTGTCGTTTCCGTCGGTGGTATCAACTGAATCTGAGCTTAAATACTCCTTCTCTTGACCTACAAGTTGACAGTATTATTTGTTATCGCAAATAACATTCTGCTTTCCAAAAAAAACATAGACAAAATTTGAGGAAAAAATTTTGTTTACCGGGAAGAAAGTCTAAAATATACTGATTAATTTCATCAACCGTCTCTATGGTTCCAGCTAATATTGCTCTTGACTGTAGAAAGTCTACATTATTGAAATTCATATGAAAGTTCGGGTAAGTGTTTTGAAAAATTGCTTCAAGGGGATCATCAAAATTGGAAATCAATAGATCTTTGGGAATGTCAATCTCTGCATAACCATCATTAGGTTCTGATATTTTCCCATCTCCAACAGTTAAAATCCAATCCGAGAAATTTCTTAACTCTGCAGTCGTGGTGGATGTTGCCGACTGTTGTAGTCGCATGTTCTTTGTAAGTTTCAAAACCTTACAGTGATCCCATATGTATGATGAATTGATTGTAGCATGAACTATATCGGATCGGCTGCCTCTTGGAATGACCGGAAGAATTTGCCTGAAATCACCGCCAAAAACAATTACCTTACCTCCAAAAATTTTATTTGATGATTTGGATCCACCCATGATATCCTTCAGGGTTTTATCCAATGCCTCGAAACAAAATTTATGACACATTGGAGCCTCGTCCCAAATTATCAACTTTGATAGTTTTAGTAGATCACCTCTTTCGGTCCCTTTGTCTATGTTGCATGTGGAAGATTCAAGCGTCGGAATTGGAATTTTGAATTTAGAATGCGCAGTCCGACCACCTGGAAGTAATAGTGAGGCAATTCCTGAAGAAGCAACTGTCAAACATATTTGTTTCTTTGACCTTATATACGAAGCTAATGTTCTCCACATATAAGTTTTTCCAGTACCGCCGTAACCATACAGAAAGAATACGCCTCCATTCTGGTTGTTCACAGCCATCATGATTTGCTTAAATACATCCCTTTGTTCATCTGTTGGTAATTATAAGATAATTATGATTTAAGACTAAGATAATACGTATTCATATACAATTTGGTAATGCATTCATAAGTAAAATACAAACGGGCAATGAACAAACCTGTGAGATTCTGATACAACGCGTTGAACTCTTGTAGTTGTTCAACAGGATTGTAGCTCCGCTCTTCGTAAATAAGCTTGTTTCCAAACTCTTCAGGAACATATCCTTGTGGTTTTGGCATCCCAGGAAAGTTACTTAAACTCTTACGACTTCTTTCAAGTAATTTTTCAATCTCAATCAAAGTTAGATTGTAGATTTCTTGTTCTGATAGCCTCAAACCTATTTTAACATGACGCAATAACAGCAGATTATTTTATGTATACAGTCAGGAGAGTTGATGATTAATATTGATATCAATTAGATGTTACCTTTGTTGTTGGCAATAATCTGCTGTGAGTAAAGAATTCCATCAGATAGAAGATGTCGTGTTTTGTTCCATACGTGCCTTGGCCTGTTAATGCTACTTGACAATAACATATGAACAAAAAGTAATCTTAGGTAATGGCCAGATCCCCAATGAAATGCCTCCGAAATAGCGGCTATAAATTCGCGATCATCCCCGATAAACCCCATTGCAAAACATGCATCACGAAATGTATCGTACTTGACGTTATTAACTATTTTCAGATCAGAATAACTTCGAGGGCCCTTAACATGTGTTAACATCATCCTGAGAAAGTACAATTCTCCTGTAGTTGGAGGAACCCAAATTAACCTGCCAATTGTGTAACCCTTCTGCCTGGGTTTCCACTCTCTTTTCTTTTTGACATATACAAACTTTGAAACAAAATTGCTATATGTCAATTGTTGAGCTTCTCTATACTTCTTATTAGCTTCAAACCATGACGTAAACATCGACTCAGTAACACTTGGTTTCTCAAGAACAGTGGAAATATTGCTAATGTCAGTATAATATACTGAATTTTGACCTTCACAGTGGAAGTGTAATCTTTCTACAGCTGGTTTCCTTCCATGAATGGGGAAGCCATAAATTCTCCAAGAAGCTTCGCTTGGAGAAACATACCTACAGTCAATATACTGCTTGATTTCATCGACATCTTGCCTCTCAATGGGATTTCCATTTTCACTCATGACGATTGCAGCGGTTATTCGATCATAGCCTTTGTTGATGTATTTAAACAAATATTTTATGGATGTACTTTGATTGCACCATTCCATATTAATATGAGTTTTAAACTTCAACAACAATTTTGAATTGTAGGGAACAACAAATCTATTGTCAACCTCTATACCATTCCTAATTACAGTGTGACCGTTGTCCCTTCTTCTGTAAACCGGATAACCATCTTCATCGACAACTGTATCTTTGCGGAATTCCTTAGGAAAGTATTTGGAACATTTACCTTCCTTCATGCATTGCAAATTCCGATTTGCATTTCCGCATGGTCCGTGAATCATGTGGCTTTTGACCAAATTATATAACTCACCGTCTGTATCCTTGTTAGGAATTTCAGCGGATATGATCCAGTCAATATCAGCAGGTGTTGGATATTTGCTGGAGGGATGAAGGAATATCAAAATGTGAGCGTGAGGCAGACCTCTTTTCTGAAACTCGATGGTGTACATATCTACAACAAAATATAATGTATGAATAATGATATTTCAGATTCAGAATAATATATATCAACAGTTTAAATGAAACAGTACTTACACGCAAGAACTTTGCCCATCATACTTTTTTTTGTCAAATCTGACAGTAGCTCATCGAATTTCATCTTAAATATTCTTGTAATGAGGTCCGGACGATCTGCTGGTTTAAGATTATTAGAAGCAAGTACATGTTGCAATTCTGGCCAGTTGGGATTGCACGTAAACGTTATAAATAGATCCGGAAATCCAACATAACTACAAATTGCCATTCCATCAAAGTAGAGTTGATCCATGTATCTGCGACTACCAACGTACGATGAAGGAAGGACAACCCTTTTACCTGTGTTTGCACCATCGGTCTGACCATTGCTTCTGGCATCTGTTAGATAGCTATACTTTCCAACTCGAAGTTTAGACTGATTTTTTCTTAACCATCGAAGTCTCTCAGATTCCATCATTGTAAAACCATCAACCAAAAACTGTTGAAATAGCCTTCTTGATCTGAGAATTGTTTGGGCCTCATTCTTTCTGTCTTGAATACGAAATGCAAACCACTCTCTAATTGTAAGTCTATTTCTTTTAGTTGCCTGCTCCCACTGAACATCCTCAGTGTCTACTACTACGTCCGATGATTCTGAATTAGGTCTATTGTGTGAATCTTTATTTCGATGTCTAATGTTAGGCCTGTAACCATCTTCGCCATATGGGAAAAGCAATGGATATTGAAATCCCAAATATGATGTATGATATTCATCTATTCTTTGAAGTTGTCCAGATTGTTTGTGCATTATTATGTCCCTCTTCTCAGCAGTGTCGACGTCACCAACAATTAGAGCAGCAACTTCGGAAACAGTTGGTTGATTGTAGATTCTTCCATCGGTTCGTCGCTCAGAAATAAGACGAAGCTTTAGGTCAGAAACATTGCCTTCAGAAAGAATATCCCTTGCCATCTTAAAACTTTGTGCATGAACGTTGTGTTGATATAACATAGAAGAAAGTTTTTTCACTATGTTAACATCTATTCCGTCTTTTGTTCTGCAAATTATAACAACGAAACATGGAACGTCACTCATATGTCATACAACATATAATATTATTATACATGAATTAGTAAAGAAACATACTTGAATCCTTTTACTCTATGATGTATCTCATGTTCTGTATCAAATATATATAGTTGTGCAAATCGGGGATTTTGTCCTGGTAATGGTAACATGCTACCTATACGATGACATGATTGTCCTTGAATTCTATAATTCGGAGGACTTCTACCATTGTTAAAGCGGTTGTCCATTTTAGCACCCGGAGAAGTAAATGCAAACATCATATTGAAAAGGCGTATTTGCTGTTGAAAATTTTTTGATTCAGGGCTTGTTTGATCAAACAACAATTTTTGCAAAATCTCCGGAGGTTCTCTCAATAGAGGAATTTGAACTTTACCATCTCCGCAACACATTGTGAACTTGGGATTTAGAGATTGTCGATATTTGTTCTTCCTTTCTAAATACCACATTTTTGCACAACATCTTGGACATTCAAACACTGGATCGCCTATGTCGTAACAATCTCCTAAATATATGCGTATCTAAGTTAACAACTAAAATGATGATTGACAATAAAACTTAACTCAAAATAATTACATAAATGTTACAAAACCTGATGCTAGGGCATTGACAGATACAATATCAGTGTCCATATCATCTTCATCTTCGTCCATAACCATACTGTGATCTGAGCTCCAACCTTTGTAATACAACACATGCAAAGTTTATTAGAAATATGTAAAGCTTTAAATTCATAAGAATGTACATTACCACAAATAAATCATACTCTCTGAAGAATCATCGTGCATATTATCCTCTTCACTGTCATCTTCAAAAAGTTCATTAATTTGAGGAGTTGGTTCTGCTGAATTTTTTGAAGAAGTAGAACCAAAATCACCAACAACGTTATCAAACCTCCTCTTTAAATTCGTCCCTATATTATTAATGTTCCTGCAAGTAACGACTCTTGATCGTTTTTTATTTGAAGAAGTTGAAAGACCGTTCATCACTGAGGATGCATGAGTTTTGTGCAAGCTTGTTAAAACCGATTTGCTTGAACTTGGAATGTTTGGAGAGATAGTAGAAAGTGGTATTCTGGTTTGAGGAGTATCGTGTCTACTAATAGAGGCAGTTTTGCCTACGTTCTCTTTCTGCACTCCATTCATCTTCTTTGCTCTCTTGAACTCGAGCTGACGTTTACGATGAAGTCTTGCTTCTGCTGATCTTTTTTGTTCAACACATTGCTAAACCATTTATCTTCAAGCGCTTTTTGTTTCTGTTCATCCATATTTTTGGTATTTTGATATCTTTAGACAGCATTTGAAACAAATACTTATGATGAATAAAAAGACATGATACACGTCCACTCAAAAGTTCTGCGTATGAAATAATTATAGTAGGAATAGGAGCTGGTTTTCGCAGTCATGTTTCTTCTAAAACATCCTTTCATATGCACGCTTAACAAAGTTAATAATTAATCTTTCTCCTCCACACTTCTATTTATGTAATGGTAATGGTTATTATTGCTGGTATTACACGTTAAGTGCTGTTAAAATCTCAAAGCATGATAAAAACCAATTATGATTGTCTAAAACTTGAAAGAAAGAAAACTCGTGACCAATCGAAAGCATGCAACTTTTGAATTGGGTGAATAAATGTATTTATTAAAAATGAGATGTTTTTAAAAAAACAATTCATAAATAATGATATAGCAAAGTTGTATTGTTTTCTGATAAAAAAAAAAACTTGTTGAAATTATCAGTATGAGCCATTATTTAGAAAAATAAATATGTTCAGTGAATAACAGCATCAGAGCTGCGGCATCTATTTGAAATCATATTTTTGAATATAGTTGGAATATGAAATAATATAATTATGAATAGCTATGTGACAATACAGTTTTTGTTGAAATCGTAGATTAGAATATGTACAGTAGTGTGACAATATATGTTGTATTAAGCATATAGATCAACCATAAGATCAAATATTTCAACTGATTTATTCAAATAAAATATGGATATGTAATTAAATACAACATGTTTAAAATACTATTAATTTTAACGTGTCAAAAAATGATAAAAATTTTTAATCATACAACACAATTAAACACAATAAAACAGTAGTAACAAAAACACAGCATAAGCATTTAACTAAAACATACTTCACTAATTTAAATTTGCAGTTAAATACCATGTGACAGTACAAATAAGCAGTGCTTGTCCAAAAGTCATAACAAAAAATACAACCCAATTAAGTTAAAAACTAAAAAAAATACAGCATCCAATATTAAACAAAATATAAGTCCCAGCAAATAGTAAGTGTATCAAGTCTTCAAGCATTTGGTTCAATATTCACTTTTTTGGGTGGTTTGGTTCCCGAGTATTGAGTAAGCCCTAAAACATGACAATCCGAATCTTCGGCATCAACGGCATGAGATACGCTCTTTGAAGGGGTATTGGCCAAACTCTTGTCTGGATCATTTTCTCCAAATGCAGATAACGACTCCTTCAAATGTAATAAACGTATTTAGTAAACATGGAGAAAAAAATACTTGATCTCTCGGTGAACATCAAAAAATAATAAATAACATACCATGGAAGTTTCAACGTGATCAGCAACAGCATTTTGCGTGACAGGAATACTATGAGCCTGGGTTTTAGATTTTAAGAAATTAGTAAGACAGTTGGAATTCATTAATTTAAGTTATTCAGGCAGTTTTTACTATACTGTCAAACCTCATTAGCAATATAATCCTTTTCAATTTGGTTGACAAATTCTTCATCGTACGACAACTTCCAAACAGATGCTTGCCCAAAGGTTGGCTGTACCTTAGCTCTCAAAGCCATTTTCTTTTCCAGTAAGATGTCAAGCTCATCAGGATAAACCATGGGATCATCTTCACCATTCTAAAATTGAAATTACATGTTAGATAGATATAATTTTTCTTAATAATGAGCGAATATAATAACAACCTACCTCCAACATTGATTTATGCATGCTATCAGCAGATTGTCCTATTATATGCTCACAGTCGGCATCCCAAAAGACAAATCGGAACTTTGATTCACCGTCATAAACGTATATATCAACTTTGTACCTGTTAGATATTACAGTTGATTAAAATGAGTGATCATAACCATAACGCATTTAAATATTATAAATACATAATATTATAACAAAAAACCTTGGTATGGGTTTGTTAACATTTTCGCCACAGACACACTTGTATGGATTGTTCAAATCAGTAGCCTTGACAGAGCACTTTGTACAACCATAGTAGAACCAACCATGCTTGGATACATAAAATTTAACAGTAGTTCCAATGGTCACACATAACATGTCCTAAGTAAAAAAATTAATTAGAATTCAATATAGATAACTGCAAAATAACTTGATCTGAGATATAGCAAATGATGAAAAACACTTGTTTTGAGATATACTTGTTTCATTTTGGTTAATTCACTCAAAGGAATGCACTTTGCCTTATGAACAAATTTTTCAACTGTTGTAAACTGAGATCCACCGGACCAAAGAGACATAGATTTGGCAGATTGGGAAGGCTTTTGATTTTGCTCATTTGCAGGCAGTCTAAGATATTAAAATAAAAAACGTGTCATAAACTGGTAACAACAACAGTAATTAATAGAAATTGAAAACTGCAAAAAGTTAATACTTTGATAAAAACTCGGAAATCTCAGGGATGTCTTCATTGATCAGCAGCTTAGAACCACTCCATGCATTGGATACTATTTGCAGGACAATCAAATAAGAGTTTAAAACATTGTTAAAAAAATGATATAGCGGAAACAAAAGCAGAAAAAACAAACAAACCCTGGCATTCCTTTATCATTGCATGGGTTAATATGACGACAATAGCACCGCTATTATTTGGGTCATTGTAGTAATCCAAAAACTTAGATCCATAGCTCTCCCATAATGTGCAGCTAACAATGTTACCACTAAGATTAAAAAAAAAATTAGTTAATAATATCATACATCGAAACATTCATATCTGAAGGAGTATTTACTGAAGAAAATATACCTCAAATCTTTCAGACTGAAGGCAGCAAATGTCTTCTTCCCGGGCGTGTTTGATTGCATATTGTTGATCTCATGCACAACACCTATAATATCTGCAGAGATAGATAATATATCAAAACTGTTAAAAGTAAATAGATTCCTATAAAAAAAGTGAGGTTAATAAATTTATCTACCTTCAAGTCTGTTTAGTTGACAATTGCCTCCATTAATTTCAGAAAAGTCTTTGAAATAATACTTTCGAGGAGGAATATTTTGAACATCCATGTGTTTCATGGTGGTACCACCAAGGAAGACAAATTTTTTAGAATGGTCACAAAGCTTCCACTGAAAATCGTTATCAAATACAGTGCCGTTGTTTATTATGCAAGTCATATTTTCTTGAATTCTTGGTTTCCACTTATGTGTGTGATCAGCACGAATCAAAACTTGAATTCGATCACCCTACGAACAACGGTAAAAAAAATGGTTAACACACAATAACTTATTTTTAATGCATAAAAAACAAAAGATACAAAAATACTGAAACAAATATACCGCAGCATCCATGATAACCATCTCCAGATGTTCAGCACCCTTACTGTTAACGACGCTCCATGAATCAATAATACGAACAGCCAGTCTCCACGTCTCCTTCTTGTCGGTAATGTCTTTGATGGCGTCAAACTTTCGACTCATGTTCTGGAAAAAAATGAAAAACAGCAAACTTATTATAAGATTCGTGTAACAGGGAGAGGGAAGCACATAAACTCGTGAGAAAAAAAACCTAAAAATCGTGAAGCTGAGAGAATGGGAGATGAGCAAAATGTAATGGGTTGTACTTTAGGGTTTGCAATCTGAAAACAAAATCCATCATATATAGAGATGATTGACATAAGGTTATAGGGTTTTTCAAAAACCAAAGTTAAAAAGCGTGCAACAGTTTTCCCTGTACTCAAGAAAGTTTTCCACAATTCCAATAAAAATCTGTCAAGACATTATTAATTATGTAAGAAAATGGACAATTGAAAACTTATCAAATGATGAAAAAAATCTACTCATTAATAAAAGTATTATAGGAGATACAATGACCGCTATGTCCCCGAATATCACCTTCAAATTGGTGAATGTAGGGATATTAAAAGAATTTCATATGTCATGTACTTTATTATATTAAAAGTAGATTTTCTCTCAATGCTTAGAGATTAAGTTTGGAAATACAATACTACTTTTTAAAATAAAATGTCATATTAAAACAAATTACAAAAACTAAAATAAGTGTTGTTTTTATTTCAACTAAAAAAACTACAATTTTTTTTTTTTTTTCTTCTTTTAATTCTATCTTCTAATTTTAAATATTGATGGAACAATTGAGTTTAAAAAAAAAAAAAGAAAAGAAAAGAGAAGAAGATAGAAAAGAGAGAAAACTGTAAACTAAATTGTGTGAAGTTGTTATTATTAAAATGGTTAAAAGTATAATTTTATACAAAGTAATGTCTATTTATAGGCGGATCAATGTTCAAACCCCAAACATATAATTCAAACCCAAAACATATAAAGTTATATTTTGGATACGACACATCAGCTATATGCATGAGCGGATCCACCTTTAGGCATACTGTGGTTATAGCCACACCAATTTTTTTCTTTTTTCTTTTATATATTGTTCTTGTGAAGTACGTTTGGACTACTTCCTAGAAGTAAATCCGGAGATGTCACAACTGTATAGGTTAAACTGAAAGATGACTGAGTTTCTTTAGGGATTTGAGCATCACAATAATAGTATGCCTGAGCTCAAGCCCTGTTTCTCCAGCCATACATTAACGTCAACACCATGTACTACTTCAAAGTCATATGAGATGGCCAATTGGTGGACATGGATGCTGAGACTATATAAGTCGTGACCGAAGGCGGGAACGACAATGAGCCACCGGAAGAAACTTTTTATGACCAACCCAATGATCAGTCCAGCGTATGATGTTTGAATACTTTGTTTATAATTTTTGTTAGTCATCTATGTGGATGAATTTTGAAATATGTTTTGTTTGTAACACCTTTAAGCCTCTAGTGGCACACACAATATTCTTGGCCTTTTAGGCCCTTTTAATATCGTTTCTCAGCTCCTCGTGGGTGTTTTTAGAAAGACAAACTTTCCTTTTTTCGGTGTGCGTAGTGTACAACCTAGTTCGTATGATTTATGACTTCCCCCAAGCAGGAAGCCTGTGTAGCGGGATAAAATGCTTTTAGATGAAGAGTTTACCCGGTCAGCAACACAATTCCTAAGAAGTGTAAACTTGACGTACCGAGACTAACTGCACTCGGGTCGTAAAGGTGACTAGACAATGGTTTCTAAAGTATCCACCGTCTTAGAGTAGGTGGCAACCCGGAGGTTGAACCATCCTCATCGAGGACATAGGCCCAGAGGTGTAACCGGCTTCGGTGCGGACATAGGCCCGAAGGCTAACCGTCTTTAGTGCGGACGTAGGCCCGGAGGCGTAACCGACTTCGGTGTAGACATAGGCTTGGAGGCGTAAACGTCTTCGGTGCGGACATAGATCCAGAGGCGTAACTGGCTTCGGTGCAGACATAGCCCCGGAAGCGTAACCGGCTACGGTGCGGACATAGGCCCTGAGGCGTAACTGACTTCAGTGTGGACATAGGCCTGGAGGCGTAACAGGCTTCGGTGCAGGCATAAGTCTGAAGGAGTTACCGGCGTCAGTGAGGACATAGGCCCGGATAGTATGGGCAATTTGCGAGCCTCATACTTGAAGTGCATGTAGATGGTGCAGATGTATCCCTATTTCGGGATTTTCCTGAGATCCCGGGAATTCTAAGCTGCCTGCATAATAGAACAATGTATAAAAACTTGAGGGTGCCTCATTAAGAACCCTTGTCCTTGCAAGGGAAAAGAATGCTACTCGTCAACCTTATTCTATTTAAGTGCCTCATTTATAAGTGGGAGAACCCACTCACCTATCACCTTAAGGTTTTAGGTGGACAAGTAGTGTGTCTCCCACAAAATAAGAATGCTCCCCGCTCGATCCTCCCCCCGATTGTTGCCCTAACAAATGGTATCACGGGTCTTTGGTTTCGAAAAAGGGACGACTTACTAGTATGAAAAGTCGTCTCACATGTGGGTAAAGAGTGTCTCATTAAAAGAGTTTCAACGGAGGTACAAGTGTTTGTGGAAGAAAATGCTTCCACTTAAAGGGGGAGCATTGTGGAATCCCACTTGATAGGAGTTTTGAAAATATAACAAGTGTGAGAAATAGTCTCACATTGGATAGGAATATGGTGACTTGAGCATTTATAAGTGGGAGAAACCACTCATCTATCACCTTAAGGTTTTAGGTGGACAAGTAGTGTGTCTCCCACAAAAGTGTGTTGCTCAAAGGAAAGTCCTAAAAAATAATAATGCTCTTCGCTCGATCTTCCCCAAATTGGTGCGCCAACACTGAGTACACCACCTCAAGGTGATGCTTGGTCCTATGACATGCATATTCCCTTGCGCTCATTCTTCAAACATCTCAGTTGGAATATTGATTTTCGGCAACCTGTTTACCATACAATCCCTTTATAATGCGTCGAAGTCTCGAATATTGAGATGTCTAAGACACTAGTGCCACAACCAATCTTCTCGACTTGCCGCTGTTGAAAGACACATATGGCACATCTTGTCTAAGACGTTAGTGCCACAACCACTCTTCTCGACTTGGTCCAAAACGCGCAAAATATTATTTTCCATGTGAATCATGTAATCCTTCTCAAGAAATTGGCCAATACTCAAGAGATTACTTTTAATTCCAGGAATGTATAACATATACTTGATCAAGGAACACCCACCATCCATTCTCATGATCAAAACATCACTGACCTCGTTGGCTGGCAAAGTGGTATCATTCGTGAATTTCACCTTATTCTTTGTGGCTTAATTGATTTTGACAAACCAATCCTTTCTACCCATCATATATGTTGAACAACTAGAATCTAAGTACCACTCATCACTTTCTTGGACCCCATCTCGAACCTTTAGCATCACGTTTTGCTCTTAACACGTTTCTGCAGCATTTTTCAAACTGCTGCAGCTATTGTCCAGCAACTCATTACTACCATAATTCTCCTCCGTGATCATTACTAGAAGCGTGTTATCATCATCCACCTCCTGTCGAGCAACCTTAGCCTCATCGCTTTGATTTTCTCTTGAGTTCACGTTACAATCTCTTGCGAAATGACCAAGTCTATCACTATTGTAACACTTCATATTACTCTTGTCAACTCTCTTAAAGTTGTTGCCTTTACAATTACCTTTGGAGCCGCTCCCACCTCTTTACCTCATTGAAACCTTCGAATTCTGTGGATTTTTTCCACCTAAATTATGGAAATTTGGCTTCCCTCTCGAAGTCCATTTCCTTTCGATCTTTTACTCTTCTCATTGAACTGTGCTTACAACTCAATCTCCGCTTTAGCTTTATCGTTTCCTCTTTCATCCATCCTTTGTTCATTAGCCTCAAGCGAGCTTTGAAGTTCATCCTTGCTCAATATCGAAAGGTCATTCGATTCTTCGATTGCCACTACAATATTGTCGAATCTTGACGTTAAAGAATGCAAGATCTTCGACACAACATTCTGCTCCACAACAGTTTCCCCGCAAGACTTGATTTGATTCACCAAACGCGTAATGCGCGTTACATATTCATTGATTATATCCTTCTCTTCCATTTGAACCAATTCGAACTGTCGCTTGTGACTTTGTAACCTCACCACCTTTGCTTTATCAACCCTTTCATAAGCTTTCTTCAAGTTTTCCCAAGCTTGCTTCGCCGAATTCCAATCGTTGACTTTTTCAAAGTTATCACCATCAACACGTGAATCAAGAAGAGTGCCTTGTAATCTTTCTTATTTTCTTTCTTGTGTGTAGCCTTCTGAGCATCTGTAGCTTCTACCCCAAGTGGAGTAACTCCATTGTTAACCACTTCAAGAACATCTTGATAGCCAAACAGCACATTGATTTGTTTGCACTATTTATCATAGTTCTTCACATCAAGGGTTGAAAGATTGGTAGGAAATTGATTATTGGAGACGGTAGTCATTTTTGCAGCAGATTAAAGATCGTAATTAACCAAGACTTTTGATATCAAATGCTGAAACATACACAAATTATATTGGTGAATCAATAGAAAAAAGTGATAATTAAAGAAGATGAAGTAGAGTTATCATTGAGTTTTTCAAATCTAGATTAATCTACTGTACTGTACTTGTAGAGTTTTTCAAAACTAGATTTATCTCGATTTTGTGATCTGAATAAATTTGTAAAATATTTGGATTATTTGTCATATGGACATATCTTCTCGTTGAGCATTTATGGATTGAACACTAAACTAATCTAAAACAATAATTATTTGAATGATTATGGGGTTAAATATACAACACTCTCTGTAATATTAGCGAGTTTCGCTTTAAGCCAAAAGAATTTCTTTTAAAACCCCCTCATAATATTTAGATTCCGTCACTTAGGCCACTGAATATTCCAGGTGGCATTTTGTTTATATATATATATATATATATATATATATATATATATATATATATATATATATATATATATATATATACACTTTTTTTATTAATTCTTCTTAAATAAATTATTTTTATAAATTTTCATTTTTTTATATATTATATTTTTTTAACGTTTTTTATTAATTTTCATAACTTTTTCCTAATTTATTTTTAATATTTATTTATAAATCAATTGTTAAAATATTCTTTTGGAGCTTTAAGCCCATTTTTATTCCAAATAGCCTAGTACTGAAGGTTTGGATATTGCTGTGTTAAAGAGGTATATAACCTCTCTCATTTGGTGGAAAACTGTTGATGTGGGACTCAAAATAAATATATATTTAGCAATTATGGTGCATTTACAGAAAGCAACAATCTCAATCTCAGAAATATTTAGCAACATCAACATCTAATAATTATTGATAAAGCAGAAGTATATTAAAAGTAGAGTATATTGCTACTGCATGCATGGTTTACTACTAGTTTTCCATGTTTTACTACTGCATGCATGGTTAATTAAAAGTAGGATTATATTACCCTAGGGGAACTCCAATCCACGAGGTTACCATTGTTTTGATTTAAACCAAATAATGAACATTCAACACAGATTGAATCATTCTTAGTTATGGCATCTCAAGTAATATATCTGCAAGAGAATAATGGGACTGAGCAAACATTTTGGGAAACTTGGAAATAATAGAACCAAATAATGTGTAGATTATTTATTTCTCATTAAACCTAATAACTCCTTCGACCTTCACACAATAAATTAACTCTACTTCTAATCTCTTTAATAAACACATGCCAACAACCATTAAAGAAGTAAAATGCAAGGCAAATATCATGATGCATCACTAATAGAAAACAATGAAATTGAAATAACAGAAAAGAAGCTGCCTTTTCATACCACGGTTCGCATCATCTTCTTCAAGCTTTAGCAACACGCAGCAACAACACATTCGACACGAGCTCCACAACAGACTTCCGCGCATCATTTCAAATCAACCTCATCAAGCCTCCAACATCTTCAAAGAACCTGTAACAATACCCAAAACACAACATAACTCAGAATCTAAAGAGAGGGGATGAAGCTTTCGTTCGAGAGGATAGAAGAGGAGAAGACCGCCGTCGTCGTGCGGTGGTGAAGAGAAAATCGGCGTCGCCATTTTGAGAGAAGCAAAGAAAGCGAAGCCGAGAGAGCTGAGACGATGGGGGTAGTGCCGCCAATAATGTGCGAATGCCAATAATGGTGGTCTACGTGAGGTATTAAGGTTGGGTGTTCATGGTGTCAAGGTTTGAGAGGAGGAAGCTGGTTGTTGAAGTTGTTTGTAACTTAAGCTTGTTTTCCCTTTCCAAATTGCAGATCTACATTTGTATTATGAGAGAAAGGATTGTAGAGCCACACGCGAGGTGGTGGTGCTACAGCTGCTGGTTTGTGTTTTGATGCATTATGTAGTCCCACGTCGAAATTCTATGTAAAAATTGAAATGTTTATAAATAACTTTATCTACATCAAGTCATCATTAATGTTCTGTTACGGAAAAGAAAAAAAGGTCCAGGCCCAAGTGCAACATTTTTAATAATTAATTTATACATTTATAAATTAATTAATTAAATATATTATTTAAAAAATTAATTCATTAAAAGTATTAATAAAAGTTAAAAATAAAAAAAATTAAAATTAACAAAGGCCCCATTTACCTGAAACTTGCCAAAAATCTGCCAACTTAAGCACCCATCAACTATCAACTACCTAACTAATAATAAGACATGCTACAAAACACCCTAAAATACCCTTTTTACAAAATAAAACTGCCCTTCAGAATTAAAGTTTTATTCCAACCAATCAAATATATCCATAGGTCCAAGTGGCACTCATTTTTTTCAAATTTTCCTAAGTACACACCATTATCCTGGTTAACCTATTGTCCAGTTACTCACTTTTTCCATTTCCTCAAATTTTCACTACTATCCCTATTATTTCAGATTTCATGTCTCTCTCTCTTCATCTTCACCTCCCTCTCTCGTCGTCTTTCTCTTCATCTTCACCCCCCAACCCTAGCCGCCACCACAATCTCTTCTCCCTTCCATAAAACCCCTTCTCCATTCTCTCACATGGTGGATCCGACGGTGCTGGTTGAGAGATGATGGTGGTCCCTGGAAAAATGGGAAGACGAAGGAAAGCATGGCGACAATGTCCTTTGACGAGGGTGAATATCTCTATTCCTTTATTTCCTCTTCTCTTTTGTTTTCTTTATTTTTGTTGTTCCACATTTGATTCTCTGAGATAGGTTTAAAACAATATTTATTTGATGAAATGAGCAAAGGGTTCTTTATTTTGTTTCTTTATGTTTTTCTGGATTTATGTTTAGGTGATCTCATTCATAAATTTTGAAAATAAACAAAGTGACATTAAAACTTTGGAGAAGCTAGAGCAACGTTAACTCAGGCTTCAACCCACACAAGAAATGTGGCAGAAAACCTACAAGCTGTCTCCTCCAAAATCCAGGTACTAAATTAATTGTTCTTCAGTTATACGTGTTATTATGTTATGGATATTTGGTTTTCATTGTATCAAAGATTATGAAAAGATTTGATTTTTTTATAGAGGATAATGGAGTGTTTCAGTGAGTGGAAAAGTTGGTGGTGCTGGTGGAGCATACTCATATTAAGCTATATAAAAGAGGAATGAAGGTTGGATGGTATTAGGGCCGAAGGTGAAGCGAAGTTGCAGAGAAAAGCTGAGGTAATGTTCTTTAAGGGTTCATATTATACATCGGTTTATTCATTTTACTTGCAGAGAAAAGCTGAAGAAAAATTATACAACGGTTTATCCAAATGTCTGTTTCCAAATTATTAAATTGTTGCCCATTAACTCTTGTAATTTGCCAGTTTAAGGAGGAGCTTGAGCTTCGAAAGCAAAATAATATTGCTAAGATCAGCAAAATCACTAGACCACGGTGTTGCAGCTGTTGGATACTAGACAAAATCACTAGACCATGTGAGCAAAACCGCATATAGGTTCTTCCTGTACATGTCTCCAAGTATCCTTTTGAAGAACTATCTTTTGTTGGGGTTTATTTTGATACTTTAAATTGAAATCAAGTGTTGTTTTATCATAGCTTAGGATATTAGGGATTATGGTATTCTGTCAGTTATTGATTGTGTTTGTTTAATAGTTTATGAATAGGTAATTGGAAATGGGAAAATGAAGCAACTTTGAAAGATGTTACTGTTTTCGTGCAGTCACTACAATTTGATTTTTGTTGTATGACGACAACAATGGTTGAGCTTTGGCGTCTCACATGCTCCATTTTTCTTGTGCATAAAAGTTCAAGTACATTGCTGATTAGTTATGTTGGTTTAATTGGGGGTATTTGTTTGTTGATGTATTGGGGAGTAAGGAAGTTGGCAGAACTGATGTCAGTTGTGTGAATAGGAATTAGTTTAAATGTATTTATTTAGTGTAATTACCGATATAGCCCTGTAACCTTTATATATACGAGAAATAATAATGAGAAAAGTATGAAGCCAAGAATTATTGACATGGTATCGGTAGGTTTTCGATCAAACCTGTGAGTCTTAGGTTAATCTTGGATTTATTCAGCGACACCCCACTGGGTCGCTCTTGAAATCATCTCGGTAGATCTCGTTTCTCGGTAATTGAAATCATCTCGGTTCTCGGTAATCTCTTCCAAGATTGCGATTCTAATCTCTGGTGCTTACAATCGTGTTTCTGGTAGTGCTCATAAGTTACAATTTTGTTATTCCTCCTTGTTTGCAAATCGTGTTTGCTTTGATCGTGTTCGGCAAGTATTCTGAATTAGGGTTTTGATTTGGTGTCGGCGAGTATCCTGAATTAGGGTTTTGATTTGGTGTCGGCGAGTATCCTGAATTGGGGTGTTGATTTGGTGTCGGCAAGTATTCTTCAGTGTTCTGTTGGTGTTTCTTGTTTCACGTTAACAAAATTGTTACGTTAACAAAATTGTTCTTAAGTCATCTCTGATATTATGACTTCCGAAAAAGAGAGAGATCATATTTGTGTTCGTTTTACCGGAAAGAATTATCTTGTTTGGGAATTTCAGTTTCGGATGTATGTCAAAGGGAAAGGATTATGGAGTCACTTGGACGATGTCTCTTTGGCACCGTTAGAGACAACTGACTTAGATGCATGGGAAATAGAAGATGCTCAGATTATCACTTGGATTCTCAGTACTATTGATCCTCACATGATTAATAATTTGCGATCTTTTTCAACTGCTCAAGAAATGTGGAACTACTTGAAGCGTATCTATAACCTAGATAATGCGGCCAAACGTTTTCAGTTGGAGCTAGACATTGCCAATTAAAAACAAGGCAATCTGTCTGTTCAAGAATATTATTCTGGTTTTTTGAATTTGTGGACAGAACACTCTGCGATTATACATGCTGAGGTACCCAAGAGTTCTCTCGCGGATGTCCAAGAGGTCTATAATACTAGTAGGCGAGATCAATTTCTCATGAAGCTTCGTGCAGAATTTGAGGTTGTCAGAGGTGCCTTGCTGAATAGGAATCCTGTTCCTTCTTTAGATACATGTGTCGGTGAACTTCTCAGAGAGGAACAACGTCTTGCTACTCAAAGATCCATGTCTCATGATGTTGTCATTTCTGAGTCTTCTATGTTTGCATATGCTCCTCAGGGTAGAGGTAAAGGTCGTGATATTCGACATGTCCAATGTTTCTCTTGCAAACAATTTGGACATTTTGCTCAGAGTTGCAGTAAGAAGTTTTGTAATTATTGCAAGCAGCGGGGCCATATTATCTCTGATTGTCCCACTCGTCCTCCACGATCAGCACAACGGTCGGTGCAAGCATTTCCTGCTAGTACGAGCTCTGCAGTTGGTCCTTCCATCACCAATCCATCTAATGGTGGTGCTCTCCAACCTGAAACAATCCAACAGATGGTACTTTCCGCTCTTTCAACCTTGGGAATTCAGGGTAAGTCTTCGAATGTTTCCTGCCCGTGGTTTCTTGATTCTGGTGCATCCAATCACATGACAGCCTCTTCTGAATACTTGCACAATTTACATTCTTACCATGGTAATCAGAAAATTCAAATTGCGGATGGTAATGCTCTCTCTATCACTAATGTTGGTGACCTCAACTCTGATTTTCGGGATGTGTTTGTATCACCTGGACTTGCTTCCAATTTATTATCTGTTGGTCAATTGGTTGATAATAATTGTAATGTAAATTTTTCTCGTGATGGTTGCCTTGTGCAGGAACAGGTGTCGGGGAAGGTGGTTGCGAAGGGGCCTAAAGTGGGAAGACTGTTTCCACTTCAGTCTATTTCTAGTCATTTATCTCTTGCTTGTAATAATGTCTTGAATTCTTATGAGGACTGGCATAGAAAATTGGGTCATCCTAACTCTGCTGTTTTATCTCATTTATTTAAAAATGGTTTGTTGGGAAATAAAAATGTTGTTTCTAATGCCTCTCTTTCATGTTCTGTTTGCAAATTAGCTAAAAGTAAAACACTTCCTTTTCCGTCTGGTGCTTATCGGGCTTCCTCTTGTTTTGAAATGATTCATAGTGATGTATGGGGTATGTCTCCTGTAGTTTCTCATGCTCGCTATAAATATTTTGTCACATTTATTGATGATTATAGTCGTTTTACTTGGATATATTTTCTTCGGTCTAAATCTGAAGTGTTTTCTATGTTTAAGAAATTTCTGACATATGTTGAAACTCAATTTCATGAAAGTGTTAAAATTTTTCGCTCTGATTCTGGTGGTGAGTACATGTCTCGTGAGTTTCAAGAATTTCTTCAACAAAAAGGCATTTTGTCTCAACGATCTTGTCCCAATACCCCCCAACAAAATGGGATGGCAGAACGCAAGAATCGTCATTTGCTTGATGTGACACGCACTTTACTTCTTCAAGCTTCTATACCACCCCGATTTTGGGTGGAGGCTCTTTCCACAGCTGTTTTCTTGATCAATCGTCTTCCTTCTACGGTTATTGATCTCGATTCTCCTTTTTTTCGTCTTTTTAAAATTCAGCCTAATTATAATGATTTACATACCTTTGGATGTGTTTGTTTTGTTCACTTACCTCCATTTGAAAGGCATAAGCTTGGAGCGCAGTCTGTTCAATGTGCATTTATGGGGTATAGTCATTCTCATAAGGGATTTGTGTGTTATGATGTCACTAACCATCGTTTTCGTATTTCTAGGAATGTGACATTTTTTGATAATCAGTTTATGTTTCCATGTGTTTCTCCTGTCATGAATGATATTGTTACTCTTCCTAAGTTTTCTATTATGCCTCAATCTATAGAACGCTATAAACCAGGTCATGTATATGTCAGAAAACACAAACAGCAGGTTCCCACACCCCTTCCCGACGCTGAACCGCCACCTGATCCTGTAATGGTTGAACCACGACGTTCTGGTCGAATATCTCGAGCACCAGATAGATATTCACCAGACAGGTATGATTCCTCACATACTTCTCTGACTGCCACACTCTCTAGCATATCTATTCCTACTTGCTATTCACAGGCTGTTAAAGATGTACGTTGGATAAAAGCAATGAATGAGGAACTTCAAGCTCTTCAAGAGAATTTCACATGGGATATTGTCTCTTGTCCTCCTGATGTTAAACCCATTGGCTGCAAATGGGTGTATTCGGTGAAATTGAATTCTGATGGGTCCCTCAACCGTTTCAAGGCTCGCTTGGTTGCCTTAGGAAACAAGCAGGAATATGGAATTGATTATGATGAGACATTTGCACCGGTTGCCAAAATGACATCTGTTCGTACGGTACTCTCTATAGCTGCTTCTAACGGGTGGACTCTTCATCAATTAGATGTGAAAAATGCTTTTCTTCATGGTGACCTGGCGGAAGATATTTATATGACTCCTCCTCAAGGTTTATTTCCGTCATCTAAGGGTGTGTGCAAGCTCAAACGCTCCTTATACGGTTTGAAACAAGCGCCTAGAGCATGGTATGAAAAATTTCGCTCCACTCTACTTGGGTTTTCCTTTACTCAGAGTCAGTACGATTCTTCTCTATTTATTCATAGAACATCTACTGGAATTGTCCTACTTCTTCTGTATGTTGATGATATGATTATTACTGGTTCTGATCATGCTTCCATTCAAAGCCTTAAACAGCAGTTACAAGCAGCGTTTCATATGAAAGATCTTGGTAATTTGCATTATTTTCTTGGTCTTGAGGTTCATTCTACATCCAAGGGCATATTCCTCCATCAACACAAGTATGCCACAGATTTAATTTCTATGGCTGGTCTGCAATCAGCTAATCCAGTAGATACTCCTCTTGAGGTTAATGTTAAATATCATCGTGATGATGGTGATCTGTTGCATGATCCCTTATTGTATCGTCAACTCGTGGGTAGCCTTAATTACTTGACTATTACTCGCCCTGACATATCATTTGCTGTTCAACAAGTAAGTCAATTCATGCACTCTCCTCGCCACCTACACTTGGCAGCAGTTCGACGTATAATTCGTTACTTGAAGGGAAGCTCTCATCGTGGTTTATTCTTTCCTACTGGAGTTCCTCCTAAATTGAGTGCTTATAGTGATGCCGATTGGGCAGGGTGCCCTGATACTCGACGATTTGTCACTGGTTGGTGCATGTTTCTTGGCTCTTCATTGATCTCATGGAAAAGTAAGAAACAAGCGAGAGTCTCTAAATCTTCTACTGAATCTGAGTATCGTGCCATGTCTGCGGCTTGTTCTGAAATAATTTGGCTCCGTGGTCTTTTGGCTGAACTTGGATTTCCTCAAATAGAGCCAACTTCACTTTATGCTGACAATACAAGTGCCATCCAAATTGTTGCGAATCCTGTTTTTCATGAACGCACCAAACATATTGAAGTTGATTGTCACTCAATCCGTGACGCTTATGATGACAGAATAATATCACTTCCTCATGTCAGTACTCAGTTGCAGATTGCAGATATTCTTACCAAGGCTGTTCCGCGTCCACGTCATCAGTTTCTTGTTAGCAAATTGATGCTCATTGACAAGCAGCATCAATTTGAGGGGGGATGTGAATAGGAATTAGTTTAAATGTATTTATTTAGTGTAATTACCGATATAGCCCTGTAACCTTTATATATACGAGAAATAATAATGAGAAAAGTATGAAGCCAAGAATTATTGACAAGTTGCTACATGAAACATTTGTTATCTGGTCTAGAGCACTGCCACTCGAGGGTGTAATGCGCCAGGATATCAAAGAACCGAATCTTTTGGTGAATAATGAAGGGATATTAAAGGTAGCAGATTATTGGCAAATTTCTATAAATTCGGGAGCAAACAGCCGCTCACTAGCCGTGTTGTCACGTTATGGTACCGTCTTCCAGAGCTTTTGTATGTTTTTCATTATGTTTTGTCAATTTTGGAGCTTCTTTATTCTCTTCATGGCTGCTCTGTAATATTTTCAAAGCACCTTGAAGAATTGGAGCTACTTTTGAATGGGATAGCAATGATGAAAGAGCTAATTCAATTCAAAAGTGATAGAAGGTTCAATTTATCACTTTTATGTATTAAAGAAATATATCATTTGTAAAAGTAAGAATATACCTAAATATCCAATGAAAAACAACTGATACAAATCACCTAGCAATTTTATTTTGTTATTTGTCAATAGTTTCACGTGAAAGTTGTAATAGTGTTTAACTTTACCTTACACGATGTGAAATCTGACATGATGATCTCTTTGACATACATATGGTTTCCCATGTCATCACCACCTTTAATGTTTCGGCAAAAATATCTCTGCAGGCACTAATTGATTATATAGTGGTAAATGAATTATTTTTCAAATATTTACCACTGGTATTGTGCTTGGTAGTTACTTGGCAAAGATGACAGTTATATTCTTCTGGGCAGCATACAAAACAGATTTTTCCCCTATGTCTTCTACAACTTCTAGCCCATTCATATCAGTGACATCAATGCATGTTACTTTGTCCATTATGATGACTATGTTAGGATTCATTACTGTTACGATCTGATCATTTTGTGTGCATTAATTTCAATATACGTGAGTCATGGATTCTACTTTTGGCTTATTATTGTTTTTGGTCGACATTGATTATGTTGCGTAATATGTTTTTAGAAAGTGTTTGGAGTTGCGACTCTTGAGAAAAACGCTCATGATGGTTGTTGCCTCTGTAGTTCTTCCTGTTTCTTTGATTTTATTTTCATTGTCTATTCTACCTTGCATTTGCTATAATATTTTATATAACTGTTAGAAAGTTACCCATCAATAACGTTATATCTGAACGAAAGAAAAATTCAACACGAGCAATGTGTTGCTTGAATACTTGGTCTTTGCAAAAGTAATAAGGCTTACTTTATGCACATACTCACTTTCCGCAAAGAGCTTCTCTAGCTATTTTTGTCTCTGATTCTGTTACGAGAGCCCCCTGCTACTGCATCCGATGCGAGGTGGTGATTCCTCTTCTGTCATTATAGGGAATTTTCTTTGCTATTTGTGTATATCAACCTATATGGATATTGTATTCGTTCTGTTAATTGGTGTAGACTCTAATTAATGTGTGATTAGATTTGTAGTGATTGATAACACTGATAACATGTTAACAGTGAAACAAAAATGAGATAATTCTGCATGATGAAGTAAGTTCACTATTGTTTTTAACTCATAATTATGTATTTTATGCTGCAGAGAATGGAGTCTATGAGTATGCTATTAATGTTGGAATTTGAGAAGTTGGAAGGCCATTGATAGTAGTTGATTATACTATTCAAGTTGTAATTTTAATTTTTGTTGATGCTGAATTTATATGAAAAACCATTAGATCCTCAGAAATGCGACTTTACAAATGAAAATTCGAACTTAAAAGGGAAGACACTGTCTGCAGCACTAATATCAGATGCTAAGTTCAATGTCGCTAACATGACAGAAGTTGTAATGTCCAAGGCTTATGCTGTTGATATTGTTCATTTTTCGCAATCGTTGCTCGACGTAGAGACGGTCTTCTATATAGTGAAGCTACTGACTCAATTATTATGTTCTTGTATAGGTGTGGACTTCTTAAATGCAATGTTGGACCGCTTTAATTTCGGGAAAGCCGGCGAGGAAGAGGGAAGGCCATAACTTTTGCTTTGATGTATTCCTGACTATGTAAAGTTTTTTGACTAATGGTTCAAAGACAGTATTGTTGTCTTTAGGTTTTAAATACAGTAATGGTTCTAACATTGTTGTGTTCTTTCATTACTTTAGCAGTGGCATATTGTTGAATATACATCAGTATATCTATCGATGACAACTTTTTATGAATCAATTCTAATGTTTTTTTTTAATCTTCCCTGTAATTATATGTTTTCATAACCCAAATGCAGTGATTATGTTAAATAAGCACTTGATTTCATGGTTGGATGAACCTTAGATATTTATGATTGAATGCTTAAATCACAAAAAAAAAAAGATAGTACATATGACATGATTTCAACTCTACGTGAAATACAAGCTTACCACCTGTTAATGCTAGCATTAATTTCCCATATCAGTACATACTAACAAAGCAGTGACATATGGTGAAATAATTTATTAAATATTTTATTCAATTATTAAATTGCAATATTATTATTAAGTTAGCATGAGTTTAGTAAGACTGGATTTTAATGATCCACTTAGAAATGAAGAAGTTTTATTTGACCAACACATAATATATAAGACATGAGGAATTCAAGATTTCTAAATGGCATTACTGTATTATGACATTTCATAATGGAAGACATGTTTTATATTATGTATAATTTCCTAACTGATATTTTAACTTCTTAGAATATTAATATTATTAATCTTAACATTATATTTAAGTTTTTTCCTTTGACTTTTTTTTATTTTACATCTATTAATTCATCATCCAATCTACTCATTAATCCATTCAATAAATCTATTCATAATTAATAATTAATAATTTTATATTTTTTTTAATTTTAAATCCACTAACAAATTGATATTTATAAATATATTATAGAAAACAATTATTTATATCATTTTAGAGTTTATTTGTACATATTTTTCTGTGAATTTTGTGACTGAAACTTACTATTTTTTACAGGTCAGTATCGCAAAATACCTTTTTAAATTTTAACTTAATAAAAGATGATAGACTTTTAAGTTTTTATCAATTTTGTATTCGAAACTCGCTATTTTTACGGGTCACTATCACCATAATACATTTCTTACGTAAATTTTATCACTGAAATTCACTACTTTTACAGGTCACTATCACCATAATATCCTTTTACCTATTGCATTTTCAACTTTTTATTTATTTAAAAAATAGCTACTATATATAGCTTCATTACATCTATATTATGTTTTATGAATCTTAATTTAACATTTTTCATTCAAGTTTTTAAAATTCTTTTTTATGCGTTTATAATACATTATTCATTTTAAGATTTGAACCCGTGCGGACGCACGGGTCTTCTACTAGTTATAATTCACAAATTTTGAGCTTCAATTTCCTTAACATAGAGACCCCAATCGCACAACTTGTCCTTGATCGCGGTGGCATAATTAATATATTTTTTTATTTTAATGAATTAATTATTATTTTTTGTCTTTCAGAGAAGGCCAAAGGCCAAAAGCAAAATAAATATAGAAACCATCACTCCACCGTTTTTCTCAAGAAGTGATTTAGTAAAATAATTTTAAATGCTCTCAAGGTGTGTATAATTGGTATGAAGGCCACGACGCACCAGTTAACATTATTTTTAAAAATTAACAAAAATTTAAAATAAAAGCGGAATCAAATAAAGTATAAAATAAAATAACTTATCTGTATGTAATAAAATAAAATAACTTATACAAAACATTCAAATTATAGATAAAATATTTATTCCATTTAACTTTATTATCTGAATTATTTATAGCCGGTAGCACTGGTATTTATCTTGTTTGAAACAATGTTGAAGCATTGATCAAAGAAGAAAAGACTCTGAACTGAAAGTGAAAATTTGAGGTGTAGTAGTAAATGGAGGAGGGTGAAGGAATGAAGAAAATTCTAGTGACCGGTGCTTCCGGTTACCTTGGCGGGAAACTCTGTCACGCTCTCCACCGTCAAGGTTACTCCATTAAGGTCCTCGTCAGACGCTCCAGCGATCTTTCCGCACTTCCTCCTACCTCCGAAATCGTCTACGGCGACATCACTGACTTTTCCTCACTTCTAACCGCCTTACCAGATTGCTCCGTCGTCTTCCACCTCGCCGCAGTTGTCGAGCCTTGGCTTCCCGATCCCTCCAAATTCACCACCGTAAGATTTTCCTCATCATAAATTATGTTATTCTGTTAATTCAGTCCAATCATTTTTCTTTCAAATCAGGTCAACGTTGAAGGTTTGAAGAATGTGTTGAAGGCAGTAAAGCAAACCAAGACGGTCGAGAAACTCATATATACGTCGTCGTTTTTCGCGATCGGACCAACTGATGGAGTTATTGCTGATGAGAATCAAGTACAACAAATCAATACTTGGATTTTTTTTTTTTCTTCTTGATGTTGTGATTGTGATTAATTTTTTTCATCTAAAAAATTTTAATTCCAAATTTAGGTTCATCATGAGAAATTTTTCTGCACAGAATATGAGAAATCAAAGGTTACAACCGATAAAATTGCACTTCAAGCTGTTTCAGAGGGTGTACCAATCACCATTCTTTATCCCGGGTTTATTTATGGACCTGGCAAAGTCACCGCAGGAAATGCTGTTGCAAATATGGTATTATTTTCTTTCTTTACTGTGTTTTGCTTTGTCCTATATTAATTTTAAAATTGAACCATCTAAGAGAATAGGATTGTTAGCTCTATATAGTTCTATAATAACATTTTTACAATTCCCACTATAAATCTAATCATTTTTATAGTTGCCGCACCATATTGCAACAAGATGTAGAGAATGTTAAGGTTAGAGTTTGGAACTCTTAATACAATCGTCTCAACAAGTGTAGAACCATATTGCCACGCAGCAGCTGTAGATTTTCAGTTATTTTACACATCTAATTGGAAGTAAGAAATGTTTGATTTTTGTTTCTTTTTTATTTCGTCAGCTGGTAGAGCGTTTTAATGGTCGATTACCTGGTTACATTGGCAATGGAAATGATAAATTTTCGTTCAGTCATGTTGATGATGTGGTGGAGGGGCACATTGCTGCCATGAAAAAGGGAAAAATCGGGGAGAGATATCTATTGACGGGTGAAAATGCTTCGTTTAATCAAGTTTTTGATTTGGCTGCTGTGATCACTGGTACTAGAAAACCAATGTTTAGTATCCCTTTGTGGTTGATTGAAGCTTATGGGTGGTTGTCAGTATTGCTCTCTCGAATCACTGGAAAGTTACCTATCATCAGTCCACCGGTAAGCTCTTTCTACAGTTTTGATATATATCTATAAACACACATAACCACCGAAAATAGAGTATATTACGTTCCTTGTTCTCATTTTTATTCTTTGTCATTGAATAGACGGTGTATTGTTTAAGACATCAGTGGGAATATTCATGCGAGAAAGCTAAAACGGAGCTAGACTATAAACCCAGAAGCCTGAGAGAAGGGCTTTCCGAGGTACTACTCTGGTTGAAGAACTTGGGATTAATAAGATATTAGTGGAATATTCTACTACCAGTACTTCTAAGTTCTAAGTGTATTAAAAAAAAAACCCACTTGGTGTCTCTTTGAGTCCATTGGATTGCCGAAGACATATAATTTCTTTCTTTTTAATTTATTTAATTTTAATTGCAATTTTGATTTAACGAATAGAAGAGCAAATACCATGATCACTTAATCCTTAGGTTAAGGATGCTTTCTTGTGTAACAAGTTTAATTTCTTCAAATTTAGATTAGATTGTTGGCTCTTTGAGGGGTTTTGGTTCCTGTTCTTTTTTTTTTTCTTTTAATGTATTGGCTTAACCTTTGTTTATAAAAATTATAATTTTGGTTTTTCTATTTTTTATTTATTTTTTATACATGGATCCAAATTCTTCATTACTGATTGGTTTAGAATGATAAATATGGATACATTTTTATTTATGATAAGAGTTTTGTTGCAAATTTTGGAGGTTTTGAGTTTTTAATTTATGTTTAAGATTTCAATTTTAATTTTGACTTGGTTGAAGAGATGAAGATTTCAATTGAATTTTAGGATTTTCTAATTTTTTTTTAGACATTGAGTTTGTTCAAGAAGATGAAGATTCCGAGTGTATGAAAGAAGATGGTGAATTTTTTAAATTTAATTTAATTTTGTTATTATTTAAATATAATAATTTATTTTGTTTTAATAAATTTAGTAAATGTCAATAATACATTATCACATCACGTGCCAATGTGACATTAAAAATTAATCTCAAATTATGAAATTAAAGTTTAAAAAAAGATTAAAACCCAAAATTTAAATTGGGAGATCAAAACCGAAAAGAGAAATAAAAAAGTCCAAAATTACCATAAAACCTATAATTCAAATAAAAAAAAAGTCGCTTAACTAGTTTGGAGGTTTAGAATTTAAGAAGAAAAAAAAAAGTGATATGCAAATGGGAATTCTTCCATGAGAAAATAATAAGGAATTGCTCTTCCATTCTAAGGGTTGTTCCTACCCCAAGTGACAAACCAAAAATACTTTTGAAAATATGAAAATATTTTCAGACGCATTTCATTCAAACAATTTATTAATTCTATGTCAAAAATTTAAATATATTTTTAACAAAATTATGAAAATCAAACTGACCGATCGTTTAAACTAGAAATTGGATCTATGTCTGGACTATTAAACATTTAGGGTGTGTTTGTTTGGAGAGAAGTTGTGAAGAGAGAGTTTGAAAAGAGAGAAGTAGGAGAGAGATGCTTTTTTTATAGGCAATGTTAATTTAATTATATAGATGAGATGAGTACTAGGGCTACTCACAACCCATTACAAAGCCAAAAACCAACGGAAAGTTAACAAGTATTTATTGGCTCTAAAGGTTGTAGCCAAGAATAAAAGGAAATAAATTTACATCATTTTGAACCGATCGAATGTCAAATTCAAAAAATCATTTTAATGATCACAATAACGTCATCTAAAACGATACCAGTATTGTTGAAGATGAAGTTGTTTCTTGTATTCCATAGAATTCAGACCGTTGCTAAAAATATTAATTAATTAATTAAAAATAAAATAGTACAACAACTATATAAAGTAATAATATAATTAATAAATAAAATTATTCTAATAAACATTTTTTAATATTTGTTTTTTATTTTTTTTATAAAGAATAAATTTTTAAAAAGGGTGTTTTGTCGAATCATACAAATTTCCAACTTTTCTCTTCTCTATTTCTCTAATCTTTCTCTTATACCCAACAATACTTCAAATCTTCTCTATTTCTCATATCTTTCTCTCTTCTTATACTCTCTCTTATCTATTTCTCTCTTCTCTATCTCTCTTTACAATCAAACACACCCTTAAAATTGACATGTCAAGGAACCTACTTTTTATTTAAATTGGAATATAAAAAGTTTTTACAAATTTAAAAATGAGAAAAACAATTACTTTAAATAAAAAATTAAAACAAATATGACTGTCTCTATATTACACTTGCCAGTTGCCATGTTATAAGACCATCTCCAGTGGCGTTTCGTTGATTTTGTTCGCCAACTGAAAAAGAAATTTATTAATTAAATATTAAAACAATTCGCCACCTAATAATAGCGTTGCATTGTAATGCAACTGGTGGAATGAATAAAATAATAATAAATTTATAGATTGCACATTTAATGAATGTTCTTTTTTTTTTTAATTTTTTTAAATAATTCATTTATTTATAAATTAGACTAAATGATATTTTGTACACTTACATTTTCTCTCTTAATTTTATTTCCTCTAAAATTTGTAATTTATTCCTTACCAATTCATCACTTTATTCTTAGTTTTCAATTTTAAGTTTAATTTGAATTTTATTTATTTTATATTAATTTTAAATTATATAATATAAATTATTGTTTTAAATTTAATTTTATTTAATATAAATAAAATAGTAATATATAAAATAAAATTATAAAATTTAATATGAGTTTTTTAAAGTTGGATCTTAAAATAAAAATCAGATGAATTACTTTTAAATAATAATGTGAGTTTATAGAAGAATCAAGATGCATAGTACCCCCTGACTCTTAGTTATTAATGAGACTATCGCCTATATGCAATATTGGAGGTAGGCATGGCAATAAATCTCAGACCCGCGGGTATCCATCCAAACCCGTCTTAAAGTTGACGGAGAAAACTCGCTTTGACTGGGTTTGCGTTTTCCCGATTATAAAATATGGGGACGGGCCGGGTAATGGGGACACTAGTATCCACCCCGAACCCGTCTCCGTCTCCGGTCTCCGCCCCGTTTATTTCAACATGTACATTATTATTTATATTTCATAATTTATATTAATAAATACGTGGCTTATGTTTTGATAATTTGATTTGTATTTATTATTTTAAATATTTGAAATGTATGTATGAAATTTTTTTGATATTGTTTTATTTTGTTATTTATAATGTAATTTGATTTTTAAAAAAGTAAATATTTTTATTAAAAAAATTGATTTTAAAAAATAGATGGTGGCGGGGCGGGGATACCCCGAACCTAACTTGACCCGTTTGGGACAGGTTTGAGTTTTAATTCTCCATCCTCGTTTGAGTTTGAGATGGGGAACGGAAATTGATTGGGGTTTCGCATTTAGCAAACGTAAAAACCGTCTCCGACCCGCACCGTTGCCATGCCTAATTGGAGGAGGGTCTGCTAAATAGGAAAAGTACATTTTAAGCTAAAATTTTATTTCGTTCTGTTCTATTTTTAACCATCAATTTATTAGAATTTTTTCGAAAAAGATAAAAATTAATATTTAGATAAAATTTGTTTATTTTTGTTTAAGAGGGACGATAGGTGGGTCTGAAAATCTCCGATTGAGTAGTGTTTTTTATTCCCAACTAGGCAAAGATCTCGATGTAGCGGATACCGACTTTAGCTATTACAGCACTAATATTTATGTTGTTTGAAATAATGTTGAAGCATTGAACGAAGAAAAAAAAATCTCTGAAATTGCAACTGAAAGTTTGAGTTGCAGTAAATGGAGGGTGAAGAAGGAATGAAGAAAATTCTAGTGACCGGTGCTTCCGGTTACCTTGGCGGAAAGCTCTGTCACGCTCTCCACCGTCAAGGTTACTCCATTAAGGTCCTCGTCAGACGCACCAGCGATCTTTCTGCACTTCCTCCTACTTCCGAAATCGTCTTCGGCGATATCACTGACTTTTCCTCACTTCTCTCCGCCTTGCCTGACTGCTCCGTCGTCTTCCACCTCGCCGCGGTTGTCGAGCCTTGGCTTCCCGATCCCTCCAAATTCATCACCGTAAGATTTTCCCTTATCATTAATTATGTTATTCGGTTAACTCAGTTCAATCATTTTTCATTCAAATTAGGTCAACGTTGAAGGTTTGAAGAATGTGTTGAAGGCACTGAAGCAAACAAACACAGTGGAGAAACTCATATATACGTCGTCGTTTTTCGCTATTGGACCAACTGACGGAGCGATTGCTGATGAGAATCAAGTACAACAAATTAATATTTGCATTTTTTTTGTTTTTCTTCTTGATGTTGTGATTGATTTTTGTATCTAAAGATTTCTGATTCTAAATGTAGGTTCATCATGAGAAATTTTTCTGCACAGAATATGAGAAATCAAAGGTTATCACCGATAAAATTGCACTTCAAGCTGCGTCCGAAGGTGTGCCAATCACGATTCTTTATCCTGGGGTTATTTATGGACCTGGCAAAGTCACTGCAGGAAACGCTGTTGCGAATATGGTACTGTTTCCTTTTTTTACTCTATTTTGTTTTGTTCTATATTAATTTTGAAATTGGATCATCTAAGACAAGAGAATTGTTAGGTTTAGAGTTCTAATTATGATCATTTGCAGCAGTTGCAACACCATATTCCAGCAAGACGCGGAAATCGTTAGGTTTAGAGTTCCGAACTATAATAGTTGCCGCACCATATTGCAACAAGTTTAGAAAATGTTAGGTATTAGTGTTTGGAACTCTTAATACAACCTTCTCTACAGTTGCAGCACCACATTGCAGCTAGATTTAGATAATGTTAAGTTTAGAGTTTGGAACTCTTGATACAACCGTCTCTACAGCTGTACAACCATATTGCAGCGCAGCAGCGGTAGATTTTCAGTTTTATAAACATCTAATAAGAAGTATGAAATGTTTGATTTTTGTTTCTTTTTTATTTCCTCAGCTGGTAGAACGTTTTAATGGTCGATTACCTGGTTACGTTGGCAATGGAAATGATAAATTTTCGTTCAGTCATGTTGATGATGTGGTGGAGGGGCACATTGCTGCTATGAAAAAGGGAAAAATCGGGGAGAGGTATCTATTGACGGGTGAAAATGCATCATTTAATCAAGTTTTTGATTTGGCTGCTGTGATCACTGATACAAGAAAACCAATGTTTAGTATCCCTTTGTGGGTGATTGAAGCTTATGGGTGGTTGTCAGTATTGGTCTCTCGAGTCACTGGAAAGTTACCGATCATCAGTCCACCGGTAAGCTGCTTCTAGAGTTTTGAAATATATCTATGAAACACATACATAACCATCGAACACACATTTGTTCAGAGGTATCCGGATTACAAAGATTTTCATGCAAGCGATAGTTTTTAAATGAAAATAGAGTATATTAACTTCGTTGTTCTCATTTTTTTGCTCTGACGATGAATCAGACGGTGTATTGTTTAAGACATCAGTGGGAGTATTCATGCGAGAAAGCTAAAACGGAGCTAGATTATAAACCCAGAAGCTTGAGAGAAGGGCTTTCGGAGGTACTGCTCTGGTTGAAGAACTTGGGATTAATAAGATATTAGTGGAATATTCTACTACCAGTACTTCTTAGTGTATCACTTTTTCCAAGATCAATAACAGTTCAGATCCTCTTTTACCTGCAACGTTGAGGCTATATTTGGAATGAAGTGAGTTTCTCAAATTTCAAAAATGCACTACAGAAAGCACGTTTCTAAAAACCTCCTACTTTTTATAGGAGTAAATTGAAAAACTGCCTTGTTGAATTGCGACGGATTTGAGAGTCATGGAATAAATACTATTATAACCATATGATTATTTCATGATATTCATGCGTCAAAAGATATTAACCATGTCTGTTTTGAACAATGCCCAAACACTCTGTTTTGAACAGTCATTATTTTATTAAAAAATCACTTAATTGATAATCGGCTCTGCATGTTTAATATAATTTTCAAAAAATATGTTATTCATTCCTAAAATTAATATCGTCTACCTTGCTCTATGAAGTCGAAAAGCTCAGGCAATGTTTTCATTGGCAATCTCAAACCATAAGAGAACGGTCAGATAATATCCTAAGCATCATCATAGTGTTATGTTTGAGAAACACAAAGAAGAGTTGTAATTGTTTCTTTTGTTTTCTCTTTATTTTTTTCTTGAACTTCTACAGATATGTGATTTTAGATAGCCTTTTTTACTCAGTCATTATCTTGAACATGAAAAATTAAGCAGATAATAAATTTGTCTATTCAAATACCAATAGTCTATAACTCAATAAGTCGATTTTAAAAATTGGACTGGTCATCAAATCGGTGTAAGTACATGGTTACTAGTTTATTAGTCGAAATATTGGGTTATTGGTTGGACCGCATACAAAATAGGATAATTTGATTGAATAAATTGTTTTTTGTAACAAAATTATAAAGTTATTAAATCGGTACCGAATGAATCAGTCTTTAAAAAAAATTACTAATCAAACCATAGGGATATTGGTTGGGCCGCATAACAAAATCGAATAATTCGATTGAATAAATCACTTTCAGTAATAAAATTATAGTTATTAAATCGGTTGAACTAAAAATGAATCGGTCTCTAAAAAATCACGACACAAAGAAAATTTTCAAAATATCATAATTTCACAAGTTTATTTTTTAAACTAAAAATTTATAAATATAATCATTAACACAACAAAATAGTACAAAATTCAAATTAAAATAAATTGTAAATAAATTTTAATTGCAACATTGAATAATAAAATAACAATATCGAATAAATCTAATTCTAAGGTGGAAAAGTTGTTTTAAATAAATTATTAGCAAAGTTTACTTATATTTTAGTTTTGTTTATTTAAAAAATTATCAAAACGGCACTGTTTTGTCGGGAGAAAATATATAAATTTAATTCGTTGATTTTTTAAAATTATCGGTTTCTTGGTTTTTTTTAATTTTGGCCGGTTCTAATCGATTACTACTGATTCAATAACTTACCCTCCAATTCTTGATTCAATCGATTCGACTGATCAGTTTGATCCAAATTTTAAAACATTGCTATAACTTGACAAACATCACACATTATAAAATCTTCTTAAGAAAATTATCATGCAATAAAGACTCAATGTTGATAATAAAAGACATGTAACATGTTGATAACAATATTTTTATCACGAGTTTATAATTTATTTTATTAGTTTATAGTTTATTTTTCTGATGCTATTTCAAATAATATTTTAGCTCATAATTTATAAATTTTTATTTTTTCTTCCACTTTTTTTCCTTATTGTTTTAATTAAAATTAACTACTACTTATCCTTTATAATTTATTTTAACTTAAAATAAAAAATTATCAATAATCAGTCCTCAATTAGGGATGGCAACAGGTCGGGTCGGGTACGAGTTTTACACTACCCAAACCCGCACTCGAAATCGGCACTCGAACCCAAATCCAAAGGTTGTTCGGGTGGCAAAACACATTCACGCCCACACCCTTTGGGTTCGGGTTTTTTCACCCAAACCCGAACCCGCAACAAAATACATAAAATATATTTTTTTCTACAAATTTCCTACATTTCTACAAAATATTTATTATATATATAGGTGTGATTTCGGGTGCGGGTTTCACACTATCCAAACCCGCATCCGAAATATTGGGTCGCACCCGAACCCGAACTTAAATCCAGCCAATTCGGATTTTCACCCGTTGACTCGTGTTCGAATTCAGGTGCGAGTGGGGCCCGCAAGTTTGGGTCTGCTTGTCATCCCTATCCTCAATCATAATTAAAATCAACTACTCCCTTCGTCCCAAATTATTTGTCGCAATGACCCATTTCACACGGATTAAGAAACAATAATAAATGAAAGAGAAAGAATTGTGACTTTACCAAATTATCCTGATTAATTATTGGTGTATGCAAAATAACATTAATATTAAGTGAGAAGGTTTAAATCACTAGATGAGGAAGTCGATTCAGAGGTGGATATGAGTAATGCAATTGATGAATTGTGGAGAAGGTTTAAATCACTAGATGTTGTTGGGAAAAGAGCATTGAAAAGTAGGGTTTGTGAACTTGGATATCCCATAACAACTTCATTGTGTCCACCACCGGAGAAAATAAAAACCAAAGGAGGAGTGAAGAGGAGAGGGAAGAAATTGGTTGGGTATGATGTTTATAGGGATCCTTCAGGTTATGAGTATGTTGACTAGGCGTCTCAATCTTCACAAATACAATCTCAAGCATCACAAACTTCCAGGAAGCAATCACAGTCAAAGAAGCAATCAAAGTCAAAGAATCAGAACAGTTACAAAATGTGTTCCGGTGTGTAAAAAATCTAAATAGGAACAGTCACAAGACGAGTTCTGGTGTGCGTGCCAGTAAACCGAAAGAGTTCGCGAATATGTTTTGGTGTGCGTGGGTGTGAACCAGAACAGTTCCTGAAAGTGTTTCGGTGTGCGTGGGTGTGAACCGGAAGAGTTACCAGAAGTGTTCTGATGGGATTTCGTATGAATCGAAAGTGTTTGCAGAAGTGTTCCTGTTTGATTGAACTGTGAACCGGAAGTGTTGCGAAATGTGTTCTGGTTTGTAATATTTTAACTTTCTTGGAGCTTTTCTCGGCAACGTAAAAATGAAAAAGAAAAAAAAAACTTATTTATACGAAGACAATTCGGTCCAAAATTTTTAACTGTATGGATACAAAGGCAATAGTAGAGATACAAAGTAAATTTTACATACTAGGAAAATAATTGAAAACTTCTCATCCATTTAAGTACTGAAACTTTTTTTTATGAATTCTTCTTATCTTCTCTTGGAGTGGAACATCGCCTTTGCAACCCAGGTATTTTACTTAAACATATTGCTAGTTTTTAATGACAATCTCTTTATCCACCCCTAAGCTTCTTAGAAACCCTCGCGAAATTTATAAAAAGCCCCCTATATTTCGGAAGTGCATCTCCGAAGTCATAAAAAAGGGTAATTTCGGAGATGCATCTCCGAAATCATTTTTTTAAATTAAAAAAAGGTGTTTTCAGAGATGCATTTCCGAAAGGTGATTTCGGAGATGCATCTCCGAAAACACCTGCGTTATGCAGTTTAAACAAAACAGCCTCCCCCTTTTTCATTTTACCCTAAAGCTCAAAACTTACAAAAACATCCCCATTTCTTGCCACCACTACACAGAGTTGCTTCTCTAAACTTGCTCTACAACCTTCAAAGACTACTTCAAAGGCTACATTGAAAGCTTCCAATTCGTAAGTTCTCACAACCTTAAAATATAAGATTCAAATTCATATTAGGGTTGTTAGAAATTAGCAAAATGTTATAAGGTTAAGTTATCATATGTCATTGAGTGTGATTAGATAGGAAAAAATGAATTTTGAAGCATTTATGGTAGCAATGGGTTTCTGCAAAAAAATGGTGTTCGCAGGTTGTTTCGAAAGTGCATTTTCGAAAACACCTCTCTGACCAGTTTCGGAAATGCACTTCCGAAATGTACTCAGAATTGTTTTTTTTATTTTCATGATTGTTTCGCCTTCTTACCGGTTTCAATTTTTCAGGAAAATGTCAGGAAATCCCGCACGACTTAGACAGGATAGGGAGACCCAGACCATATCGGATCAACGCGAGCAAGCCTCATAGTTAGCATCGACACGGAGACAGGGTCGAGTACCCGTCCAAATGGATGAGGTGCCTGCTGGTTCCTCATCTGGATCTAGGAGTCGACTAGGTCGGGCGTCTTCCTCCCGTAAGGTGGTATGTGAGGAGGAGGAGATCGAGGAGGAGGTGAGACATCATGAGGATGATATACCTGATGTTGACCCTCCGAGCGGGGAGGATGATACGGAGGAGGGCTACCCGGGAGGGCCTACAGACACTTCAGTGCTGATTTACTATCACGACCACGTCGCTCGACGTGTTTGGGAGGGAGAGGTAGTTTTTTAAGGCAAATTACCATTTTGGTCCCTTAACTATACCCCTAGGTTTAGTTTAGTCCCTTAATTTTTTTTCGTGCCAAAATGGTCCTTTAACTTTTTAATAGATGCATATGAGTCCCTTACGTCTACTCCGTTAGTTAAAATTTGTTAAAAGTCTATGTGGCAGTGACAGGTGGATTTGACCAGGTAATATGACGGATTTAGCGTCGGAAAAACCAACGCTAAAAAACTATTTTTGGGTTTTAAAGTTTTGTTCTTACTCATCTTCTTTAAATTCACCAACTTTCCCAAATACAAAATTCCACAACGCAAAAAACATGAGCGTTCCACAACTGCCGCTGCCATTGATGTGGCCACCATCTCATCCACCATTCACGGTCTTCTAGTGGCAAGAGCTAGAAAACCAAGCTCTCATCTTCAAGTATCTCAAAGTTGGTTTGTTGGTTCCTCCAGATCTCCTTTTACGTATTCGAAAAAGTCTTCGATTGATGTCTCACTCTCACCCATCTCGTAAGCCAGAATAAAAACAACCCAACAGTGTTAATATTTGTCATTTGGTTTCTATTTTGTTGTAGAACTATAAAGTTTGTTCCTTTTTTGATTTTGTTTCAATGGAAGAACTGATGGGAAAAAATGGAGACTCCATGAAAGAACTAAAAACCACTTTTATGAAACATCCCAATTCCAATTCCAAGATAGCCCATCTTTTATGAAACAATTCACCAAATCAGGCCTGACGTATGAGAAATTATGTTCTATTAGTAACAAGAAAACAATTTTTCATTATTATTTTTATGTTAACAAGAATATACATAAATCTTTGATTGTATCAGAAATCTGTTTCAGCTTATTGTAGAAGTGCCTATTTTATTGAATTTTGGGGGAAATAAGTGATTTCTTAAAAAGGGGTTTTGGTGGTTTGTTGTTGAATAAGCCACATTGTTTCGAAGATTGAATTCTTGTAGAACACCAAGAAAGGACCTACATGACTTTGGTGGTTTGTTGTTATTTCCCAACAAAACTTTAAAAAATCCAGAAATAGTTTTTAGCGTCATTTTCCGACGCTAAATCTGTCACAATACCTGGTCAAATCCACATGTCACTGCCACGTAGATTTTTAACAGACTTTGAATAACGGAGTAGACTAAAGGAACTCATATGCATCTATTAAAAAGTTAAAGGACCATTTTGGCACGAAAAAAAAATTAAGGGACCAAACTGAACCTAGGGGTATAGTTAAGGGATTAAAATGGGTATTTTTCCTTTTTTTTTAATTACACTTTATAATTTAACCGTTTTTTATTTAGGTTTTTATTTCACTTTCTCCTAACGGTCTAACTAAGTTTATTTTTTGTTTTTGTTTTTGTTTTTGTTGTGACAGGAACGTCCGACCATAAATTACGTGAACCATGCACGAAATATATTTACTCCGTTTAAACCACATGCTCACTGGTTTAATGACGTGGTAGCTGGGAGCGGGCTTGGTGGTTTATGCAAGACCGGCCATAGTTCCATCAGTCACGGCATACATGGCGCTTTTGTTGAGAGGTGGCACAAGGAGACGTCTTCTTTTCACCTTCCTGTTGGGAGTTGACGATCACCTTACACGACGTGGCCTGTCTGCTTCACCTGCCGATCAGAGAGAGGCTGCTGGACCATTCTCGGATACAGAGGGTTGAGGCCATTGAGATGGTGGACTATCTGGGCATAGACCCAAACATGGCGGATTATGAGTGCAGAGCAACGAGTGGGGCGCATATCAGGTTCTCTAGCTTGATACAACTGTATGAGAACCACTTCGTGACGGCCGCAGAGACGGAGCAGGAAGGTGACGAGCTTTTTACTGAGGATAACCGTGTTTGTGCTCTACAGTGCTGGTTCATATTCTTGGTAGGCACTTCACTTTTTGTGCACAAAAGTGCAACCTACGTCGACATGACGTATCTCTGGTACTTTATCGATCTGACTACGATGGACCAGTAGAATTAGGGGCAGCTATTCTGGTATACATATACCAGAAGCTGAATGAAGCCTCCAACTGGAGGACCAAACAGTTGATTGGATCATGCACACTCTTGACGATACGTTTTTTTAATTATTTCAACATTTTATATTATCCTATCGTATTATTTCAATATTATTTCACATTTACTATTCAATATGATCGTATTATTATTTCACCTTTAATATTTTTTCAATATTATTTCACACATTATATTATCGTATCATATTTGTGTTTCAGGGCTGGATCATCTCATACTTTCACGGCATCCACGGCTTCGCCATTGATCCTGAGTACGATGAAGCCATGCCCAGGGCCGCACGATACGTCCTCCAGAGGGGGAATAATGCAGTGGGCCCATACCGTGTGTACCTCGGTCGCACTGTGCACGATGACATCCGTTGGACGCCCTTCACTGATTACCGTTATGTTGTCCCATTCGACCGCATCGCATTATACTCTAGATGATTGGTGTGTGGGATCAACACCATGGACAGGTATCTGCCGGAGCGGTGTATGAGGCAGTTTGGACGTGTGCAGATGATACCGAGGTCTCTGTTTGAGGCTGCTCCCGACACCATTACTCGAGTGGGCCTCACTGCTATATTTGAAGATTGAGCGCATCATTCGGTGCCTGAGGAGTATCGGCGTATGGTGGCCACCCAGGAGTGGCACTGTGTGGAGGGCTGTGTCACATGGTTATATCGTGTGTCACATCCTTTGATGACACCTGACGCTCCCGAAGATCCTCCTAGGCCAGCACATGAGGAGATCTTGGAGAACCAGCAGGCCGAGGATGACCATGCCACTGATCTCCTACCGATATGCCAGCGGATACAGATGCTTGGGCATGATGCATTGGACAGAGGTATCATTGAGCAGGGCGGTCCAGAGGCAATTGCCATTGTGGAGAGGATGGTCATTGACGCGGCTGGTGCGGCGGCGTATAGACGGCAGAGGAGGTCCCAGGGAGTTAGGGGTTAGGCATACTCAGTAGCAGTTGCCTATTTATGTTTTATTACCGACTTTTTTGTATTCGGGTTGTATTATTATTTTGACACTAAGCACGATCCCGTACAACTATTTTTTGTATTTATAATATTATTATTTTATTCTAATTTACATGTTTTTTTTGTCGATTCTATTATATTTTGTTGATTAACGTAAAATAGTATATTAACCATTGTTTTGAAGAAAAAAAAGAGAAACTCAGAGCATATTTCAGAGATGCATCTCCGAAACAATGGAAAATGTGGAAATGGGTGTTTTCGAAGATGCGCCCCTGAAAACACCCAAAAAAGATGTTTTCGGAGATACATCTCCGAATTCTGCGAAAATAGAAGAAAAAATTGACTTCAGAGATGGATCTCCGAAGTCAGAGGTATTATGGAGTTTTCAGCAGGAGTTCTTACCCAGAGGGTGTTTTATTTTTAATACTTTTTCTTTATTTCATTTTTTACAATGCTATCTATTTTTATATGATTTTTTCTCTAAATTTTTTATGGTTTATTTTAGAGGAAAAAATAAATGCAGACATAGTGCTTACAATGTATTTTTCCCTGCAATTTCTTTGATCTTGTTATTGATGAAAATCTTCCTTAAACTATGAGATCCTATACTATCTACATGTTTCTTGTATACTAAATGTTGATCCTTGGCTTTGTTATCAAATTGTTTGTGAATATCTACATGTTTGTTTCTCATAGTATTGTCTACTAAATGTCGATCCCTTGGCTTTGTTATCAAATTGTTTGTGAACGTGGAACAATTGTTGTTGTTTTTGCACAACTATTGTTGTTTCACCATCTAATTTCTTGTTGCTATTTGTTAGAGCATGTTCAACCTGCTACCAAAGCTTAATGCATATGATCTTATCAAGCCTTTTGTAGATTAAGATTTATGATTTAATTGTATGAATATGACATTTTTTCTGAATATCTCTAATAGACGGTTGATCCTTGTCCTACCTGTGTAGCGAAAACCAATTATATGATGCTGGTAATATACCTGAATATGGATGAAGTATTATTGATTTTTTATTTATTTTGGCTATGTATATAAGATTCATTCTTATGTTATATAGTTAGGATTCAGTGTTAGTTAAATCCATTGTTGTCAAACTTCAAACAAAGTTTTGTAATTCAGATGCATCTTTAACAAACTGGACACAGTAGATGGGTAAAGTTTTGCAATTCAAAGGGATTAAACAACTATGATATTCTCAATTAACAATTATGACCTTTGTAGTTTCACTACTACATTAATTCCATACTCTACATCTGATAATAAACTCTTTATCTCTCTCTTATAGCACAAACAAGTTATATTGTCAATAAATAATTAATTAATATTTTTAATTAAGTTTGATTTTAATTTATATAAAAATTAATTAATACAAATTTTAAAATACAAATATGTACTAGCTATGTTTGTGTAAGTATATATATCGTCAAAATAAACATAAATGGGACTTGCTTTTATGATTCTGAACAGCTTTTTGGCTTTGATTCCGAAGAAATCCAATTCCTTAAGTTTGAATGACTATAGACCAATTTGCTTGGTGGGATGTATGTACAAAGTGGTGGCTAAATTGTTAGCGGGTAGAATAAAACTTGTTTTGAATTCGGTTGTCTCTCATAGTCAAACCGCGTTCGTTCCGGGAAGACAATTGTTAGATGGTGTTCTAGTGACTAATGAAGTGGTGGACTATGCTAGAAAGGAAGGTGGTTCTTATCTTCTATTTAAGTGGATTTTGAAAAGGCTTATGACAGAGTTTCTTGGAATTTTCTTCGATATCTTTTGTCGACCATGGGCTTTGGTGAGAAATGGAGAAGGTGGATGGAGTTATTGATTTTCCGTAGCAACATGTCGGTGATGGTTAATGGAAGTCCTTCAAAGGAGTTTGTTGTCAAGAGAGGTCTAAGACAAGGTGATCCTTTATCACCTTTTCTTTTTGTTTTAGTGGCGGAGGCTCTTGCGAGGTTAGTAAGAAAATCTATTGAGATTGGTGAATTTGAAAATTTTATTATTAAAAGAAGATGTGGAGTAGACATTCTTCAATTTGCGGATGATACTTTGTTGGTAGGTGAGGGATCTTGGAAGCACGTTAAGGCTTTAAAGATAGTTTTGAGAGCTTTTGAGCTTGTTTCGGGTCTTGGAATCAACTTTCATAAAAGCAAGTTGGTTGGAATAAATGTTCCTTTGCTTTTTATGGAAGCCGCGATGTATTATCTTTCTTGTAAAATTGAAGATAGCAATTTTCTCTTTCTTGGCATTCCTATAGGGTACAATCCTAGGAAGGAAGCTACTTGGACCCCTCTTTTGGAAAAAATGAAAAAGCGGTTATCAGGGTGGAAGAATAGGTTTCTTAATCTTGGAGGTAGGATTACTCTTTTGAAATCAATTTTAAGTTCTCTTACTATTTTCACTATGTCTTTCTACAAGATGCCGACCAAAATTGTTAAAGAGTTTACCAAGATTCAAATTAATTTTTCATGGGGAGGAGTGGAGGGAAAAAGACACATACATTGGGTTAGTTGGAAAGTAGTAACTTTACCTTATTCGAAAGGCGGTCTAGCTATTAAAAATATTTCCGATTTTAATCTTGCGCTTTTGAACAAATGGAGATGGAGGATTGTTCAAGGTCATAATTATTTATGGTATGAAGTATTAGAGGCCCGATATGGAGATTTATGCTTGCAAATCATATATGAAGGAGATTCTTTCAAATATTCTTCTTATTCCGTGTGGTGGCGTGACATCTTAAAGGTTGGTATTGCTTCTTCTTGTCTTAATTATATTGATCCCATTTCTTCCAATTGTTGCTTCAAAGTTAACAATGACTTTAATATTCCTTTTTGGGAAGCCCGTTGGTTAGATAATTGTATTTTAAAGGATGTTTTCCCATAATTTTTTTTTGGCTTCTTCTTTGAAAAAAGTTTCGGTGGCGGCGATGGGCGGTTGGTGGGAGGGAGTGTAGAGGTGGGGAGATCTTGGTATTTCGGTAGGCGGAGGGGCGGAAAATTTAGTCTCTTCTTACGCGGATCTAAAGTCTATTTTAGATCATTTTGGGATTTTGCATGACGAAAAGGATTCCGTTGTTTGGGACCTAAATTCGGAGAAGGGATATACGATGGCTTCGTGCTATTCTTTATATGCTTCATGGAATATTCCTTATGGTCCTTCGAAAAGGTTTGAAGAGGCGATGGAATGGATTTGGAAATTGGATGTTCCGTTCAAGATAAAAGTGTTTGGTTGGACGCTTTTTGTAAATAGATTACCAACAAAAGATCTTTTCTTGTATAGAGGTATCACTTTCACTCCCCTAATTTAAATTGTGTCTTTTGTGGTTCTCATGTGGAGGAGAGAGATCATATGTTCTTTAAGTGTATAGTAATTAAGATAGTTTGGAAGGAAATTGCTTAGTGGGTGGATTTTCCGGGTTGGATTGAGGAAGATTGTATTCTTTTTTTTGTGGAATGGCATTCGTTGAGTCTCGAAAAAAAGGTTAAAGGCGGCAAATTGGGGGCGTTTTGGTTAGCTACTTGTTGGATAATATGGTTGACTAGGAATGGTTTTTGCTTTAGGAATGAGGTGTGGAATATTAACATTGTTTGGAGTATAAAATTATTAGTTTGGAGATGGTCTTCGTTCAACAATATTGCTCATTCCAATTGTAGTTGTTACGAATTTTACAAAGACCCTTTGTCTTTTATGTCGTAATTTTAATTGGTTTGTAATATTGTTTTTTTGTCGGTTTTGAGCCGTTTCCTGTGTATCAAGTTGGAGAACCCTTAGTTCTCTTTTTAATGAAATTCTTGCTTACACAAAAAGAAAAGTTCAGCATCTAAATGGAAGAGAAGTTTTCACTGTTCAGAATCATAAAAGCAAGTCCCGTTTATGTTTATTTTGACGAAATATATACTTACACAAACATAGCTAGTACATATTTTTATTTTAAAATTTGTATTAATTATTTTTTATATAAATTAAAATCAAACTTAATTAAAAATATTAATTAATTTTTTATTTACAATATAACTTGGATAATAAAAAACTATTAAATATTACGCCACAACATTAAAAAGTGTCACATATTAAATTCTTAAATTTTTATTTACAAATCAGCATTTTTTAGTAGAAATGATGGCGGAAAACGAAAACTGTTTAAAAATAAAATAGCGAGATTAATTTCGTGAACAGACCATAATAAGAGGAAAAAACTATAATTTAATCTACTTGTTTTTAATTTCTTAAATAGTAAAATCTAAGTTACTTAGTCATTCAAAATTAAATAAGAATGAGCCAAATTAATCATTTCCAAATTTTGGATAAATAAAAAAATTTGGAGACAATAATTTAATGCGAACAGCTTTTCATTTTATTAACATCGTAATTCAAGTTTACATCCTTATGTTTCCATTGTAATTTGGTTTATTGCAAATGATTGTATTAAACTTTCTATTTTTAAAATAAAAATAAAAATTTATCCTGTCTTATTTTCATCCACTTGGAATTTAGGAACTTATTTTGGTCAACTTGAAATTCAGGAACTTCACATAAATATTTTTTTTAATCATAAATAGGGAGGAATGTTCTCTTTCCATATGACTGATCAACTTTTCTTAAAAAAATGGATGTGTTATACATATGATTACACCCCACATTTTAATTTGCCACTCATTTTTCAATTAACTACGTGCAAACAAATTAACTATATTTAAATATTTTATTTTAATTTTGAAAATAAAATTGGCTTCTTATGTGTTATCGTATTTAATTTTATTTTATAAAATAAACTTAAATTTTCTTTAAAAAAATGGATGTGAGAGATAATAAACCTCATAAATTCCATTCGTAAACTAAAGAAATTTAATTTATTATAATTTCATCAGTAAACTAAAGAAATTTAAATTACTATAATTCATTCATATTTTCTTTGACTTATGTCTCAACTTGTATATTTGGACCTCAAAGATAAAACATGAGAGTTTAATTTATTATTTTAGTTTATTGAAATTAGATTAAGAAATTCATTCATTAATTTATTTATGTTTTTAATTTTTATTTTATATGAAATTATTGAGAGAAAATAATAAACTATAAAATATTAAAATTTGATAAACTTGTTTATTTTTAATCAAGATAATCACATAAAATTAAAAGAAAAAAATAAAAAACTATTAAATTATTGAAAAAAATATTATAAATTAACAAAAAATAAGTTATTAACTCGTGAAAAAATGACATATATCAAACATGTTAGCTTTCTAAAAAAAGTTATCAAACATGTGATTTTAAAACATAAAAGTTTTCAGTTAAAAAAAACATTAAAATTTATAAATTATAAGAGCAACTATAATTTCAAAAAGTGGCCTTTTAATTAGAGCTTTTATATAAATATATATATATATATATATATATATATATATATATATATATATATATATATATATATATATATATATATATATATATATATATATATATATATATATATATATACTTTCCAACCCCTCCTTCCATTATATACTTTCCATCTAATAGTTGATTTTTAGATAACACCAGAAGCAAAATTAAAGGTAAAATTAATAAAAATAGATTTTGAAATTTTTAGACAAAATCAATGGCAAAATTTTTAGACAAAATTATTAGAAACAGTTAGTATTTTTTTTTTTTTGAGTGGATAAACACCAATTCAAAACATAAAACATTTTATTACCTCCAAACAAAAAAAGTAAAAAGTTGTAGGAAAGAAATGAAAATAAAGTAAATAAATTGAAAAGACTCTACATGTTCTCTAATTCAGTGTTAACAAAGAAAATAAAAACGTGAAGTGTGAGAAAGTATTTATAGAGCACAAATTACATACAACTTCCACTTATACGAAGTACTTCATAGTTTGTATATTTTTTACACAGCCTCATAGTTAATATATGAATCGCATTTTGTATGAGTGTAACAGAAATAATGATAAAACACACATTGTTTGCATACTATTTATGCTCGACAAGATTTGTTATTTTCATGAGATTATACTACTTGGTATTTATGAATTAATATTAATTGTTATATATTTAATATAAATAAAAAGTAAAATATCACCTAATTAATTATCAATTAAATATGAAATACTTTAATTGTGTGGGAAAGGTTTTGGTTTAAGCATTTTTTAAAATTATAACTTAAACAGTTTTGCTAACTTGTGTCTTTATTTGTGTCTAAAAACACAAGTTAAGAGTATTACAATTAAAAAAAATTAAGTTTTTAAATTTTCAAAAAATTAAATATACATATTCTGTGACTTCTAAAGTGAGGTATCAGTTAAGTCTCTGGCTAATGGACCAATAAAATTTTAACTAGATAAAATTAATAATTTAGACCCGTTCAGATTAAATAAGAGAACATATATAACTCTTCCCCTACAATCCTATCTCCAAACACCTTCAACTCCATTGACCATTTAAAAACTAAAACTTTAACGATAATGAACACTTACACCACCCAGGATCGGCCCAATCAATTCAGAGATTTTCTAATGCAAAAAAATAAAATTAAATAATGGGCACAAAAAATAAGATTTTCATTTTCGGGAGGACACACTATCAAGATTGTCATTTTCAATGAGCAAACTATCATGAATTTCAACATCAATATTATTAACATAATGACTTTTATTTAAAACTTGTGGTTCTTTGATTAAAATTTTATCAAGAGCTCCTGCTTGAGATTGGATTAACTCTTCAATTATTTTCTTTTCCTTACGCTTATCATTTCCACATTCATACTTTCTATTTTTAGGAAACATAGTAAAAATCTCGATATGTGTTGATGATCAATTTCGTAGTATTTACCATAAAATAATCTATTAATAGTCCCGCGGTGAAATTGTGTTCCTACAATAAAACATAAAACATATAAAACCATAAAGTTTCATTCATAGAGTAATATATACATTTTTTAAATTTTAATTTTTTTTAATTCATAGTGATATATAATTGTTTTCTTTATTTTTTCTCATTTTTTAATCTTTAATATCATATCGTACTAAATTATAATCTTATAACTTCTTCCCACTAAAATTATAATTCAACTTTATTTTTTATAGTTTATTCAACTAGTAAGATACCCGTGATTTCGCACGGGTAAATTTATTTAATATTGTATAAAATTTAATTAGATACGTATAAATTAAAAATGAATGGTTTAATTAAAAATGAAAAATGATCATATAAATTCACTTATATTAAATAATCATATAAAAAATACTATAAGATGGAGATAATAAAAATGAAATATTAACATTTAAAAATAAAAATTATCTCTCAATTAATAGTAATTGTTGATTAAAATAAAATAGCTACTATGTTGATAATGACCCGTGAAATAAAAAAATTATTTGATGCGATATAAAATATATTTAAAAACAAATGTAAAATAAACAATAATTATGGAAATTTAATTGTATTAAATAATAATAAAAAATCGTGAGATGGAGAAGAAAATAAAAATAAAGATATTATCTCTCAAATGAAGACAATGTTTGATTAAAATAAAATAGATATTATGTTGATAGTGACCCGTGAAATAAAAAAATTATTTGATGCGATATAAAATATATTTAAAAACAAATGTAAAATAAACAATAATTATGGAAATTTAATTGTATTAAATAATAATAAAAAATCGTGAGATGGAGAAGAAAATAAAAATAAAGATATTATCTCTCAAATAAAGACAATGTTTGATTAAAATAAAATAGATATTATGTTGATAGTGACCCGTGAGATAATAAATAAATAGAGAAAAAAATTAAAATGAAAGTAAGAAAGTGTGAAAAAAATGGGAGAGAAATTTGAAATTTTAATTAAGATAGAGAAAATGTGTAATGATCGATTAAAAAAATTAAATATTGAGTTGATAGTGATCCGTGAAATAATTAAATATTTTTGGGGATAATAATTAAATGATCGATTATTAATATTTTTTTGTGATAATAGATAAATGTAGAAAAATTAAAATGAAATGTGAAAGAAATTTTAAATTTTTAGTAAGATTAAAATTTAAAAATTGATTAGTAAGATGAAAGTAAGAAAGTGTGGGAAAATGAAATGTAAAAGAAATTTGAAATTATTAGTAATAGATAGATAGTAGATTTTGACAGTTTAGTCAATTTATTAGTAATAGATAGATAGTAGATGACACTTCCTATAATTACTTTCATCGAGAACATTCACATTATAAAGATTGATTGGAATTTGAAGGTTCGGATCATTTCTATGTGGACTTAACCTAAATTCAAAAATCCATCTAAAACTAACAATTTAGAGATGAATCTACTTAATGAAAAGGTATAAATATTTTACATTTTTTAATTTCATAATAATATTTACCCTCTATATTGATTTTTTTTTCTTTGTATTTTCATCTTTTTTTTCATTGTAGTATGGAAAGATTAAGGCTATAGTGAATAACGGACTTATCACACAGTTTCAAGAATCCTTAAAAGGAGGTTCTACTTATTTAATTAAAACAGTCTTAGTTGTCAGAAATGAAATGAAATTCAAACCAACAACACACAAGTTCAAATTTAACTTTATGGGAGCTACAAAGTACAGTAACATAGTTGCGAATGAAATTTCAAAAAATCATTTTGATTTTGTTGCCTTTTCAGATATCCTTTAAGATACGAATGATGATAAATTATTTGGTATTTATATTATGTTATATTATTTTATATTTACTTTCACATTTATTTATAAATTTACAAAAAGAAATTTTATAATTCATTTGGCTTAATTTATATGTATTTTTGGAGAACAAGGTGATGAATATATCACAATTGAAATTCCAGATGATTTACTCATTAAAAGTTCGACTAATTCTATTTCATCTATTGTTCAGAGAATTTATCCGTCATTTTTAAATAACATGAATGATCTAACTTTTTTTCAAGACAAAGCTATACTTACCCCAAAAAATGATATTATTGATAACATTAATGACTACATCTTATCATTGATTTCCACTTAATTAAAAACATATCTAAGTTTGGACACTCCATACTTGGCGAATCCACATATAGATGTGCCTAATGATGTACACACACCTGAATTTTTAAACACGATTAGTGCATCTGACCTTCCAAATAACGAGTTGAAACTCAAGGTTGGAGTACTTGTAATCTTATTGAGAAATATAGATAAATATTATGGCTTATGCAATGGAACTCAACTAATCATCACAAAAATGGAAAAATATGTGCTTGAAGGAAGGATTCTATCAGGAAGAAATATTGGTAATAAGGTGTATATATACCTAGGTTGTCATTGACACCTTCTGATCAAAGAATTCCTTTTAACTTTCAACGAAGACAGTTTCCTTTGGTCATTTCATTTGCAATGACTATTAATAAAAGTCAAGGACAATCTTTGAAGCATGTTGGAGTTTATCTTCCACAGTCTATTTTCTCACATGGACAATTATATGTTATCATTTCAAGAGTAACATCAAGGATCGGTTTGAAGTTATTGATAGCTACGGATGAGGGTCAAGATACAAATAGCACATTAATTGTTGATTACAAAGAAGTGTTTCAATTTTTTTAATGAAACCTTGTATATTAGATAAGGAAACATTACAAAAAGAGGGCAAAGAAACCCCTCAAAGGATAAACCTATAACTAGGCATTCCTATCCTATTACGAACAAATTCCTTTCTAATTCCCAGAGGAATGGAATCAAAAAATATGAGAGAGCTACTAGTAAGACCTATGTTAGCAAAAAAAATCGGCACAAGAGTTACCCTCTCTGAAAATGTGAGAAATAAAAATTTGCCTAGAAACAATGACTATTAATAAAAGTCAAGGACAATCTTTGAAGCATGTTGGAGTTTATCTTCCACAGTCTATTTTCTCACATGGACAATTATATGTTGTCATTTCAAGAGTAACATCAAGGATCGGTTTGAAGTTATTGATAGCTACGGATGAGGGTCAAGATACAAATAACACATTAATTGTTGATTACAAAGAAGTGTTTCAATTTTTTTAATGAAACCTTGTATATTAGATAAGGAAACATTACAAAAAGAGGGCAAAGAAACCCCTCAAAGTATAAACCTATAACTAGGCATTCCTATCCTATTACGAACAAATTCCTTTCTAATTCCCAGAGGAATGGAATCAAAAAATATGAGAGAGCTACTAGTAAGACCTATGTTAGCAAAAAAATCGGCACAAGAGTTACCCTCTCTGAAAATGTGAGAAATAAAATTTTGCCTAGAAACAAAATAATTTATACAAAGAGTCCAATCAACCTTGAGTTTCCACGGAACTAACGAAGGCTTGGAGAAAGCTTGAACCACCAGAAGCGAATCTCTCTCAATCCAAATCTTGTTCCAACCTCTCTCCATAGCTATTTCCAAGGCCCGAATAACAGCGACGAATTCAGCCAAGTAAGAAGACGACCAAGGGACGAATCCGCAAAGGCCAAAATGAAATTCGCCCTAGAATCTCTGAACAAGCCACCACAAGCCGCAGGAAGATTATTGTGGTTGTAAGCTCCATCATAATTGCACTTTATCCAACCCGAATTAGGGGGATGCCACAAAACTTCTTTAATCACAAGAGCTTTAGGCAGTCTAATATCCAAGTTAAAAGCCTTCAGTAATTCAAAATCTTCCATGGTAGTATAAGAGTGGGCAGAAGAAAATTGAGTTGTGATGCAAATGCAATTGGTAACCCTTTGAATGGTGTGTTTCAAATTTGGCTGTATATTTTTAAATCTTACATTATTCCTGGCTTCCCATAGACTATACAGAATGAAAACTGAAGCCGCAACGAGAAGCAGCTGACACTGTTCAGACCTGCGCCTGGAACAGAAAGTCCACCAAGAGTCCAAGTCTTGCGGACAGTTTCGCAACATCGCCTTGTTGATAAGCCAAGACCAAATTTTCTTAGCAAAGATACAGTCAAAAAAGAGATGTTGGGAAGTCTCAATAGCTGATCTACAAAGACTGCACATAGAAACAATTCTACAGCCCCTTACCATTAAGTTATCATCAGTGGCATTTTTGTTCATCATCAACTTCCAAACAAATATGGATTTTGAAGGAGGAATGTCCTTTCTCCAAATAACCTTGGTCCAATCAAGGGGAGTGGAAGTATTCTTGAATTTGTAAGCCTCTTGAAGAGTTAAGCTACCAGAAGTACAATGAGGCCAGATGCAGACGTCTTCCATTTCCACATTGCGAAGAAGCTTCAGGTTGAGTTTTTGCTCTAAAAACGGAAACAAATCTAACCAAATTAACAGGATCTATCGTTGATGAAATCGCAGACCTTAGAGTTGACAGATATGCCATGGAGGAGTAGAAAGTCCATAGAAGTACTCATGATTAGAGGAGGACCGCACCAGCAATCAATCCAAAAATTGATTTTCGAACCATTACCCAATAACCAAGCGCGGTTTAAATTTAAGGTGTGCCACTCAGATTTGATAGAAGACCATATAAAGGAGAAAATATGATAATTAATTGTACCAAAACTTTTCAGGACCCTGGCTCTGAGAATGATTGCCCATTGCTCAGTACTATTTCTAAAATCCCATGCCAGCCTAAGTTTAGCAGCCTCATTAAGTCTTAAAAGAGATCTAAGCCCTAAACCTCCATGGAGCTTAGGTCTACAAATCTTTTGCCAAGCAGCTACACAGAGTTTCCTCTTGACCGTAGAGCCAGACCAAATGAAATTTCTCGCAGCTTTCTCAATTTCTTTTAAAATAGAAAATGACCATGCATAAATAGCTATGGTGTGATTGAGCATACCTTCAATAATAGATTTCACCAAGCAAACTCTTCCTGCCATGGTCAAATTCGAGCCTTTCCAACCAGACAACTTAGCCAAAATTTTATCCGTAATAGGCCGGAAATGTGAGGCTTTTGGATTGCTTTTAAACAGGGGCACTCCAAGATACATAAAAGGAAGGGATCCTTTAGAAAAACCAGTTTTATTGAGAATAGTTTGAAGCTTGGAATTGTTGATGCAGCCAGGGAAGAGAGAGGATTTAGAGATGTTCACTGCTTGGTCAGAAATCATGAAATATCTTCTGAAAAGAGATATCAAGGCATTGACATTAGATATGCTAGCTTTGCAAAAAAGGAGAATGTCATCCGCATACATGACATGAGAGGGAATAAACAAATTACTGCTACTTTTGATAAGCTTAAGGTTACCATCATTAGCAAGCTTAGCTATACTCCTGCTGAGAACATCTTGGGCCAGATAGAAAAGAAGAGGAGAAAGTGGATCACCCTGCCTCACCCCTCTCTTACAATTGAAGAAACCCTTCGAAGCACCATTGAAGGATATTGATAGATATGCAGAGAAAAGAATACTTTGGATCCAATTGCAGAAAACCTGATTAAAACCATATCTTTGGAGAACATATAGCAGGAAGTTCCAGTTAATTGTGTCAAAGGCCTTAGTGATATCAACTTTGAGAGCCATATTACCACCAAAAGATTTATTGTGCAGATGATTAATAGCTTCAGAGGCAGTGCAAATACAGTCCTTTATACATTTTCCTTTAATGAAACCACGTTGCTCAGTAGAAATAAGATAGGTCATGAAAGTAGCAAGCCTGTCAGCCAGAATCTTTGTTAAAATTTTGAATTTGAAATTGGCAAGAGCAATTGGGCTGAAGGACTCCATAGTATCAGCTTCCTTATGCTTAGGCAGAAGAATAATATTGTTGGAATTGTACTTGGGCAAGATCCAACCTGTACTGAAGAATTGGATTACAGCGTCTATAACTTCTTTCTTTATGATACTCCAATAGGTGTTGTAAAAAACCCTCTAAAGTCGTCCGGTCCAGGGGCACCATCCTTGTTTAAATTGAAAACTGCAGATTTAATCTCTTCTTCAGAAGGAATGCTGGTCAGGATTCTATTCATGTCTACATTCACCAGGTTAGGGATAACCTCGTCCACCATGGAATAGTCATTACTCTGAGCACCTGCAAAACAGAGGAGGTTAGTAAAATAATTGACAGCATGAGCTACCATAGTATCAAAGTCATATAAAAAACCATCTCTAGTTCTAATGTGAGTTATAGTGTTTTTGGCTTGTCTGATCTTAGTGCATTTGTGAAAATAAGAAGTGTTCCTGTCTCCCTCCAAATGCCAGTTAATCTTGGTTTTGTCTTTCCAAAAAGATTCTTCCATAATGAGAAGTTTCTCCGATTTCTTCTGAGTTGTAATCTCCTGAAGCCTGAAGTTAGAACTGCCACCATTATTAGCTAATTGAGCTTGAATAACAGCAACAGCAGCAGAGGCATTTTTAACAAGTAGATTTATGTTACCAAAAACTAGCTTGTTCCAAGTTTTAAGCTCAATTTTGAGGATCTGCAACTTCTTAGTTAAAATATGCATTGGAAAGCCAATGACATGAGTAACCCAAACCTTCTTAATAAGATCCTCACATCTGCCATGTAAAATCCACATCCCAAGAAATCTGAAGCTGGAGACTTGTTGGACATGTGTGAAGGAGAAATCCAACAAAAGAGGATAATGGTCAGAACTGAGCCTATTTAGAGTGGCAACATTCATATTAGTAGCACTAGAAATCCAAAGTTGATTGCAAAAAGATCTGTCCATTCTTCTTTGAATGAAGTCTCTTCCATCCCTACCATTGGACCAGGTGAAATAGTTGCCTTTAGAAGGAATGTCTATAAGATTGTTGTCATTGGACCAATTGGAAAAATCCATCATGTGGACTCTATTAGGGTTGTGGCTACCAGAATGCTCTTGAGCACCTTGAATGGCATTGAAATCTCCAACAATGCACCAAGGCAGCACATGATCAGAAAGGTTTTGTGAGATTATTCCAAAGATTTCTTCTTTTAATATGGCAGTTGGAGGCATACACGGCTGCCATTCCAAAGGTTTTTAGCATTGCCAGTTAATAAAAAGCAACATGTTGCTCAGAAATGGATAGAATATGTGGGGAAAGATTGTTGCTGCAAAGACACCAAAGGTTGGGAGGGAGATTATTCCTTTGATTACAAGCAAAAAGATTAAGATTGAGGGAGTCAAGATACTTAAAAGGTAGTTTATCAGAAGTCATCCAAGGCTCAGCAATGAAACAGATATCTGGTTTGTGAATATTTATAAGATTTTGAAGGGCTAATCTAGTAGGGTGATTAGCCAAACCCCTAACATTCCAAAAAATGCACTTCATTGAGAAAGGTCAGAAGTTACAACCTTTGACCTGGTTAATTGCCCTTTTTTTATTTCATCAAACTTTCACTATCAATATTATATTTATATCATTTATCCTAAACTCAAACATATGTCACTTATTATTTATTTTGCTCTCTTTTATTCCTATTCAACTTTAGATTATATATATATATATATATATATATATATATATATATTACTTTTATGCAGATTTTACATTTATTACTAATTAAAAATAGGGTTATTACGATTTTACCCCCTTGCCATATAGGTCATTTATGGTTTTCCCTCTTGTAAAATATTTTTTTTGAAAAACAACCTTGCCATTTCAAAATACTAACAATTTAGTCCCTAAAGTCATCCTTAGGAGAATCCTAAAGAAAATCTGCAGGAAACCTGCGGATTTTGACTCTAGGGACTAAATTATTAGTATTTTGAAATGGCAAGGTTGTTTTTGAAAAAAAATATTTTACAGGAGAAAATCAGAAATAATCTATATGGCAAGGAGATAAAATGATAATAACCCTCAAAAATAACTTCTCCGTGCATCGCACGGGTAGACGTCTAGTTTACCTTTATTCTTTCTCACTTTTCAAATTATTTTGTTATTCTAATTTCTAAAAACAAAATTGTACTCCCTCCGTCTCATAATAAATGTCTTATTTGAGCAATGTGCGGTTTTTAAGAAAATGATTGGATGTTTTGGTTTTAGTAAAAAAGTTAATGTCATTTACTAGAATACCCCTATTAATAGCAGTTGAATAACGTGAAAGTTAATAAATAGGGGTATAATAGTGGAAAAATAATAATGATTGATGCATTTGAATTGTAAATGGACAATTAATTTGAGACAAGAAAAAAATGCAAATGAGACACTTATTATGAGACGGAGGGAGTAAGCAACAAGCCAACATCAATCTCAAGCCATCGGTGACACTTAACAGTAACAGCAAGTTTGTATATGTAGAGGATATTAACACCAATAATTGTTTTCTTCTAAGTTCTATCTTTTCTTCTTTTCATCTCTAAGAAGTAGTAATTGTTCTTCTTTCACTTACTATCTTTTCTTCTTTCCATCACTAACATGTAACAATTGTTTCCACTTTTCAAATTCCTTTGTTATTCTAATTTTTAAAAGCTCCACTTTCTTTATCAAATTAACATAACAAAGAGATATAGATTAAAATTACTAATAGTAGTATAATATTATTATCTATTATATTTTCTTAATTTGTGTGTTTACTGTAAAAAGGATAAAGCTTTGAGAAAAATGATAAAATATGTTGCAATTAATTAATGAATAGCCAATGCTACAATGTACAATGGTTGAAGAAAGAGTGAAAAGAAAAATAACATACCACAGAAGAGAGAAATGACAATAGGAGGAATCAATACACCGCATCGGCGCTGCTTTCATTATTTTGTATCACGTCAACTTCGTCGTAATTTCATAAACTTATGGTGGATAATTTTGCAGCTTTATGTTATGATAGTGCGCCATTTCGTTACGGTAGTGCAGTTTGCCGGTGTTTCGTTTTGTTGGTGGTGGCGTTTCGTTTCGTGATTCATCGGTGGTGGCGTATCATTTTTTATTTCTTTTCTAATGACAACTCACGAGAGAAACATAGAGAAGATAAACAGCCTATTTTGATGTTTAAATTTATGTTTTTTGTTTTTTTGTTTTTATATTTTTTATATGAGTGTAAAGGTAGTGCACTGACAGTGTAAAATAACTTTACACATACAACCTATCAAAATCCTTATATTTATCATGTCATATTAGTTTTTTTTAAAGTAAAATTGTGTTTTAATTGGATACATGGTTATGATTGGTTGACAGTGTAAAAATATTTTACACACTTCAGTGCATATCTCTTTTTCTCTTTTTATATTGAATAATAATAATAACATTGGGCCTAGGATTGTGATGCCTAGTGCTTCGGCACTTCCTGCAATGCACTTGGAGAGGGTCAGTCCTAGTCCTGACACCACCAATGACGATTGATTAGAATTTATATGATTGTTTAGATTAGAACCCAATCTATCTTGGATGAGATTCCGTTTTTGCTTTCATCTCAATCTTTCTTAGTCGTCACCGTCACACGAAAACAACAACCTCCATAACTCCTTAAGTCATGATTTTTTTTTCATTTTATTTGATTGCCTTAAACTTAGATTTTTAAATCAAAAAGAGTTTTTTTTGGTTATCTCTGAATTCATTCACGTTTTTATTCCTTCATTTTTGTTTAACTTGATTACCAAATTAAAATACATTTGTATTCTCATTTTATACTAGACTAGTGTCTTCATGTTACTATAATTTTACGTTTGTTCTAATTATTCATACCTAAATTTAATGAAATTTTAACCTTCTATAATCACATTTTTATAAGATTTTGATTTTCTCTTTTTTTTTTCTTCCATACAATATTCAATAATGGAAGTGATCATGAGACTATTACAGTGAACACAGATTTACAATGGAGTGAAATGGAGTGAATTTAACATTCGTATTGAATGCAATTCTAGTTATTATGAAGAATATATTTAGCACAATTTGTTTTACTTTTTTTACTCTTTATTGAAATGAAAAGTACTCTATGATATTATTTAAATGACATCATAATTGACTATATGCTTAGTTAATAATTACAGTCAATAAAGTCACATATATTTAACCAAGCACTTGGGCTCCAGTGGTAAAGGAGCTCTTGCTAAGGACGTAATCCGGAGAATACCGGGTTCGATTCCTAGGTAGGAACAATGCTTTTAATCACATAAGAGATGCGGTTGGTTTAAACATCTCTTTTAATTTGCATAAAATTAAGTAGTCCACCGACGAGGGACTTGACACATGTTAGTGTTAGTCTTAAATATAAAAAACTTTTATTTTAAAAAAACTTGAAGAAAATTTTCATAAAAAATACGAAATAATTTAATCCAAGTATTTCTTAAAAATATTTACTTATATCTACATTTGAAATGAGTGCTTAAAAAATAATATAATAATACAAAGAATGTGGTATAAATAATAATATTTCTTAAAAAATATTTACTAACATTTACATTTGAAATGAGTGCTTAAAAGAATATAATAATATAAAGAAAGTGGTATAAATAATTATTATATTAAAAAATCATAATTAAAATTTAAACACAATGGATTTTCACATGGATAATCTTCTTCTTTTTTTTGTTTCTCTAGCACTTTTTGTTATTTTAGACTTTAACAGGAAGTATTTATTTATTTATTTTATACTAAAAAAGGCAGTTAATATGTAAGTAAAAATGGTTCTTGAATTAGGCCTTAAAAATCCATTGGTTTAAGGTATGTTTGGTAGAGGAGAAAAAGAAAACAGAGAGTTGAAAAGAAGAGTGAAACTTCTCTTGTTTGGTTGGGGTGAGAAAGAGAAGACAGAGAATTATAATCTATGGATCCCACAATTTTTTCAATTTTCTCATGATAGGAAAGAAATGAGAAAGAGATTGAATTTTCCAATTTTACCCAATTATTATAAAGGTCCTGCTAACGAGTGCCCCTAGGCACTGGATAAGGAGTATTAAATGAGGTTTAATTAAATTGTTATTGTTTTGAAATAAATGGTAATTACACAGTAGAAAGAGCCTTCATCCAAAGACTTTTTTGAAGTAAATTCATCAACTAGGTCGTCATATTTTACTGTCTCCAAAAGATCATTTTCAACACCTATCAATGTCAATCCATTAAATCTTTCTTATAATATGGTAGACCGCAGGTAAGTCTTTAACAACTTCAATCTATCTATTATTATAAATATTATTATAATTATAAATATATAAAAAGTAAAGTACTTGGTAATTCCAAGTTAACCCCTCTAATTAAATGTTTAATCTAATCTAATTTCAAGGGTATAAATGATTAATTGCATTGTGATGCAATCACAAGCATTTGGTAATTAATATTGCTTATGTGTCATGTCTAGGCTTTTTGTTATATTTTATATTTATTTTAATAATAGAATAACTAACTATTACAAAGTATCAAAATTTTGAATAATGGGATAATTAACCATCTTTACACGCTTCAAAATTTTGAATAAAAGCCACATTAATGATATGCAGCCACACAACTTCCCACTCAACCATAATTACCATGTTTTATTATCCCGTAAAACATCTCCCCCCTTCAAATTCAAAGTTGTTCAACCACTCCATCCTTCAAACCCTAAATTTCTTCTTCCAAGCTTCAAGTTTCCATTTCCGCAGGTATGTTCCGTTCATTCTCTTTCTTTTTCAATCGAAAAAGCTTTTCATGCCCTAACAAGTTTAAGTTGTTTTCTGATTTTTCGAAATTGATTTATGGAGTTAGCTATTGCCATTCAATGGTACCATTCTTGACCAATCTGATTCTGTTTGTTTCTGTCTCACTACTTTAGCTCAACATGAAAGCTGTGATTTTCTTGCAGGAAAATTAGCTTATCAGCTTTACAAGAAAATGTTTTCGGGTCCAAGGTGGGAGCTCTTGGAGAAGAGAGGAGCCAAGAAGCAAATATTGATATGTGGAGTTTTGTGTTGTCAAATGGAATTCTTCACATCAATTCTCATCTTTATCTCCTTCTTCGGTCTCAAAATCCACGACATCGAACTCGGTTCACGTGTTGTGCTTCCACAAAAACGATTAACGAACTCATTATTTAGTTTTATGATTTTGTACTATTAAAATCAATTCAACGTTCTTTTTCACTTGCAAATGTGTGGGTGCACCCTCAAATTGTTGAAATTTGACAATTATAGTAACTGTTGAGTTAATTGACGTAATAATGATTGAATTTTGGTTATAAATAATACAGGAATGGAATCCAGTAGAGAAGGAACTCATACAAAGATGGTGTTTTTGGAACAACATGTCCTATTCCTCCTCAAAAGAACTTTAGAGTTTAGATACATACTTCAAGTCAAGGATCAAATTGGTAGCTTCTATTATTTCCCATCACTTACATTCCATAAAGCTGCTGGTGCTTTTGGTGGTATGAGGATCCTAAGTTGACGACACAAGATCCGAATATTTCACGGTGTGGTTGTTGTCAATTGTTACGATCTTTGTAGCTGATATATGTAGCCTACATAATAAAGCTGATATCACATGTTAATTCTGATTTTCGCAAACGTAAATATTTATTCTTGACAGTTGAAAACTCCAATATGATTCTAATATTTTACACTAATGAAGTTGGTTCTTTTTCAGGCTTTTCCTTCAATGAAGTTGGTTCTGTGCGCAAAAGCAATGAAAAAGTTGTTTGCTATCATTCCTTAATCTGGCTTTCATAATGAAGAGGATTAATTGGAAATTTGGTATGCTTAGTGATTGTTGAAGTGGAGGTTTAATTGATGAGGTTGAATGGAAGGTATTGGTGACGGGAATCTGACGATGATGGTGGAAGCATTTGTGAAGGAATATCTTGCTTGGGAAATAAAAGAATACAAGATTTTGGATTCTTTCTATTTTCAAGGTTTGGTTTCTACTACTAAATATCTTTGCATTCTTATCTGTACCAGAGGTTTCATTAAGTTTTTTTCTATAGAGCATTTCAACTTGCATCAATTATTTGGTTAACAATGAATTTCTCATACACCTGCTTACACACATGTATTAACAATGAGTTTTGACTTTTTTTAATTGACATTTGGTTAATTTCTTTTGACTTGCAGAGGGGTGATGTTTTCAAAGCTGTCTTTCATTTCATTTCTCACAATAGACTTGAGGTTTTCATCTTTTGTCGAGTTTGCTATTCCCATTTTCCATCTCCGCTTGAGAACTTTCATCTGCAATTTCAGTTTCAGCATTGATATCTGAAGGATGTTGGCTCTATGTTATAGCATCTTATTCTTGAGGATCTATTTCAGTATGTAGATCATGTTCAGTTTAGGGTTCAAAATTTGACACTGATGCATCTGGTGGTGCAGGTGCAAGTGGTTCTTAGACTATTTCATTTAATGGTCAACTTTCAAATTAATTAAACTAACAAACTATAATCTTTCTTTTGGTATTATCTTTCCTTCTGTAACGAACTATAATTTTATTTATATATATCTTTCCTTCTGTAACGAACTATAATTTTATTTATATATCATCTCATGTTTGAATACAGGTACGATGTATGGATCGTCCGAGTTTCCTGTCGGTGCACAACTGCATTTTGGAAAGGCTTATGAGATTATGTAATACATGATTTCTCGGGTTAGCTAAATGAATTGGGTTAGTTAGTGTATTGTGGAACATTAGTGATTTTTTAAAATTCTGCTATGTTATAGTGCGTCTATAGTCATTATTTGACAACACTGATTATTAGTTAATTGATGAGGTGAATCATACTTACCTGCTCTATAAACTTTATTTTGCGTGCGAAAATATTTATTGTTTCTGTTTTAATGTTTGGCCGATTTCTGTTGTAATTTTATTGCGTTATATATGATAACTTTTATTCATTTTTAGACTCTCATTTCCCAAATTGATTCATAGATTATAAGAAAGGTATTGGATGTTGTTGCTCGGATTATTCAGTCCGGCGTGACAACTAATGAAATTCAGAGTAGTTCACAAGGCAACTATTGTTGCACGTGTCAATTTTAATAAATTTCACTTTTGAAAGCCTTTCAGCATTTACTTTTATTCAGTTTAGTAAGTCTATATCGTGTTTGTCGTAATTTTTAGTTGATTTTTGTATTGAGATTTGCGGATAGCAAAAAGTTAATAATTGAACTATATAGCTTCTCAATGGAGGCAGTGTCATGGCTGGTGAGCTGATTCCCAAAATCAGGTTGCGCCTGCAGAGCATCTGTATGCAATTGCTCCTGTTGTGTTGCAATTTACAGCTAAAATATATGTTTGGTGCTGCTATTGTATCATGGAGTAAAAACTCATCCATATACTTTATATAAACTGATATGTTACTATATATATATATATATATATATATATATATATATATATATATATATATATATATATATATATATATATATATATATATATATATATATATATATATATATATATATATATATATATATATATATATATATATATATATATATATATATATATATATATATATATATGAGAAATGCTAAGAACACTCTTTTTTCAACAATCTCTTTAATACTCACTCTCTTATTGGTTGAAACATGTGTGGATCCTACCACTTTATGTGGTACATATTTTCTAAATGAGGGACCCACACATGTTTCAACCAATAAAAAAGTGAGTGTTTGAGAGAGTGTTGCTATATATATATATATATATATATATATATATATATATATATATATATATATATATATATATATATATATATATATATATATATATATATATATATATATATATATATATATACTTTTATTTAAACTAATATATATAAACTGATATGTATACTTTTATTGAAACTTCCTTTCCACCACATCTAGGAATCCTCAATGGCACTTAATTTCTTTAGAAAACCAATTCACATCAGATTGAGCAAATCTTCCATTCCAATGGTTAACAAGTTTTTCAACTAAATGGAATCTCTCTTGCAAAGTGAATGAGGCAGATGATTGAGGGCCTTTAGTTGTATATCTTCAAACTTGAAATTTAACAACTCTAGCCACTATAGTCTTCGATCATACAAAATTTTCCATAACCATTTACTGAGAAGTGTAATGTTGAACCTCTCACAATGTTTTATACTCAACCCCTCTTTTTTGATTTGCATATAGTTTCAATGTTAAAATAAATAGGGGGTAGATTTTATGTAGTATTTAATAAAAAAAAATTGTACAACTTTTAAATTGATTACAAAATCAATGATCATTATTATAAAACTAAAAAATATTAATTAATTATTATTATTATTATCTATGTATTTCTTCAAAATAATTATTAGGAGTTAAAAATGAAACAAATTTTACTGTTGTATTTTATCATCCTAAAATAACATAAACGGAATTATAAATTATAATTTAATTTTAAAATACGTTTAAAACGTGTCAATAATTCATGAAGTTAAAGGCTAAAATTTGAAAGTTGCGTAGGAGTGACACATACATACTAAGATTATATGTAATTGATATTTTACTTATTCTTTTATAAATAAATTAAAAAATTAAATTTTTTTATTTAAGATAGTCGCAACAAGAAGAAGGATAAAAATAAGGATGATATAAATTTAAAACGTTAATTAATTAATTTACTTATCAAATACAATTTTATTTTACTTTTTACAATTTACTTTGATCTAGAATGAGAAATCTTTTGATTTTGATTCAACCAATAAACTATTATTTCTTTATAAAATTTTAATTAAAGAATATCATATACTTAATGAAAAATCATATATAATACTCTATTTTTTTTTTTACTTCCTAAAATATAAAAAAATAATAAATAGTTTTTACTTATATAAAAAATATTTTTTATATGAAATTCATCGTATTAGTATTTAATAATTCAATACCAATAATTCAATTTCATTTTGATTTTTCAAATTTGTTTTTAACTTCGAACAATTTTTTTTGGACCACCTTTATAAAAAATTAATTCAATCTATTAAATATGATTTCTCTTATATTTTTTTTAGATAAACAAATATTATAAACTTAATAAAAAATAATATGTGATATTATGACATGATACGAGAAAAATAAAATTGATTGAAAATATATTAGCTTTTTTATGATAAAATATTAACATTTATACCAAAAAAAATGGTACAAATATTTTTTTTATAAAAGAATAAGACAATTATGATCGGTGAATACACAATTTTTTTTATGAAAACACAATTTTTTTTTATATTTTATATACATTTTCTAAACATCACTATATTATTTTAATTTACTATTTATAATGACATTGTGAGACCCATGTAAAAACACGGGTAAATGACTAAATTATTTTTTAAACATCACTATATTATATTTATTTACTTAATTATTTTCTTGATTTTCAAAAATATCTCTAAGAAGTTATTATAAATAATTAATTTAATTTTTAATCATTATCATTATATATTATTATCAACCATGAAGTGGAGATATTCATTTAGAACTGAAATTTGACGGGGAGCTGTCATATATTGTAGGTTTGTAAAAATTATAAATATGATATAATAAGAAGGATTTAAAACTGATATTTGATGGGAAGCTGTTATAAATTTTTGGTTTGGGCAAATTGACTAATATCTAAAAAGTAATGTTATTTGAATTGAAAAAAAGATTTTATTCAAATATGTAAGTTTTACGATTAACTCATCTGAATTCAACTGAGTTTTGTTAACTCATTTTAATTTCCATCTTTTAAATGTTTCTCTTACTGTTGTTTTAAATATTATTGTAATTATGAATCAATGCTTAAAAGTTAGTGCATATTATTAGTATATATTTGTCACTATGTCAATGTTAACCAATTGAAGAATGAATTAAAACTTTATAAATGATAATTTGATAGACATCAGATATGAATTCAATTGCACGAGTTTCTTACTAGTTTAGAAAAACTCTTTTCATTTCCACATCCAATGAAAGTATATGCATTGCAATAATTTTTTATTTTATTTTGTGTAGTTTACGTCAATTGATTTTATGTAAACTAGTATATATATTGGACACGTTTTGGCAATTGGAAACTAGTACCGTTTCAATTTTTTAAGTTAGCACAATTTCGATTTATCTTTTAATACTTATTTCTAAAAGTAAATAAAAAAGGGGGCCTTTGGGATTTTGGGGGCCGGCATTACATGTCGTGTTAATGTTGCACCTGAAGATGATCGGTCCTGATATAGAGTAATGCTAACTTGTGTCTTAAGGATATAAGTTAAAGAATTAATTGAAGAAAGAATATCTTAGAAATTATACAATAATTTAAATGAAAGCATAAAATTTTTTTTTTTTTATTGTTTGTTTCAAAACAAAATTTTTATAAATGAGTTTTTTAAGTTGTGCTTCAAAGGCACAAGTTAGCATTACCGAAATATATAATAGTAGTAATATATAATAATAGTTAAATGATAGTGCACTTGAATAGAGATCCATCAATCTACTATGTCATTAATTTTTTTTAAATAAAAAAATAGTTTAATTGAATACATGGTTGTAATTAGTTGACCGTGTAAAAATATTTTATAGCATCATCCATTTTTTTTAAATACTATAATATTAAATAAATAAATAAATAATTCTTAATAATTATAAAATTATTCTCAATTTTAACGTCAAATTACTAAATTATTCAACAACAACTTTTTAAGATAAAATAAATTTCATATTTTAATATTCTTTTTCTTTTTGAAAAGTTAAAATAAAAAGAATATCTTACTCCATCCCTTGAATTTCTCACCCATCATACAAGTTGCTTAAAATGCCCATTGCTTTTATAAATGTATCTCCGGAAGTACTTTTTTTTAATGTTGTTTTGTTCTGTAGATGTATATATGGAAGCTTCTGTAGCTGCATTTACGAAAGCATTTGATGTTATATTCACGACAGACTCTTCCTCTCCCCATTCTTCACTTTCTCATTTCCAAACACCCAAACTCTCCAAATTTCAAATATCAAACTTCCAGAAAACTTGTTTTCTTTCTCTCGAGTTCGGCCTATAACGTCAACATCAACTACCAACCATTCTAACAACTTCCAAACTCAATTTAATCGGTAAGTTTTTTACGTTTTGAGTTATTTTAGAATATAATAGAGTTAGAATATAATTTTTAGGTGTAGAAATGATTGGATAGTTTTAGAAATATAGTTTAGAGACAATGTAGGTAGTGTTTGATGTGTAAAATGGACGATCAAGCCACCATAATGGGGTTTTTAACCCTCTGCAAGAGTGATCAGACGCCATTGTTGTGTTTTTGAGGTTTCAGAACCTTCTGTAGATTCATCTATGGAAGAATGGAACGTTGTGTCATTTTGTAGATGCAGATACGGAAGAAACCCAATTTTTTGAAACGTATGGTACTTCCGTAGATGCATCTACGAAAGAGCAAATTTTTTTCTTATTATAACTACATACTCCCTCCATCCCTTATTATAAGCAAAATTTAACTTTTTAAATTCATTGAATAAATGATTATCTAATCTATATAAAGTCTAAATACATTATTTATTGAATGAATATAAAAAGTCAAATTTGCTTATAAAAGAGAATGGAGGGTGTAGTATCTAACTCGATTTTATTTAGATCACAATGCAGACATTATGGCCGACCATCCAAATAGACTTATACATGGGAGGACTACACAACATGCATCTGTGTGGCGTGAACGGATGCATGTAGTATCACAGGTGACTGATGGAGTTGTCGTTCCAGCTGGGCCTTCTCCATCCGTTCTAGTTGAAGAGCCTTCTCCATCTGTTCCAGTTAGGGGTCTTCTCCATCTACTACTTCATCACGGAGGCCTCGAGATGATGCTGAGGGTTTCTTACAGATGCCCTCCGCTCGTAGACGTGGACGAGACAGTTCTTCTACTTCTGTGCTTGTGCCAGTGATGACTGATGTAGGATCTTGCCACCTCCTGAGCTGCACGAGGATGATCCGGTGTTGGATATTGTCTGGTACCCGGGGATCCTATAAATGCATCCCTGTTGACAGGGCATGCAGATCATTCAGCCAGACATATTTGGGAGAGGGAGGTAAATTTTCTTTGGTTATTACTTATTACCTTTTTTTCTTCGGTTACAGACATCATTTACCTAACGTACTTATCGGATATCGCATGTGTCCATGAGTACAACTAGGGAACGACTACACTGGCGTACACCTACCACAAACTCGGAAAGGGATGCCTATGGAAGGCAAGGACTTGACTGGCAGTTGTATCCTCTTAGTGGTAACAATCTTATATTCTTCTACATTTTCTCAAAGTTTATTATATATTTGTGATAGTATGTTTGATCACCGTGTTTTTTTCTAGGGTTGGATACTACAACACTTCCCTAACATTATTGGCTGGAGAGAGGTATGAGATATAGTGATGCCATGTCGCGTGCTAGAGCCTTCGTCTCCCTCAGAGGGAACCAGGTGTCAGATCCCTAGAGGCGCTCGCTGAGGACGTCCAATATGATTCCTATGATGATCACCATGAGACGGCTTCGTAGGATGACATCACCCTATATTATGTATGGTTGGCTTCTAGTTCGACCATTATTGTTCGTTATCTTCCAGAGCACGTCATGCGTTAGTTTGACTACCAGCAGACGATACCCCGTCACCATTCTGACTCCGCTCCTATCGTCATGGCTCATCGGCATCTAGATGAGGTCTTTGTAGACTAGGATCACCACATGATTCCTGCCGAGGCTCGGGCGACCAGATCATAGGTAGACTGGAGCTACGTCGACAGGCACATCACTTGGTACTACAGAGTGTCACACCCATATATGATTCCCACTGCACCTGGATCACTGCCCAGACCAGCCCATGTGGAGATTTTGCGGACTCATCAGGCTCAGATGGACCACACTAACGATGTTCTTTCTCGATGTCGTGAGATAACCGACATGGGGCGGACAAGCATTGCCGATGGTTTATTCCATGAGGGGTCTGATGGCATACGTCTAGTAGAGGGTATCATTAGGGTGGCAGAGGATGCATTTTTGTACCGTATAAACTGTGATAGGACATGTGGGGCATTTGACGGTAGAGGCAGAGTAGCCAGTAGACGGCGTGGTGGACGTAGAGGCGGAGGCGGGGCCAAAGGCAGAGGAGAGGCACATGATGATGTCCGACACACAATAGGTATGCTTGTGATTTTTTTGAAAATTTGTATTTTGATTTTGTTTATGTACGTTATTTTGATTATGTATTCAACATTATGGTTGACGATTTATACTATATATATTTTTTGTTTACTATTTACTATTGCCTTTAAAGTACATAATTGAATTTTGAAGTGAAATATATGTCATTTAAAAATATAGCAGACTATTCCGTAGGTACATTTACAAAACACTTTTTTTTAACACGTTTCGTAAATATACCTAAGAAAAAAATAAATTTATTTTTAAAAAAAGTGCTACTATGAAAGCAGGGGTATAATTAAAATTTCGCGAGAGAATAGATTGAGATTTTCTCAATAAAAATTGTATGCTTCTAGAATCTGTAAATCTATTAATGGAATATTAATACGTTGTACTTATCCGATTTTGAAGTATTACTATATTTTAGATACCATATACACCATTGAATATGCATTGAATTTCCAGTAAACTAACATAGAATATATTCAAATAATTTCCAATACTAATGTTTTTCTTTTTTTAATACCATATATAAATACAGTGGCGAGGCGAGAGAGAGAGAACACAACGGTCGACGAATAAACCAAAGCCATTTCGATTTCACAGAGCACAAAAACGAAACCTTAGAACTAAGTTCAGTGAAATCAAAATGGTGGCAAAAATGGTGGCAGATTCTTATGAAGATAGCCGTCGCAAAAGAATGGAAGAGAATCGGAAGAGGATGGAAGCTCTCAATCTTCCTCAACTCTCTCGATCCCTTCACAAATCATCTTCTCCCATTTCAAAACCCTCGCCGTCCAAATCTCGCACCGTCAAGAAAGAGCTCGTCGTCGTTCGAAGATCCGGCCGTGTCGCCAACTTGCCTGCTCCCGTTTACAAAGAAGTAACTAACCCTAACTATCTACATTCATTACTTCTTTTCTTCCGTCAATCTCACTCTCTAACCTAATTTCATTTCTTTTGTCACAGGTTCTTATTGATCGCGTTGTAATGCCGGGAAGATCTTCAAGGTTTTTCTTTTGCCCTAACTAGTACTCTGTAGTTGCTGTGGACCCGCATTTTTATATTTTAGTTGATTTTTTTGTAGAGGAGGTTATAATATGTATAGGGATTATTCAAAGCGTGTGTATGCTTCCGATGAAGCTCGAGTGGAAGCGTTGGACAAGGCGGAGAAGTTGCAGGCCGAATTAAACTCGAAGAATCCAATTTTTATTAAGACAATGCTTCAATCTCATGTCACTGGTGGATTCTGGCTGGTAATTTCTATACTTTTAAGCACTTTTCTAGTATTTGTGGTTTGTGTTGCTTATTTTTCATGTTAATGTATGTTTACTAGAAGCTATGTCCTTTCATAAAAATTGGGCTTTGATTTATTGGACACATATTTTCATTTTGTTATATGTATAGATGCTGGTTTAGTTGTTGTGTTTAATGTTTTTCAATGGAAGTTGTTGGGGGTAGCTTGATCTCAGTTTATTAATGTGAGCATTCTCTCTTTGGCTGTTACAAGTACAAATCTAACTGTTACTCTTTTTCATGTCCCATTAATAAAAGTTGGCTATGTATCAATAAAAATGGAGAATATTAATTTCAAGGTTGAATGAATGGATCTAAATTATTGAAGAAATGGAATGTAAAGTTAACTTCTTGAAAATAAGATTGTGTATCAAATAAGATTACACAAAACAATAATAATCCAATTCAAATTGTGTATCACACTATCACTCCACTACTTACTTTCAAGAAGTTTCAATTCTCAAATAATCTAGATACATTATTAATTCACATTACATTTTCTTCCTTTTTACACTATTTTAATCAACTACACTAATCTTTCTCAAGTGAAATAATTAATTACAATTGAGCTTTTCAAAGTCAATTTTCTTTTTTCTTCACATTCTCAATATTGCTGACAACTAACTTTGAATAATAGACGTAGTCAATTGAGAGATATGTTATGTAGTTGCTGAAAGTTGGAATTATCTTCATTTGATTATACAAAGTCAAATATGAGTTTGTCTGATTCTCTAGCGAAGTCTTTGGGAAAAAAGTATGAAACATGGAGTCAAACTTAAGTCAATTTGAAATTAACTCTGACTAAACAATGTCAGCTACAAGAATTATGATGTTGCAGTCTGATTATTTTTACATCAATGTGTTTTGGTTCTTAAAGTTTGTTTCACACTTGTGTGTTATGTCTGATGTTTTATTAGTCTAAGCCTAGTTTAAGTTTTAATGATATCAGTTTTAAAACATTTAAATCCAGATGATATTCTTTAGTAACTATTTTGGCAATCCTTGACAACACAGGGCCTTCCAGTTTATTTCTGCAAGCAAAACCTTCCAGAAAAGGACGAAGTGCTGACCTTGATTGATGAGGATGGAGATGAGTTTTCAACTACATATTTGGCTTATAAAACAGGACTTAGCGCTGGCTGGAGAGGTTTTGCCATTGCTCATAAACTTGCTGACGGGGACGCTTTAATTTTTGAATTAGTTAATCGCACTACATTCAAGGTGACTACATTTTGATATGTTTGCTCATTTATGCCTTGGTGTTTAACACATCCACCGATATTATTTTGTTCATGGTAATGGTCTTCATGAGACCATTCACTGAGTGTTAAGAAATATTAGGAGATAAAACCTTACATTGGTTTTTATCTCACATTCCTTTTTATATGTATTCTCTACTGTATTGTACAATAAGTGATTAGTATAGTACAATAGGTAGTTAGTTATACTTCCAGTTTACAAAGTGTACTATATAAAGGTAGCTACAGGTCTTTGTAATAGAATAATGAGAATAATACACAAAGTGTATTTTGAAATAAATGCAAAGCATTTTTCTAACTCAAACATGGTATCAATCGCCTGCGATCTTTTTCTCTTCCGCTAACCTTCGTTTTCACCATCTCCATCGTTTCTTGAACCCTGAGCTTCAGAGAAGCTCCTCCTCTTGATTTCGCATCTTCTTCCTTCTTTCATCCATGGTGACTCCACCTGAACCAAGCTCTGCTCTTGGCTCGTTTTCCAGTTCCACCAATCATAGCGTCTTTGGACCGAAACTATCCATCAAACTTCAAGAAAACAACTTTCTGCTGTGGAATCAACAGGTTGAAGGTATTATCCTCTCCCACAAACTCCACAAATTCGTTGCAAATCCACAGATTCCGCCGATCTACAAAACCGATGAAGATCGTCTTGCAAACAAAGTTTCAGACGAATATGAGACTTGGATCGTGCAAGATCAAGCTCTCTTCTCTTGGCTTCTTTCCACAATTTCCGAATCGGTGTTACCACGAGTGCTTTCTTGCAAACACTCGTATCAAATCTGGGACCAGATCCACAAGCATTTCAATGCAGTAATGAAAGCTAGGGTTCACCAACTCAGGGCTGAACTGAAGACAACGAAGAAAGCCAATCGATCAATCTCTGAGTATGTGCTACGCATTCGTGCGATTGCTGATGCGCTTCTTGCAATTGGCGATCCTATCTCAGATCGAGATCAAATTGATGCGATTCTCCAAGGTCTTCCTGAAGAATACAATCCTTTTGTGATGATGACCTATGGCAAAGGTGAACTCTCCTCCATCTATGATATCGAAGCTCTTCTTTATGTTCAAGAGGCACAGTTAGACAAATATCGTCAAGAACTTGCCATCACTACTGCTACGGCAAACATTGCTCACACTGAAGAAAACTCGAGCAACAAAACCACCAGAGGTGGCTTTCAACAAGTGCGTGGAAGAAGCAGCTATTCCAGAGGACGTGGCCGTGGCAGAGCTCGTGGCACATACACTCCTGGCAATCGTCCTACATGTCAGCTATGCGGCAAGTATGGACATTCCGTGATTGATTGTTGGCACAGGTATGATGAGAATTTTGAGCCTGTGCCACCCAAAACACATCAACAATCCACTTCTACTGAGGATCAGAAAGACAAAGCAACAAACTCCACTCACGCATCAGCTCTATTGGCTCACCAAGACAATCTCTCCGTCCCAAACAATCTTGAATCTCAGGCCTGGTTCGCTGACTCAGGTGCCTCTCATCACATTACTCCTCATAATTTTCACACTAGGCACATACAACCATACACTGGCTCCAATAAAGTATTGGTTGGGAATGGACAATCTTTACACATTGCTTCTGTAGGCACAGCCAATATTAAAACTCACACTGCACCTTATCCTGTGTTAGCCTTATCTGAGCTGTTACATGTTCCTAGCATTACTCGCAATTTACTATCTGTTTCCAAATTTGCTAAGGATAATAGAGTCTTCTTTGAATTTCATGCTAACCGTTGCTTTGTCAAATCTCAGGCATCTAAGGAGGTACTCCTAGAAGGATCTCTTGATGCCAATGGCCTCTATTGTTTTCCCAATTTGTCCTTGGAATCAACTCTGCAACCTGCTGCAAACACTGCTAGTTTGTCTAATTCTACACAGGTGCAACATACCTTAGACTCTGCTTTTAATAAATTTTCTCTATGGCATAATAGGCTAGGCCATGCCAATTCTGTAGCAGTTAAAACTGTCCTCAAACTGTGTAATCTTTCTTTAAGCAATAAAGATACTATTGATTTTTGCAATTCTTGTTGCTTAGGTAAATCTCATAGACATTATGCTCCTTTATCATCAACTATATATTCTGCTCCTTTTGAACTACTTTATACTGATTTATGGGGTCCCTCCCCTAATCCATCTAGTCAAGGCTTTTCTTACTATATAGCTTTTGTTGATGCTTATACTAAGTACACCTGGGTGTACTTTCTAAAACACAAATCTGAGGCCCTAGGAGCATTCAAGCAGTTTTTTACCTATGTGAAAACACAGTTTGACACCACACTCAAATCCATCCAATCTGACTTTGGTGGAGAATATAGACCCTTTTCAAAATACCTTAATGAGCTAGGTATTATACATAGACTCACTTGCCCTCACACATCTCACCAAAATGGCACAGTAGAGAGAAAACATAGAACAATAGTGGAAATGGGGCTCACTCTTTTGGCTCATGCCAATCTCCCTATGGAATATTGGGATCATAGCTTCACTGCAGCAGTTCACTTGCTTAATAGACTCCCAACACCTACTCTACCTCAGTTCACATCACCTTTTCATGCCCTGTTCAAGAAACTCCCAGACTACTCCACAATCAGAACCTTTGGATGTTCTAGCTTTCCTCACTTGAGACCATACAACAAAAACAAATTACAACTAAGAAGCTCTCAGTGTGTGTATTTGGGAATTTCACCCCTTCACAAGGGATACAAATGCCTTAGTCAAGAAGGCAGAATTTATGTTTCTAAGGATGTGACCTTTGATGAGAGGACTTTTCCCTATCAAACCATGTTCCCAACCACTGCAGTAAATAGTACATCTGGTACAGCAGGCCCCTGCAAGTCCATTCCTCTCTCCATAACTCAGCAGAGTGTACCTCTTGATGGTGACCATACACAGACAAACAACAACAACACTGCTCAGTCCACTGTGCCCTATTCTGAACCTGTCAACCTCACTGACAACTCTCCAGCTCATACACCCACCAAGTCCCTTTCTACAAGTCTGGAGGTACAGAACAGCTCAGATAATACACAAAGGTCTGTTCCACAAGAGGCACAAAGTGCTTCTTTAAATCCTACAACTAATGCTACTAATAACACACACAGTCCCTCAGCTCACACTCAACAGGTTCATGATGTTGCCATCATCTCTCCACAAACCAGTGAGTCCTCTCTTCAAATATCTACTGCACCTGTTAATACACATTCTATGCTCACAAGAGGAAAGACAGGGCACCTCAAACCAAAAACATTTCTTGCTCACTGTGAACCAACAAACATTAAACATGCCCTAGCTCAGCCAGAATGGTTCAAAGCTATGCAACAAGAGTATGATGCTCTTGTATCCAAAAACACTTGGACACTCACTACTCTTCCTTCCCATAGAAAAGCCATAGGCTGCAAATGGGTGTTCAAGTTGAAGGAAAATTCAGATGGTACACTGAACAAACATAAGGCCAGGTTAGTAGCCAAGGGTTTCAATCAGCAATATGGATTTGATTTTCATGAAACCTTCAGCCCTGTTATAAAGCCTGCCACCATCAAGGTCATCCTAACCTTAGCCTTGACATATAAATGGGAGATTCAACAGGTAGACATTAACAATGCCTTCCTCAATGGCAACTTACAAGAGGAAATCTACATGCAGCAGCCACCAGGGTTTGAAGCAGATAACAAGGGTCTTGTTTGCAAACTAAATAGAGCCCTATATGGCCTAAAACAGGCCCCAAGGTCCTGGTATGAGAAGCTGCATCAAACACTATTTCACTTTGGGTTTGTAGCTAGTAGGTGTGATCACTCTCTCTTCACTTACAATCATCAAGGTATAGTCATTTATGTCCTGGTATATGTAGATGATATCTTGGTTACAGGTTCTTCCTCACATCTCATTCATAAACTGATCAATCAACTGCATAATCAGTTTGCCCTAAAGAAACTAGGGAAACCTGAGTATTTTTTGGGCCTGGAAGTCAAATACCAAACCAATGGTTCTCTTATCCTCACTCAAACTAAATATATCAGGGACCTCTTGGCCAGAGTTAACATGGAGGATGCCAATGGTGTTCCTTCTCCTATGCTCAGCAACTGCAAACCCAGCAAATTTGGAAGTGATGTCATGCAAGAACCTCTTATGTATAGATCTGTGGTGGGGGCTCTTCAATACATCACCCTCACACGGCCAGACATAGCATACTGTGTGAATAAAGCCTGCCAATACATGGCCAATCCATTGGACAGCCACTGGAGTATGGTAAAACGCATTCTGAGATACTTAAGTGGTACATCTTCCCTTGGCTTACTACTGTCTCCTGCTATTGCTAACCAATCTCTCTCTTTAAGGGCATACAGTGACTCTGACTGGGCTAATGACCCAGATGACAGAAGATCCACCTCTGGTACCTGCATCTTTATTGGTCCTAATCTGATTTCATGGAGTTCTAAGAAACAGACCCTAGTAGCAAGGTCTAGTGCAGAAGCTGAATATAGAGCCTTGGCTCACACTACATCAGAGGTTCTTTGGTTAGAATCACTGTTAGCTGAACTAAAAGTGAAGTTTTTCTCTCCTATACTTCTGTGTGATAACCTCAGTGCTGTGCTACTCTCACACAATCCAATCCTCCATGCAAGAACTAAACACATAGAGCTGGACATTCACTTTGTGAGAGAAAGAGTCATGGCAAACAAATTGAAGATACAACATGTACCTGCCTCAGCTCAGCTAGCTGACATCATGACTAAACCACTCTCAACAGCAACATTTCATGACCTAAGGAACAAGCTCAAAGTGGTTCCACTGCCACCACACTGATCTTGTGGGGGAGTATTAGGAGATAAAACCTTACATTGGTTTTTATCTCACATTCCTTTTTATATGTATTCTCTACTGTATTGTACAATAAGTGATTAGTATAGTACAATAGGTAGTTAGTTATACTTCCAGTTTACAAAGTGTACTATATAAAGGTAGCTACAGGTCTTTGTAATAGAATAATGAGAATAATACACAAAGTGTATTTTGAAATAAATGCAAAGCATTTTTCTAACTCAAACAAGAAAATCAGAAAAGAAAGATGAATGTTATATGCATGTGGCTAGTTGAGATTTTGCTATTGCTCATAAACATTTTGATTGTTTACTCATTCATGTAGTAGTTAGCAATCATGCTGTTCCAAATGTATTTATCATATTGAATTGTGTGGTTGCTAAAATTTTCTTGCAGGTGTACATTATTAGAGTGAATGGCAGTCCTTCAGAGGGTGAAGAGCAGGAGTGAATTGCAGTGAAGTTGGAGATTGGAGGCAGTAAAATTATAATTTGCATCCTCTTGAGTAACAACTAGGGTCACAAACTATATAGTTAGCAGTGTTTGGCGAAGGCTGTAAGATTAGTCCCTTGTCGGCACGGTTGCATTTTGTGTATTGAACACATTATTATTTATTAATTATATAATTAATAGAAGGTTAAGTTTAACTGTGTCATCCATTATTTTTGAAAGATATGCAAATTTATAATAACTGAAAATATATTTAAAAATCTCATGTTTATCTAAATTCGTTCGTTTAGAGGCAATTCGAGAGTTGGTTTTTGGAGGGTTTTGGAAGAAAGACTTTGAAGGATTAAGTTTATATCTTCAAAGGTGTTGGATATTTTTTAAAAAAATTAAAAACAATATACTACATTAACATATAAAATCATATTATTTTTTAAACTTTTTAAAAACATCAAACATATGTTAAGATATAGACGCAACCCTTCGAAATCTTTCATTCCAAAAATCAACTTCCAAACAGCCCTCAATTTATAGTAAATGTTTAATTGGTGGTTTGCATAAATTTGAACATGTAGACTCGTTCTTATAGGGGTGGTTTAAAGTTTAAATATATTTTTGAATTTGATTTAAATTTTATGATTGAAATTAGTTTTAAAAAGTTAAAAGAATAACTTGTGTTAAATTGAAAAGACGACCTTATTGACAATAATTTGAAAGTAAAATACTTTTAAATTTAGAGATTGAAAATTATTTGCCACTAAGTTAAAAAAATGTAAAATTAATGACTTGATTTCAAAGATTTAAGAGAAAGGAAATTGCTTTGCGTTTTAAATGACCCGAATTTTGAAAAGAAATGAAAACTAATGGAATGAATACATATCCTTTTGAAAAGGTTAAGTTCATTTCTGGTTAGTAGAAGGTTTTAAAAACTCAATCATTTAACTAAAAGTAATTTGGAAAGTTAAAAATCATTTGGAAAGTAACATGAAAGATCAAAGAGAAAATAAACTGTATTTGGATTTAAGTTACAAGAATCAAGAAGAAATAAATCTAAATTGTGTCTTTTTCCTTCATTGTTTTGCCAACCGAGGAAAAAATTTATTAAAGATCATGAGTTCGATTTCTGAAAAGAACATTCTTTTCTTATCAAACGCGTTATACTTTTTTCCTAGATTTGATTTTTTTTTAGAACCGAGGGAAAAATCTATGAATAATCATTATACTTTCCCCTAGATTTGATTTCAGAATCGAGAGAAAAATCTATGAATGATCATGAGCACAATCTTTAGAAACAACATTATTTTTTTTTCAAACGCGTTATACTTTTTTCTAGATTTGATTTTAACTTGAAAGTAAAATACTTTTAAATAAGAAGATTGAAAATTATTTGGTACTAAGTTAAAAAATGCAAAAGTAATGGTTTGATTCCAAAGATTTAAGAGAAAGGAAATTGCTTTGAGTTTAAATTACCGGAATTTCGTAAAAAATTAAAAAATAATAGAATGAATACATACCCTTATGAAAAGGTTGAGTTCATTTCTAGTTAGTAGAAGCTTTTAAAAACACAATCATTAAGTAATTTGGAAAGTTGAAAATGATTTAGAAAGTAATTTGAAAGATCAGAGAGAAAGTAAATTGTATTTGGATTTAAGTTACTAGAATCGAGAACAAATAAATCTTTTTTCGAATCGTGTCTTTTTCTCCATTGTTTTGTTAACCGAGAGAGAAATTTATGAATGATCACGAGTTCGATCTTTAGAAATAACATTTTTTTTTCTTTTCAAGCGCGTTATACTTTTTTTCTAGATTTGATTTCAGAACCGAGGAAATATATTGACTTTTTTCCCTCAATCTTAGGAAACAACCGAGGGTTTTACCCTTGTTTATTAATTTTTTTAAAAATTTCACAAAATTTTCATTGTTAATCTATATTTTTTTTGAAACAGAACGAATCTAAATTATTTTGAAACATAACATAGTATATTTTTTGAAACAAAACATAGCTTAAACGAAACAAAACTAAAATGACGCAATACTAAAATGACGCAATGTACATTCTCTTTTTACAACAAAACTTTAACATATACAAATGTTTTTGCACATTCTCGCCTAACGCGCCTACCCTGCTTTGCCCAATTTGCTTTTCTTTCTAAGCAAGCAATGCTTGCATGTCTTCCACGTTGCCTTAGCCGCCTTTTCTTGCCTAGCGTGCCACCCCCTGACTATGATTCACTATGAAGTAGTTGTAGCTGACTGTGCCAACATCACTTAATTAATTACAAGGCTTTCTATTCAATTAGGAGGTGTTACTCTCGCCTTAATCAATTAAATAAATAGGCTAATTGATTACAACATGATTTGTGCTTTCCTAGATGACTATAATTGCTTCTAATCGCTTAAGTAATCGTCCATATTAGTTTTAAGAAGTTTTAAGAAAAATTTAAAAACATTAAAATAGTTTTGTATCTGTTACATTAGTATTTCAAGGACTATTATTTTTTAATTTACGTTCAACTGATCAAATACAAGATAAAACACTAATCGCAAGATCCTAAAATAATTTCAATAAATCAAAAATTGGAGTGTTGCATTATCTGCTATGAATGCAAAGAGCCTGGCCATTACAAGCACAAGTATCCTAGACTCACCAAAGAAAGAGCTTTCACAATTTCAGTTCTTTTTTATTACTTCAATTAACTTTGTTTAGCTATTTCAATTAGAACTTGAACATTTGGTCTTGTAATTGCTTCTTGCCTGATGAAGCTTATGATTTATTCTTTCTCCTTTGGTTATCATCATCAAAACCTTTAAAAGACATTAACCTGCACAACACATAGTGATGTTGCATATCCTTAGGGGGAGATTTTTGCATGTCCCTAACACATGCATGAGGAGCACCCTCAATACGGTTATTTTGTTGCTTGTCTTATCACTTTTGTTTATTGTCATTTATTGAGTTTCCCTCATGATTGACCATTTTTTTAATCAAAGTTGAAATTGATTCGTTATTCATTTTTGAATGCATAAAACAATGGTTATGTATGAACTTGATCAAGATTCTTTTAGTTAATTGCATTAGTTGGTGGAATAAAAATTATATGTGTTTTTTTAATTCAAGTTAGGTTCAAGGAAAATTTCCAAAGTACTATTAAAAATATGAAAAATTGAGATTTTGTGTGTTTGATTTGAATAAATCAAATTAAACACACATTTTGATTCAAATCAAATTCAACAGAGGTGAAAAATAACTTTTTAAACAATTTGAATCAAATCAGGTTTTGAAAGTGATTGAAATCAAGCAATTTTATGTCACATTTTCTCAATTTGATATGAATCACACTTTGCACATGATTCAAATCACACATTTTTTTCAGGATTTTCTCAAGGGCATGTTGCAGTTGATTCGAATTAGATTATGTACATGATTCGAATCATGGGGTCTTTGATTCGAATTATGATTTACACTTGATTCAAATCAAGCGAGAAATGGGTCAAAAATATGATTTCTTTTTATTTCATTCACTTGCTCATTTGTCTCAAAGCATGTATTATTTTTTATTAGAACCTAGCCAACCCATACCCCTCATTTTTGTGCTTAATCTCAATCACATATAAAACCTTTTGTCAACACTTTTCATCAAACAAATTTCATAATCATTTTGTGATTTTCTATGAAATCAACCCTCTCTCATTTTGAAAAAGTTTCAAAACCCTTGCATTCAAATTTCTTTCATATTTAACCTCACTTTTGTTTTCAGATCTAGAGATTTGTGATGTAATGGGGGAGACGTTGTCTTGAAACTAATCGTTCTTGAATATTATGTAAAGATTTTCAGGTTATTTCAAGATTAAGGAGTTGTCATTGGTATTGACAAATTCCAATATGAAAAGAATGAGGTTATTCTCTCCAGAATGCCTTAGTAGTGACTGTGTGGAAGGCTACGAATAAGGTCAAGTTCTTCTCAAATCTTCAGACAATTCACCGCTCAAGAAATTAGTAGGATCAAAGGGTTGATTGCTAAAGAGGAAGGCTTGGAGCAGAATTGGTGATATTGGAAGATTCTTAAAGCGTTAATCGAGTAAAGATTGCACAAAAGAGTTTGGAGTGAAGAGTATACAAGTCAAGATCCAGATAGAAGATTTATTTTCTTCAGCATTATTGTGGATTAGTGATGTATGAACTCTTGGAATATTTGTCAAAATAAAAGGAAGATTTATTTTATTCTTATATTAGTTTAGAGTGAAGCAGTATACAAGTCAAGATCCAGATAGAAGATTTACTTTTACATTTAAATTCCATAGTATATTGCATGCCTAGGTTTTTTATTCTTATATTAGTTTATCGTTTATTCAATTGATATTAATTTTTTGCTTTAGATTAGGTTTTGTTGGGATTGGCACCTAATCGAGCTTTTGTGGTGATTAAAATATGAGAAACTTGTTGAGTTTAGAATTTGCATATTGAATCATTGCATAATCACTTCTTATGAAACATACAATTGGTATCAATAACACACCTTGTGTATCATCATTATATCACTTGTGATATTTGTAAATTGATTAAGTGATTACGCGAACGAATTTATAAACAGGTATAATTCACTCTTTTTCGCTCTAAACATTTTCGCATGCAACTTTGAAAACCTTAGATAATTCATGCAACTCTTAAAATTCTATTCACCCCTTCTTGACTATTTTTTTACATCATATTTTCACCCAATAATTGACGTTAAAAGTTGGTATTTTGATTAAGTCTAATCGACCCCAAATTTTTGAGAATATTGCAGAAGATGACGATCCAAAGGGAGCGTATATTAGAACACAAGTTTTTAAAGGTGAAAAGTATACTTATTGAAAATTGATTATGAACGTACACTTACTATTGGTTGAGAAATATCTGTCATGTGCCCTCACCGATGGAGCTTAGATTCCCACGATTGAAGATGGAGTTGTAAAACACCTATAAGATTGGATGGATGATGAAATAAAAAAGGGCTTCATATGATTTGAAAGCGAGAAACATACTTATCTCCGTTTTTGGCACAAAAATATTCTATGATATATCACATCATACGAGTGCCAAAGGTATGTGGGACGCTCTCCAAACTCTCTATAATTGAATGAACGACATCAAGGATTCTAAAGTCAACATGTTTACAAAGGAGTTTGAATTACTTTATATGGAACACGAAGAATCTGTGAATTCCATGCAAACTAGATTCCTCCATTTAATCAAAAAATTAAGCAACTTGGGTAAAATTAACCTATTCCAATAAAGGTTGTGCTAACAAGATATTGAGATCTATGTGCATGGAGTGGCAACCAAAGGTTACCTCTATGAATGAATCTAATAATCTTGATACTTTGGATATCACAAAGCTGTTTGGAAAGTTATTCTAGCATGAAAATGAATTGAAACTACTTGCCGATAATAAAGTAAAGGCAAATAAAAAAGAGAAAGGGAAAGAATAGAAACATGATCTTTCTTTGAAGGCTTCTTCATCAAAAGCTAGTAAATGAAGGAAAGAAAGTGATAATTCTGACGAACAAGCTCCTAAGAAAGATGAGATGGGTTTATTCATCAAACGCTACAATAGATACCTAAAGAGAAACAAGCTCAAACACTCTTATAAAGGCTTGATACATTTCAAAAATACTTACCCGCTAAAAAAGGAACACAAGAAAAAGAATGATGACATCACGTGTTACGAGTGTGGTAAATCAGGATACTATAGAACTACATGTGTAAGTCTCACCAAACATCGTAAGAAGAAAGATAAGGAAGTTTATAAGACGAAAGGAAAGAATTCCAAAGGATGGAGAGTTTATATCGCGTGGGAAGAAGAGGATGAGAGATCCTCCTTGAATTCTTGATCAAGTTCAAACGATGAGTGTACCAACTATGTTTGATGGCACATAAGAAATATGAAACGTTAAAGGTATACAATTCTGAACCCGACGATGAAATTTCATATAGTGAATTGTTGCAAGCTTTTAATGATATGTATGTGGTTTCAATAAACTCTTTCAAGAAGATTCCTCTTCAAAAAGAAAGTATTTTGACATTTGAAAAAGGAGATAAATAGTCTTAATCGTGCTTTAGATTGTCTTAAAGATGCACATACATCTCTAGTTGAAGAGCATTATAATGTTTCAGACACTTTAGTTGAAAAGGTAGAAAAAATAGAGTGTGTTACATGTCCATCTTTAAAACTTGAACTTGAAAATCTCAAAGGACCATTAACTCACGCTACTTCACTATCTAGTTTTTATTCTACCTCTTCAAGTGATAGAGTGATGGTTTTTAAGAAAAACCCTCGAGCCACTAGGAGAGGTAGAATAAAAACTAGATAGTGAAGTAGCGTGAGTTAATGGTCCTTTGAGATTTTCAATTTCAAGTTTTTAAGAAAAACCCTTGAGCCACTAGGAGAAATAGAATAAGCATTTCATCTAAAGTAGTTTTTCATTAATGTTGTAATAAGGGACACATTATGCCTCAATGTCTCATTAGGAACTTCCTAAGTTCCAAATGGTAAAATGGTATGGGTTCCTAAGTGCACCTCAACTAACCCAAAAGGACCCACTAGTTAGGGACCTAAATTGCCTTTTTGGTTGTCACAGGAAAGTCTTGAATCCACAGAAAGATTATGGTTTCTAAATAGCGGATGTTCAAGACATATGAAGGGAAATGCTTCTATGTTCACCAAGTTCAATGAGAAAGAAAACGGTCACGTCACGTGAGACTTAATGTACACTTTCTTATCTCATTCTTTCTCTTTACTCATTTGGATTGTTTAACTGACTTGAGCGTTGGAGCACTAGCTTTGCAGGTTCATTATCGCGCTGCCGTATCAGAAGTCCATACCATCGCATCATGATTTCATCATCACCAATCAATCACAACTCCGGTTCCAATAAGGAACAATACTCATGGTACGGAAGGATCCATCAAGATGGTACAAAACATGACTCTGGAAGGTTCCATTCGGTTGATACAAAACATGGTCAAGAATGTACATTTCAGAAGTGTGATAACACTAAGGATCTAAGACAAGATTTTCTATATCTTATAAAACTATATAAATAACATAAAGATCATAAATTTAAATATACCTAATAAATTATTAGATAATTATGAAACAAACAATGCACAGTAGGATCCTTTTAACTGGGTCAAAATGAACCATTTAAAAATTCTCTATATAGTTAGAGCAAAGATGCCCGATATAATTCTTATAAATTTTGTTAATAACTCCAATCGCAGTTGGTTTAGTAATGACTCACGCTGAAATTGATAAGAAGGATCACGATTTAATTCTCCGCAACTGCGATAGAAAAAAGGATGACGTCACTTGATGTCAAAACTGACATTCAAATTGAATTAGTCGATCTAGTGAGTCAGATACTGATGATGAAAATCAATAAATAAATAAAGTGTTAATACCACTTTTCACCTCTGTAATATATGCGAAATTCGCTTTACCCCTTGGTATTTTTTTTAGTTTCCTCCCTGTAATTTTGTTGTTGTTTGGATTATCCCCCTAAGTGTATAAATTTAACACTAAATCTGGAAGGAAAATCAAACAAAAAATTATTACAAGGAGTAAACTTTACACTTAGAGGACAAAAGACATAGTATTTTTATATTTTAAGGAGTGTTTGAAAAAAAATTACAGGAGAAAAAACAAATTCCACCTATATTACAGAAGAGTTTTGTATATTTAATCCATAAATAAATTTTGTTAATAACTGTTAGGAACAAAAATAAAAATACTTGAACTACCAAAAGAAGTGTGGCTTCTCCTAAAAGCCTTTAACTCACAATAAAATAATATACTAACATGTTTTACTTTTAATTTAAGATATTTCCAAATATAAAATCTATCTAGTCATATTTTAATGAGAAATGTTATTTAAACTCTCAATATTTCACACCGAATCAATGATATATCAAATCTCGAAAAAAAAATTTAAATAACCAGGTTTGATAAAAAAAATACGGAAAAAACCATGTTTTCGGGGTATTTACCAAACTGTTTAGGTTTGGGATATCAGAATACTGAATGCGCCAAATGAAATGGCGTATAAGTGTAAATTTTGGGTGCATGCGCCAAATGAATTGGCATGCCCTAAAATCCAATATGTTTGCGCCAAATGGAATGGCGCATAAGTCTAGGGTTTTTGCCCTAGAAGCCAAACCATTTGGCGCCTTAGTTCTAGGGCCTTTTTTTTTTTTTATTTTTTTTTTTTCATTTTTTTTTAATTAATTTTAGTTGAATATATTAAACTTAAATTTTTTTTTTTTTATTTTATTTGTTATGATATTTACAGAAATAAATTTGTAAAATATTTTTTTCGCCTTATAAATGTAATGCAGAAAACGAAAATCAAAATTGTAACATCGATTACAATATAATTTAAGAACTAAACATCGATTACAATATAATTTAAAAACTAAACATCGGTTACAATTAATTTCAGAAACGATACCAAAGATTAATGAAAAATACAACAACATGATCAATGACGTCCATCACCAAGATAGCCATCCGTTCCGCAACCTGGTCTTGTAATGACACGTTTACCGCGATCGTTGATTCCGCCGCGAATATTGACACCGCCTCTTGCCCTAGCTCTACCCCTACCCCTGCCCCCTTGTGCTTCTTGTTGGGTTTGTGTCACGGGGGCTGGTACTGGGATGTCGCGTGGATCGCTGTCTATGAATTCGTCGACGCCCCCATAATTATCCGGAAAACCGCTGTTGTAAAGTCGGCTACCCATTCCCTCAAATGTGTTTATTCGTGGTGGTGGAGTGGGGTGGGAAAAGACCTCCGGTTCATAGCATCCCGCAGCACTAGAACTACCTTGGTTAAAGCCGAATTGGTTTGAAGGTGTTGCGAATCCGGAGGGGGTGCCACGGTAAGAGGATTCACCATGAGGACCATCGTCGGGACTAAGATGAAGGCTAGATGAACCGGGAGTTAGGTTTTGGCCGAATCCCCTTGAGGACCCAACAAATGTTGCAAATCCGAATGGTTGTGAGTGGGTCTGATATTGGTCCGAGGAAGGATGGCGGTCTTCATACCCTTGTAATGGTTGAGATTGGGATTGGAACATATTTGATTGGCGGATGTTGCGTGCGAAACGGGATGGAGTACTGAAAATATTTTGTTGTTGTTGCTGGATTTGTTGTTGTTCCTGGAGTTGTTGTTGTCGTTGCTGTTGTAGGAGTTGTTGTTGGCGGTGTTGCAGGCTTTGTTGTTGTCGCTGCTGAAGTCGTTGCTGTTGCCGGAGTTGTTGTTGTTCTTGTTGTTGTTGTTGTGGTTCTTCTTCCGGTTGTTGTTGTTGTGGCAAGATGTAGTTCTGTGCACGGGGATCAATCAAATAGAATGGAACTGCAAGAAACAGGTTAGGGGTTGTGGCTGTACGATACCAACTCATGTACTCAGGAGAAGGTTTCATTTCATGGTCACTAACGGGGAAGTTTAGGACATACTGGCGACGGTTCTTCCACATCTGGCGATGATCGGGTGCAAAATCCTTCCAGTGTTGGTGTGTCCATTGATGGTTCACTCTTTTTAGGTGCCACACTCCCAAGTCAACAGGAGGGTCGGGTATCCGTTGACGCATCCCAAATTGAAGCATCACCCGGTCACTTTGATGCATTTCTATTATGTTGTACCGGATTAAGCAGCACTTTGTCGTCCAGATTTCTGCATCCTGAGCTCTAGGCTCATACTCACACTCGAGATACGGTCGCCATATGAATTGGATGCATGAGATTTATACATTACTTCGGGAAAAAATATTTAAGGAAAATACTTATAAAAAAGAAGAAAAGAATTAGAGATAATACTTGATGGGGTCCAAGGTGATCAATTAGCGTGCGGTACATTGTGATATTTGACCGCGGATTACGTGTGAAGTCCATTTTTTTCACACAATATCTACAACAAAAATATAATGATTTAGTTAGAATGGAGTAGAATGTGTAAGGAGAAAATGGTATACTAAAAACTTACCTCAAGGCATACGGAAAGTCCCAACTTCCGTTGTTAACCGGGGCCAGTATGGGCATCCTCCACCACCCCCACACCTGCACCAACAGGGCGCATCCATAGAATGTGCAGGACTCAGCAACCGCGTTTTTGCATAGTGACTGGTACAAGGTAGCCAGTACCACAGACCCCCAGCTGTACAGACCTACTCTACTAAAATCCATTAGCAAACGAAGATACATAAAGTTAACCGTGTTACCCGTGCTATCCGGGAACAAAACGTTTCCAATAAGCAACAATACATAACACCTAGTTTTCTGCAGTATGGTCTCTTGGGGAGACGCATCATTCAAGTGAAAATTTTTATAATGCTCCTTTAACCTCTTGAGGTTAACACCTTGCCCCCTAGCACCAACGGCTCCTTCTATCAAGTCTATTCCAATTGCCTCTTGGCATAAGCTATTCGCCTGCATAACACAACCATTAATTGCCTTACCATCAACAGGAAGGCCGAGTAGCATATGAACATCTTCAAGGGTGATGGTGCACTCCCCTGTTGGAAGATGGAAGGTGTGTGTCTCGGGCCTCCAGCGTTCTAGCAAAGCAAGAACAAACTTGTGGTCAATAGAAGACTCGGCGATCCTGCTAATCGGACCGAAACCAGCAATGTTCAGGTATGGTATAATGCGGTCGTCCGGAGCGATGGTATGTTTACTACGAGTGCGAAAACGTTGAACGTTCTGAAAAGAATAAGCATGCCCAAAAAAATCAGTTAGTTTATCAGGGACAGTTGCATGATTTTAAAGTAATACTAATACACTTACGAAGGTTGCGATGTTCTGGGGGGTTCCTCTGTGTGTTTCGCCCATGGTTAGGAGAGACATGGTTGAAGGCTGAAAATTCGTAAGCTGATTGCAAAAGGATTGTTCTAAGAGTAGATGAGTGATAATGGTGATGTATCTCCAGAATTCCAAGTGCTTTATATATTGATGAGGAAAAAACGGTAACATCATGCATGCTTGACATGTCAACACAGCCATAAGTGTTTGGTGTTGCTTCTGCAGGATGTGTTGGCATGCATGCAGTCAAACTATCGGTGACAAGGCATGGTGGGATGCATGCAGCTCAGGTCTAGGTGACAGCTCGGGTAGCATGCATGCAGGAGTAGGAGGAATCCTGGCAGGAAGCTGATCAGGAATCTTATCAGAAATTTTTGCAGTCGCATGCTTGTTAACAGTAACTCCATGCTGGTTTACAGTAACTCCTGGAATCGTTTCAGAACATGCAGGTGGGGACCATGTGGGACCAGGTGGGCCCCTGGGGGTCCACACATAATACATATGCGCCAATGGCGTGCGATGGGGCCATATGACAACTAATCTTGTGGAATCCATGAATGGCGTTTTCAAAGGCATCCGTAACCTTCCAATCACAGCACTTGTGGAGGCCACGTACTTTAGGATGGCTTCACTCTTCTCAACAAGAGGCAGGAGATGGGGTGATGTTAGGCAAGCTGGTCAACTATTAAGCGATAGTTGCATGAAATTTATGCAACAGCAATCGGCAAAAGCGAACACTCATCAGGTGACTTCTTTCGACCGATTCAATCGCACGTTCAGTGTGCGCGAGACAATTGACCACAATGAGGGACTGCCAAGGCAACAATATAGGGTTCTTCTCGACGAAGATTGGTGCGACTGTGGAAGGTTTCAAGCTTTTCGTATGCCTTGCTCACACGTCATAGCTGCATGTGCGTATGCCCACTGCGACGCTATATCACTACTGTCTCCGATTTACAAGACTCAGACATTGCTCAGAGTTTACAGTGTTGCGTTTCCTGTGGTGGCCAAGGAGGATTACTGGCCTGAGTATGATGGAGAGGTAGTTTGGCACAACGACGCAATGCGGCGAAAGAAAAAAGGGCGTCCCAATAGTACACGGATTAGAACCGAAATGGACGTCCGCGACAAAATGGAACGAAAATGCAGCATTTGCCGTCAGGTGGGGCACAATATCAAAAGATGCCCTAATCGTGGCTCGACATCGTCGCAAGTTTAGTATAATCTGTATTTTTTTTTTAATGCAACGTATCAGTTTCGCTTACCGCCTCTTGTAACCTTGCCTCCGTTTTTCATCAATAAATTGTGCTTTAGTGAATAACCGAAATTGCCAAGGCAAACAATATTCAGACATATTCTTCTGTTTTTCCAAAATCGATTTTTCAGACCCTTTCCAGAATCGATTTATCAGATATATACCCGAACCGGTGTGCGAAAATACAGGAAACAAGTAAAATTTTTTTAAAAAAAAAGACACAACACATAGTAGCCAAATGAAATGGCGCCTATGTGTTGTTATAGGAGTGCATGCGCCAATTGGATTGGCTACTCCCATTTGCCCTAATTTTTTTTAGGGTTTACGCCAAATGGATTGGCTAGTTGGGTATATATGCGCCAAATGGTCTGGCGCATTCACTTCCAATCAGTCCCAAACCTAGACAGTTTGGTAATTTACCTGAAAACATGGTTTTTCTTGTATATTTTTTTATCAAACATGGTTATTTTAATTTTTTTTTCTCAAATCTCAATCTCTCTCTAATTCTTTAAAAAAAAAAAAAAATCTCAATCTCTCTCATTCTTTTTTACTTCATACACTTACACAAATTTCAATAATACACTACTACACCTAAAAATTACATTTCACACTTTTTTGACACCCAAATTTAGATGTGAAAATATCAAAAAAAAATTAAATGGTATGTTTTTTAATTGAGTTAGTACATCTATTTTAAAGTTATATAGTTTTCTCTCTAATTTTTATTTTAAAGTTTAAAATTATAATTATAAAAAATTTAAGTAACGTGAATTTCAAAAGTGTAAAGTTATTTAAATAAATTAAGTTATTTATTATTATTTAAATTGCAAAAATAAATAATTTTTAAAATTAAAACTGAAATTTTTATGAGATTTTCTTTTAACATATTAGGATTATGTGCCACATTATTTAAAGGAAATTATATATAAATGTTGTTAAACTTTTATCAATCATTTTGTTTAACAATAGTATCAAATATTTTATTTTTTTTGAAAAAGGATATACAATAATTTTACATTGTCATTATTTTGTGTTCTACCAAATCACACTGATATTTTCAAACTAGTTGTGTGACATAACTGAATAATAAATTTATATTGAATAAGAACATAAAACTGTTTTTCATATTATCAGTGCACTAATTTTAATATCTTATTTTTTTACAAAAATTATTCAATAATTCGTGGACATCATCATAAGTTTTATAAAAAAATAATTTTATATATTTTAATTTATTTAATTATTTTATCAATCATTAATATTAGCAATAAAACTCCTAAAGTAAGATTGAAAAAAATATTGTTTAACAGAATATTTACACATATTATCAATTATATCTCACAATTATTCAAAAAAAAAATCATATCTCATGATTGAGTTTTATAGAAAGTCTTTTTATTCAATATTATATAAGAAAATACAAATCTTATACTTTAAGAATATATATTAAAAATTTAATATATAAACATTGTCTTAAAAACAATGCATTTAGTAATTTAAAATTCTAAAAATAACTTTTTTCACACAAAATTATTATTTTTGAAAATTTCTTAACATGTGATTTAAATTAAAACACATATACCTAAATTAACAAGACTCTTTTGTTACAAATGAATGAAATATAGAAATTAAATCAAGTATAGTAAAAAAATAAACATCGTCAAAAAAAATAAAAGTAAAACTATTTATATAAAGGGTTTAATGGTGATTCTCTTATATAAATAATACTATAACAAAATATTTTCAAATATTTGAAGCACTTAATTTTGCACTATATATAGCGCTTAGTGCGATACGAAACGCAACGGTCGACAAGCAAACCAACGCCATTTTATTTCTGCTCTGAGCAGAGGTTACTCAGACAGAGCACACGCAAACGAAAGCAGAGAAGTTTCAAATTTCACAAATTTCAATATTGTGAAATCAAAATGGTGGCTACATCTTATGAAGAGAGTCGCCGGAAAAGAATAGAAGAGAATCGGAAGAGGATGGAGGCTCTCAATCTCACTCAGCTTTCTCAATCCCTTCACAAATCATCTTCTCCCATTTCAAAACCCTCGCCGTCGAAGCCTCGCACCACGGAGAAGCAGCTTGTTGTTGTCAGAAGATCCGGGCGGGTCGCCAACTTGCCTGCTCCCGTTTACAAAGAAGTAACTAACCCTACCTATCTACTCTCATTACTTCTTTTCTTCCATTGATCTCACTCTCTCTAACCTAATTTTATTTTTTTCTACAGATTCTTGTTGATCGCGTTATAATACCTAGAAGTAGAAATTCAAGGTTTTTTTTCTCCTGAACTTTACATACGGAATATAATATTCTTTGCGGAGTTCAGATTTGTAATTTTATTTTAATTTTTTTTTTCAGTGGATGTAGTTATGATAAGTTCAGGGATTATTCGAAGCGTGTATATGCTTCAGATGAAGCTCGAGAGGAAGCATTGGTCAAGGCTGAGAAGTTGCAGTCCGAGTTAAACTCACCACATCCAATTTTTATCAAGACAATGCTCCAATCTCATGTCACTGGTGGATTCTGGCTGGTATTATTCATTCTGTTGAGTCATTTTTATATATTTTGTGTGCTTTTTGTTTTTGTTGATTCGGTTTCATTTTTTGGTGCTGCATTGCACTTGCATCATTGCAAATTCACAATTTGTTACAAGGTTATTCAAAAAGATGTATTTGTGAATTGTGTTGCTTGTTTTGATGTTAGTGTGTATGTTCAGTTTAAGCTACGTCCTTTCACAAAATGAGGTTTTGCCTGATTGGACGCACCTTTTCATTTTTATGTGTATAATTGCTGGTTTAGTTATTGTTTTTAATGCTAATCAAAGGAAGTTGTTGGGGTAGCTTCACCTCAGTTTATTAATTTAAGCTTATATGCGTTTTTTTTACTCAATGTTTGCAAGTATATTCTCTCTTTGGCTGTTACATATCAACCGTTACTCTTTTTTCAAGTTCCTTTGATAAAAAATGGATTACTCATTAAAACTAGCAATTAAAAGTGATAATATTAATTTTGAGGGTGAATGGATGTAATGTGATTGAATGTACTATTTAGATTATTGGAGAAATGAAATGAAACCTCTTGAAAATAAAACTGTGTCACAGATAAGATTACAACAATAAACAACCCAACTCAGTTTGTTTATCAAATAACATTTCAGTTTATAATGGTACCATGCTATTCAAATCGTGTATCACTATCACTACACAAACTCAAGTACTCTCTAACACAAGTGATCACAAACTCAAGTACTCTCTAACACAAGTGATCACGCGCGCGCGCACATACACACTTGCTCTATATTTATGAGAGGAGATTGACTTTCACTCATTACTGTGACTAGTGAGTATCTTTTATTTTCAATAAGGTTCATATCAATAATCTAGATACTCGAATTCACATTATATTTTGTTCCTTTTATTTTTATAATCTGCATTACTCTTTCTCAAGTGAAATTATTGCAATCGGGCTTTCCGGAATCAATGTGACTAGTGAGTAATAACTATCTTTTATTTTCAAGAAGTTTCATTTCATTTCTTCAATAATCTAGATACATGAATTCACATTATATTTTGTTCTTTTTATTTTAAGAATCTACATTACTCTTTCTCGAGTGAAAGAATCACAATCAAGCTTTCTGAAATCAATGTGACTAGTGAGTATTAACTATCTTTTATTTTTAAGAAGTTCCATTTCATTTCTTCTATAATCTAGCTACACAAATTCACATTATATTTTGTTCCTTTTATTTTAAAAATCTTCATTACTCTTTCTCGAGTGAAAGAATTACAATCGAGCTTTCCAAAACCAATTTTATTTTTCTCCACATTTGCAATCGAACTTTGAATATTTTGTCATTCAAAATTTTCATAATATAAGATGTAGTTTGAAATATTCATTTTATCAACATGGGAATTTTCTTCAATTTCTCGTGTATGTTTTTTTTAACAGATGTCTAATGTATGTTAGTAGGATTTTAAAACTAGTTATTGATAACATTAGGAGTCATATACAGAGAAAAATGTTCAACAAAAGCTTGTTTTGTGCTTACATTAAGACTGCTCAATACTGTTATGCGAGTACGATTGCATGATTATCTGTTCATGTTAGAAACTTTTATCAAAACCCACTTTTAGTAGATTATTTGCTTCCACTCCCATCATTTAGAGTAAGTAATTTTGACTGGCAATCAGTAGTGCTTTTAATGATAGAAATAGACATAAGATGTTGTTACGTAGTTGCTGAAATTTGGAATGATCTCACTTGATCATGCAAAGTCACATGTGAATTTGTCTGATTCTCTAGTCTTGGTGAAAAAATTGATGTATGAAACATGGAATCAGACTTTAGTCAATTTAAAATTAACTATATCAATAGTTATGACTCCAATCACTCCATAATGATTATGATGGTACAATGGATTAAAAACAAGTCAGTCACTTGCTAGTTATATTTCAACTGTTAATATATACCCCTTTCAATAGCTTACGATGTGCTTTGTTTGGGAAATCACACACAACTAAGATTTTAGAGGAACACTCTTCACAAAGGAAGCAAAGAATACATAAGAGTGGATATTTTTTCAAAACAATATCACTGTAGTAATGATTACTCCATCGATTTACTTTTTAATTTTAGAGCCTTGTACTTGTTTAATTAAACTACCCCTTTCAATTCAATATCACTGACAAACAACTAAAAATTCTACTGCCACATTTTATAATTGGTTGGTTAATCATTTTGCAATTCTTGACAACAGGGTCTTCCAGTTCATTTCTGCAGGAAAAACCTTCCAAAAAAGGACGAAGTGATGACTTTGATTGATGAGGATGGAAATGAGACTCCAGCTACATATTTGGCTCAAAAAACAGGACTTAGCGGTGGATGGAGAGGTTTTTCTATTGCTCATAAACTTGCTGACGGGGACGCTATAATTTTTGAATTAGTTAAACGCACTACATTTAAGGTGATTAAATTTTGATTTGTTTGCTCATTCATATGCCTTGGTGTTTAACACATTCACCACATTTATTATTTTATTCATGCTAATGGGCTGCACGAGAGCATTCATGAGTGTTAAGAAAAAGAAGATGAATGTTATATGCATGTGGCTAATAATGGAGTTCTTGACACCTTTTTAAATATTTATAATATATGTTTCATTTTTCAGCCCATGTGCTGTGTGCTGCTGTTACTAATCAGTGTACACCATTATAGATATTTCAAATGTTATGATGGGTTGTTAACTAAAATTAAAATTGGAAAAGAAATGTTGTAATTTTGACAATTTTTAAAAGTAATTACTTGTACAACATTCATTGGCAAGACCATTCAACCAAGACCATTGAACGTGAAATATATTTAATGAAATAAAAATTGCTGCTAAAATGCTAATGCAATTTATATGCTTTCTGAAACTGGAATTCATATAGTTAGCAATTTTGCTATTCCCCATATATTAATTATTGAATAATGTAGTTGTTAAACTTTTCTTTCAGGTGTACATTATTAGAGTGAATGGTCCTTCATTCAGAGGTTAAACAGCTTGAGTGAAACTGTAGTTGGAGATGGGAGGCAGTAATCTAGGTATTACTTTCTTGATGTACATTACAACAACAAATGCATTTTCATTATTATTAGAAATCCTTGAGTTTCTTGGTTGCTTCCCAAGCTTAGTGTTAGGTTAAACACACAAAGTAGTTCTGGCTTCATTCCAACTTTCCTATCACACCATGTCTTGTTGCTATGTGGTTGAAAAAAAAGTTCATATGAACATATGTGTAATCTTAAAGAGACATGTGGGTATTGTGTGTGGGGTTTCAAATTGATAGTTGGTTCCATTTTGTCATTATCGATGTTCTTATCCGCGTCTTGAGGTTGTGAAACGATACTTTATGTTTTTGTTATAATTTAATTCCAGATTTCTTCTAAGATACTGCCAGAGTGGCATGGGAGTGCAACATTTATTTTGTGCTCTCTCCTAAATGCCTTTATTTATTTATTTTTCTTGTGTTGCAGGTTCTAATATGCTCGTCCTGGATTCAGTTTTTGGTGTAATAGTTTGGTGTCTAACTTGTGTTTTTATGTCACCTATTTTGAGGTCCTACATGTGAAATGAACTCTTCTGCATATGTATAAATGAATGATTAGAGCTATTCCTTATGATCTTAAATATTTCTTTACTTTAAAAATCAATATTTGAAACGTAAATATATTCTTGTGTTGACTTGAAAAAATATCTAGCTGGCTTTGCCCCAGTTTCTGGCTAAACCAGGAGCACATACCATAGAAAAATCAGTCTGGGAGCACATGGGGTATATGGGTCAATAACGCGTCACATCATGTGCTTTCCTTCTAATCCAATTGAAATTCCTAAGTTGGGTAGATATATCAATATATCATACAATCATTAATGATTTTTGTACCCTTTTATACAATATCACCTCCAAACAAATTTACCTCCCTGAATTGGAATTGGATGTTAGTCAAGTTTCTGTTGTATTTTCTTGGACGACAAGTATAATAACTAAACTGTTATAGGAAAACAATTCATTATTGATTATGGCCATGATTGCTCAAAATAGCACATGTGATGGGGGGCTAGACGCGTATTTGGAATTGGATGTATATTTTTTTGATAGCAACACTTGCTTAGATGTGTCAGGTACAGCTTGGAAAAGCATGTAGCATCTCATCTCATACGTTTTCATAGTAGCAGCCACTCACTTCCTTTAGAGATTAGAGGTGGTAAAATGGGTCTGACTCGTCAGAAATGTCTCTTGTGCCCGCATTTTTTATACGATAGATGAATGTTTTAGACTTGTATTTTTTGATGTATATGTTCTGTCATGTTTTGTTTTTTTGCGGGTTTTTATGGGCGTAGTCGTTAACATAAACTTTCATATTTTTAGGCCTAAAATGTGTTGTGATAACGGGTCTATCCCATCGTAATTTATTTGCGGGATAATCAATGATACATGTCTGCACCATCAATTATGTTTGTCCCGTTATGTCTTATTTTTTACGACGTTTTGTTGGGCTGACTTATACGAGACGATCATCCCTGTTGAGGAGAGTTTTTCACTAGGGAGCATTGATACATAGTGTAGGATTAGGCAACTTTGTGAGAGACACACTACTGATTCACCTAAAACTTTAAGGTTTTTAGGTGGATAAGTAGTGTGTCTCTCACAAAGGTGCATAATCGTCAACTTTGTATCAATGCTTCCTAATAACTCCTCCAACAAATGATATCAGAGCCTTTAGTTCGATAAAGGGACCGACTAAACTAGTATCGAAATCCTCAAGAAAAAGTACCTTGTTGTCCAAAAAGAGGTAACGACACTAAAAGTGTAAGTGGGGGAACGTTGTGGACTTGTACTTGAGGGGGAGTGTTAGAATAATAATGTAAGTGTGAGTAAGTGGAGAAATAGTCTAACATTAAATAAAAATATGGTGACTGCATCAACTCTTATATTTTTATATTTGATTGATTTTTAGTGCTGATTAGGTTATCATCAATAACTAGTCCTTAGATTTAATTGTTTATTTGTTGTTGTCAACATTGCTCAAAATCTTTAGTTTGTCATGATTGTTATCATCCACGATAGCGTTAAAAATTGATATAATGTGTATGAGTTAAATAATGGGTATGCTATTTTATTTATCATTTTATAATGGGAGGTTATTTTGCCTCCTGTCATTTAGGATGAATTTTAAAAACAATCCTGTTAAAAAGTCAGCAAAATGAATGATGTGGCGTTGATACGTTAACTTTTACATATTTTTTTATTCTAAAAACACTATTTTTATTAGAGAAAAAGGATGATGCACTGACAGTGTAAAATATTTTTACACTGTCAACCAATCACCACTATGTATCCAATTAAATCACTCTTTTATTTAAAAAATAATTTAATGACATGACTAATTAATAACTTTCTATTGGATGACAGTGTAAAATTATTTTACATTGTCCGTGCATTATCTTTTCCACTTGGCTAGTACTTCTTTGTTTGAAGTGGTCAGAATTAAGAAAATCAAACAAAAGTTTAGCATTACCAAGATTCAAACCCAGCACATGCACGATAAGATAAAGGGGCACCTCCTTTTCCACTTTGCTAGTACTTCTTGTTGGGTTAATACCTATTTTGCCCCCTGCCATATGGTGTGTAGTTGAAAAACCCCTGCCAAAAAAAAGTTTTACTCGTAAAATTTCAGAAGTTTGATTTTGAATCTTTTTCACGCCACCTCATAAAAAAGTCTGATGTGGCAATTTTTTTTATTTTTTATTTTTATTTTTAATGACGTGGATGGCACAGGTGACATTTTTATTATTTTTTATTTATTTTAATTCCACTGGACATTTTTATTATTATTTTATTATTAATTTTAATGCCACATGTATTTATGCCCAGGGGGCTAAATATATATTAACACATTAGTTTATTGTTTATATGAATTAATATCTGTTTTTTAACTAAACTAAACTAATTAAATTAAAATTAAACTAAACTAATTAAAACTAAACTAAATTAATTAAATTAAAACAATTTATTAAAAGTAAACTAAATAAAATAAAACTAAGTTTAATTAAATTTAAACTAAACTAATTAAATTAAAACTGAATTAATTTAAATTAAACTAAATAAATTAAAACTAACTTAATTAAATTGAGTTAAAAAAACACATTTTAACGTAAAATTTATAAAACTAACTTAATCAACACATTTTAAAATTAAAAAACTAAACTAAATTAATATCATTATATTTTAATTTTATAAATTTAGTTTATTTTAATTTAGTTTTAATTTAATTAATTTCAGTTTAGTTTAATATATTTCTGTCTAGTTTAATTTATTTATTTTAATTCAGTTTTAGTTTATATTAATTTCATTTTATTTTAGTAAGTGTTTATAAAGTTTAATATATTTCAGTAAAGGTTGTAATATATTTCAGTTTATTTTATATGAATTTAATTTCAATTTAATATATTTAATTTATATTAATTTTTGTTTATTTTAATTTAGTTTATATTAATTTCAGCTTAATATATTAATTTATTTTAAAATTTACGTTAGTATATATATTAAATTAAACTCAGTAATAAAAATTAAAAACTTTGTGTAAGTGTTTAAATTAAATTAAACGTTACTTTAAAATTTAAATTAGTTTCAGTTTAACAAATATTTTAAAATTTAATATATTTCGGTAAATGTTGTAATATAAATGTTAAAAGTAAATAATTGACAACATAAATAAACAAAGCATACATTAGTTTTAATTAATTTAGTTTAATTTTAATTTAATTAGTTTAGTTTAGTTTGTTTTTAATTAGTTTAGTTTTAATTAACTTAGTTTTATTTAATTATTTTTGGTCAGTTCAGTTTTAAAAAACGTTTGAAATGTAAAGGTTGTGAGTTCAACTCCCGTTATCTGCAATTTTTTAGTATTTTATCATTTAAACCAATAATTCATATAAAATAAAAATCTCAACGTGGAATTAAAAATAATACTTAAATAAAATATCAATCCACTTAGGCATCCACATCAGAAAGAAGAAAAAAAACTACCACGTCACATTTTTGTTGACCAAATCTTTTGAGGGGCCAAAATGAAAGAATCTTTAAATGACAAGGATGAAATCTGTGTTTTTTTTTACATTGTTATTTTTGGGATTGACCTCAAATGATAGGAGGCAAAATGATGTTTAACTCTTTTATAATTTATAAGGAATAAGTCTACGGTAATGATGATTGGACGACACCCGGTTACCCCACACACCCTTCAATTTTTTTTTAAAAGTACAATTTTATTTTTGTTGATACAAAAGATTATTTTTTTTTACCGAAACAAACTTAATTCATTTCAATAAGCAATTGTTGTTCAATATAAGGAAGAATAATATTAAAAATTCTACGCCTAGTCTAAGAATTGACCGCTTTAGCTAAGCAATTGTTGTTCAATAAGCAATTTTTGTTCAGAATGTCCTAGTGGTCCACACACAAAGCAAAACTAACTGAGTTTCTCATACTTAAAGTTAACCACACACCACTCACCTCCTTTGTTCTTGACTTTGGTTCTTATCTTCAACGGTTGTCGGTCGTCTATTTTGACCCTCAATCTGCTGTACTGCCGCCAAAAGCTAGAATTGTTATTCTTGTCATACTCCACAAATGTGCCTACAAATTTGGCCATTGCTTTCCCCCTTCTCCAGCATCAATCCCGCCGGGAGATTATGAACCTATACCCAAAACTCCACATAAAAGAGGGGAATGTTTTCGATTTGGACCCCCACTCCCGCTCTTTCTATGATCAGCAAGTGACTGTCGAAAGTCCATGGACCTCCATTCAATGCCGCCTCCATATCAAGCTTATGGGCAAAGTGAAACAAGAAAAATACCTCCTTCGCTTGTTTAATTGTGACTCCCTTTAGCGGTCTCCACATATCCGCGACCCTCACCTTCATAGATCGAACATGTATAGGTCTATCATAAATAAACCTTCCCACCAAACACCAACGTAGATCACATGACTCCTCACTCTCATCCCCCACATCGAAGCAAAAACCTTCTTATTCTCCTTCCTCATTCATCGACAAACCTTCCATTGTAGGACTTGACATGCTCCTTAGAAATACAGATGATCAGACCGACCTTCAGGAATAAGAAAGCAGATGGGCTTCTTCAAAAGAGAAGAAATTCAAACCCTAGCAAAGACTAGGAAAACATAATTGTTGTCTTAAATTGAATTTTCATCTTAATTTTAAAATTGCTCACATTTTATAAAATTCAACAATTACATGTCGTTCACTACTATAAAAAAGAGTTTTTATTTCAATTTATTCCCTTCATAATTTACCTTTTTAAAATTCACTCAAAAAATGTTTGTGTTCTAAAAATTTGGTAGAAACTCATAGCATTGCCTAGTCAAAAAGTTTGGAATTCTACCAAGCATTTTAACTAAAGTAATAAATCTAGAATGTGTTTTAAACTAATTTTTGGAAAATTCAGCATGCAATCACATATAAATCATATTTATTAAAAATTAAGTATACTAGATTTTTCAAACACACTTATAAATCCGTTATAAATTCAATAAGCCTAATTATTTTTTAGCTACCTTTAATGCCTACAAATAAAAAAAAGAAATTATTCCTTTTGCAATTTACCTTTCTAAAATTTACTCCCAAAACTTTTGTAATTCTAAAATTTACTCCCAAAACTTTTGTAAATTTCAAAAATTTAGTAGAAACTTATAGCATTGGCACATCAAAAAGTTTGGAATTTTGTAGCTGACATTGTAGGCAAAGTAGGAAATTCAATATGTGTGTTTAATCTAGTTTTAGTTTTTGAAAAATTTGGCATGCAATTGCATATAGATCGAATTTATTAAAAAATTTGTGTACCAAAATTTTCATGTTCGGAAATCCGATAAACTTAATTATGTTCTTTTAAATGATCTTAATCCCTACAACTTTTGAAAAAAAAAAAAAAACAATTTTATTCCTTTTACAACTTACCTTTCTAAATTTTTTTCCAAATTTTGTAACTTTCAAAATTTGGATAGACACTCGTAGTATTTGCTAATTGAAAAGTTTGGAATTGGAGCCGGCATTTTCGATAAAATAATACATTTAGTATGTGTGTTAATCGAATTTTTGAAAAATTTGGCATGCAATTGCATATAAATCAAATTATTGAAAATTCGGTATACCAGGTATCTTTTTTTGGATCAAACTAGCTATCTTAATCCCTACATTTTTTTAAAAAGATTCAATTTTATTCCTTTTTACAATTTGCCTTTTTAAATTTTTTTTCCAAAACTTTTGTATCTTCCAAAAATTTGGTAGAAACTCATATTATTGACTGGTTGAAAAGTTTGAAATTGTATCTAATATTTTAAGTAAAGTAATAAATTTAGTATGTGTTTCAATCGAGTTTTTGGATAATTTTGGCATGCAATCGCATATAAATTGAATTTTTTTCAACTCACTCATAAATCTGATAAGCTTAATTCTATTTCTTAGTTACCTTATATGAATGAAGATGGGAATGATGGAGGTCCAAAAAAATTTGCATAGTGCGGCACCACTATAGAGGTATGTTTTACTAGTATTTTTTTTTATCAATTGAATTTTATAAACTTATTTATTTCTATTATTAATTTATTTTATCTTATATTTGGTAGATATTTTTGACCCAGACATAATTATTATATTGGGCACAAAATGTTGTCACCAACATGATATTATTGTAGTTATCATTCATTATGATACAACAAATGGGTTATGATAGAAAAGGTTTTCCAACTATTTTATCAAACTAGGGTTTAACCATTGAAATAAACACAAAACAAGAAAACATAAAATTCTGAAATATGATTATCTACCATTTCATTGAACAACAGCACTATAAATACATAACAAGTGTGCTGGGTCAGAATATGGGCCAGGCCCAATTGAAGAAAATTAAACATATAACAACTAGGCATACTAATAAAAGTCTTAAAACATTTTAATTTGGAACATAATCTTTCATTCATGTGGGTTGATCTCTAATTCGTATGAGCCTTCTATCAGGTCAAGAGGCAGGTGCGACAAGCTAATGCTTAGTTGTGAGAGGGGGAAATTATAAGAGCGCCAAAAATTCAACAGTCACTTGTAGTAAAAGGGTCAAGTGCCATTTTAGTTGAAATCAATGCCAAGTGGTGGTGGTTGGATCATAAAGGTTAGATGTGATATTCACAACCATGATTTATCAAAGACTTTTAACGACTATTATATACTCATTCATTTAAAACCAAAGGAACGAAAATTGTAAATGATATGTCAAAGTATTATATGACGCCGATGTTCATAATGGGTACATTGAAAGATCATAATCTTTAAAATCTAACACGTATCACGCAACTGTACAAAACAAGATATATATATATATATATATATATATATATATATATATATATATATATATATATATATATATATTATTCAGTGAAGCTTCTAATATGTCTCATTTGATTTTGATCTTTGACACCACATATAGAACCAACAGGTATTGGATTCCACCACTTGAGATTGCGGGTGTTACATCAACACAGTTGACATACTCTGTTGAGTTTACTTTCTTGGAACAGAAATGGGGAGCCAATTTCATATGGGCACTCGAGAAGTTGAAGAAGTTGTTCATGTTATGATGAGTGATGGAGAACTTGATTTGATGAATATCATTGAAGTTGTTTTCCTAACCCCAGCCCATATTTTATGTACTTATCATGTTATGAAAAACATTGGGGAAAAAGAAAGGTGCCTGTTGAGGAGAATAAATAAGAAATACTCTTGTATTTGTGGAAAAATAACGTATTTAAAATGAATGGCTGAGTATGAGCGGCACTTGCAACATTTTGACCAAGATGTGTTGAAATCCCTTTCTTACAGTCTACTAGGCTTAAATGACACATATACTTGGCAATAAGTTTGAGCTCAAGACCGAAGAATATGCAAGAACAATGTGGCTTATAATTCCCCATTACGAAACTAAAGATACCATCGAGGTGGATGCAACACTTGCAAGATCAACAAATGATATTTTGAGAATGATGACACGTCCCAACACCCTAGTGATGATGATAAAATTATGTTATGTTAGATTTATGTCTTGTTATGTTATGTTTATGTTTATGTTAATAAAAAATAGCCTACTGGATATTTTTTAACAATCTGGTACACTTGCACTATATACCAGATTTTAAAGAAAAGTTGGGGCCATCCCCGTTCCCATATTGTAGTTTTTTGAAAATTTAGTGCCACCCTTATTAAATTTCAGATTTCTCCAAAAACCAAACCCAAAACTTTTAATATCCATTTTAATAAATATCCAAACAATTGCATAGAATTCATGCATGATTGTCGAATATGTGTGTCTAGATCACATTGATAGTTTCTGTTAACTATAATGCATAAAAACTTGTATAATTTGACGTGTTTAGTTCATTGTAGTTCACAATGCAAAACATTAAACTCGTACCGATAACCAATCAAAATAAACTCTAAACTAGCCGCAATTTACTTCGTCAAGTAGACTCATTCCCATTTGTTTAAGATTAATGTCGATGTTATACTGTTTGATATGAAAGAACAACTAAACCGTTGTCTCAACAACCACGATATAAGAAGGATAATCAGTGTTGAGTGCCATCGTTAACTAACTTAGATGAATGTATTTTGTTTACCAATATACAATTTCTAAATGACGATGATGTGTTTTGTTCACCAATATATAATTTCTAAATGACGATGATGTGACAATCATATTTTTAATATCTGACCAATATCATTCCTTGGAATAAATCTAGTTAGACATTATCTTGATAAGATTTGTTCAAGCTTGTTTGCTTTCAAAACGTTTTATGAAATCATGACGTGTATGATCAAATATAATGAAATAAATATTTTCTCTCTTCCATGTTTTTTTTTATTTAATCAATATTTTTAATTCATATTAATGAATTGTTGTTGATGTTTGATGTTGTTGAATTTAATTTAATTTACTAGAGTATTTATGTTTAATATTTGTACTTTGTGTGTTCATAACACCTTTAAATTTTAGAAAACACTTCAAAATTCACTTAAGATTGATTTTGGGTGGTAAAGTGGGCGGTCTGCGCCGTTTATGTTCGTCTTTTTTAAGCTCGTTCAAAAGTGGGGCAGGACGGGGTGAACCAACTTAGATGCCCGAGCTCAAAAGTTAAGTCCGTCCCGTTTTATAATAAGTTGGCTGGTTTGCGGGCCGGACCGCTAATCTTTTTTTTTGTTTGAGTTACTATTTTAATTACAATTTTTTAAATAATTTATTACTTTATTTACAAACTTTTATACTTGATTTTTTTATTCCATATTGCATTACTTTCCAAACAATAACTCAGATTTAAGAGTCATTAGACAATAAAATATTTAAAAGTCGTAGTATTTTACTAAACAATGATAAAAAAAAAGTTTACTATTTTATTACTTTTCAAATTTTTTAATTCATATCTTATAAATAAATGGTTTTCATAGTCGTAATTCGCATCACTATCACTATGAAAACAAGTTTTTTAATTTATGGTGACATTAGACGTAAGCATTCAAATTCCACTTTTTTTATCAATAAAGAGAAAAAAAAGCGAGTGATTCGAGCTTCTTAATGCATTGTCAAATTTTTATTTAAAATAAAAAATATTTAACAAAAAATTTGTTGGCAAAATCCATCTAACATGTTTTTAAGCAGTTTTAATTGGTCCGTTCAATTAAAAAATGGTGGATCAAATGAAGTGGTTGAGCAGACCCGACCCCTTCCACTACCCTTGTTTAAAATCCTAAAATAAAAAAAAGCAAATTCTTTAGTACTTTTTGTTTTAATTGAATATTGGTAATTTTAGTGATAATTGATTTAAAAATTTAAAATTTTTAAAGATAAAATAATATTAAAAAATTATATAACATTGAATAATTAGAATAAGATATCAATAATGAAAATATTCATTTTTAAAAAAACTTCAAAGTAGGATAATTTTTCTGAAGATTAACACAATGGATTCACTAAATTGTCATTATTTGGTCCAACATCTCTCTCAATTGTGATGACAACGAGGGGTCCAATTTAATTAAAAAATGACAAAAGCTTTAAACTCATCTTGAACACGATGCCAAAGCTTGTTCACCTTGATCCAAGAAAAGTTCGGTGCCAACATTGGATATTGACAAAAATTCTCGTGTCTTACTGTACTTCCTCCGTCCTACAATGAATGACCTAGTCCACCATTTCACACAGATTAAAAAAAGTGGTTAAAAGTAGAAGAGAGAAAATAATATTTTTACTATAATACCCTTATTATATATTGGGAATAATGAAACTTTTAATAATTAGAGGATAGAATTGGAAAAAATTTATTGAAGATTGAAATGGATCACTTATTTTGGAACATCATTTTATTCCAAATGAGTCGCTATTGTGGGACGGAGGGAGTAGTACTCCACTTAACTTTTTTGTCAAATAAAAATAAAATAAATTAATTTGTGGTATAAATATTCATGAATATAAATGGAATGAATACAAGAAAGAAAATCAAATGTGCAAACATTTATGTAACAATTTTGCCATACAAACTTCTGTACCCGCTGCGAGTGGAGTGTGGACACGCCCATTCGAAAGCGGCACGGCACTCGTTTGTCTTAGGCAATAACCGATGATTGCGGGTATTCCAAATCAACGAGGTTTTGGTCGGAACAATAATAAATTACTCATAAAGTGAATCCAACCCAAACTATAATAGTCACATTCTCAGACTTTACAACAAGGATCAAGAATTTATTCTCATTCTCACCCTTTCGCTAGTATTTTATCTGAGATGATGAGCCAATCACCTCGTTGTATGGATAAGGAGGAACCAAAAAAGAAAATGTAGGACCAATTAATTCTCTTCTCTCATTGTTGAATTTAGATATCCAATGCTACCAGTACCACCACTGTAGTTTTTACATAGACTAGACTTGACAAGGTGTTGAATGTTTTTTTGCTTTTTAAAGTAAGTAAAAAATTACTGTTAATATAAAGTCCAAAATTAAATCATCTTTAGTGAAGAAAAATGCAAACAAAAATAAAAACATTGATATTGACCGGGCCCTACGGTAACTTGGTGCCTCCAAAAAATAGCTTGCGCCGAGCTACGAAACGCTGCGTTTTGACCAACTCATTCTCTCTTTCTCTCTCTTTATTTACGTTTTTTTGGGGCGAGAAAAAAAATGAACGTTCCCTCTTTCGTTCATTCATTCATTTCTTCTGCTTCTCTCTCTACGATGCAAGTTTTGCAGAACGCCGGGATCCACGTTTTTCATCAACCGCATTTCAACGAATCTCAAATCTTTCGCGCCTGATTGCTACTCTCTTTTTTTCTTCCATTTTCAAGTAACTTCTCTTTCATTTCCTTATATAATTTAACTAACTATCTCATTAATTACCATAGCCTTATTTTAATTTACTTTGCATTATATTATACATTGCGATCTATTTTTTCATAATGTGCTAGTTAATTTAATGTTTATGATCGTTGATTTGTTTGATTTGTTTTTCTATTTTAGGATTTTGTTGTAACTTGTAACCTACCAAGAGTGGAGGATTATTAAATTCAAGCAGAGATTGTTGTTGTTGTGTTTGATATTGGTTGTGTTTATTTGAAGAAATTGAGGTTGATTAGAGGGAACAATGTCTAGTCGGAATGAACGCCAACACCAACATCAACATCAAAACCAGCACCAGCACCAGCACCAGCACCAGCACCAGCACCAGCACCAGCACCAGCACCAACACCAACATCAAAATCAACATCAACATCAAAATCAACATCAACACCATACCGTTCCTCTTGCAGTGCTTTTGAAGCGTGAATTGGCGAACGAAAAAGTCGAGAAATCGGATTTGGTTGTTGTGTATAGCCAAGCTAGCGAGAACAAGAAAGGAGAGGATTTCACGTTGATAAAGACCGAACGACAAAGAGTGGTTGCAGATGGGGTTTCTACATATTCTGTTTTTGGGGTATGCTTTTTGAATTATAATTTGATGGATTGTTTATGTTATTCAGAGGCATCAAATGTCAATGTGTTTCTTTTGGGTTTTATTTTACATATGATCTTTGCATGAGATGATGATTGAGAAAAGTATATGATTTGGGCGAGAAAAAAAGCAGCTGAACTATGTTGTGCATGTTTTTCGGTTGGCTGAGTTTGGTAAAATCATGGTGGCACACGGGCACCATGATTTTGTAGACGCTCAAAGCATAGTTTTCTTTTATCAAAATCTGTGTGAATCGGTCAAACTTGTTGAGTTACAAAGGGTTGGCCTGTTGGGGAATGCCTGGGTCCTGAGAGTGTGCTTCTCTCAATGTCTGAGGTTCGAATCCTGTTGGGTGCCAACAATTTCTCTGTTGGGTCAGTTCGTACATAACTTTGTTCTGGCTTTAAATGGGCCACTGCAAGTGGATGGTGGGATTAATCCCCTTGGACTCTAAGCAATGGTTTTCATGTTATAGTTTTGTTTTATGAATGCTTTCTGTTTGGATGTATTTGTAAGATAATGAACTTCGGTTTCATCCTAATTCACTTTTATTAGTTGGATACCATGAATAATGGTAGCCTTTTATGTTGCGAATGCAAAGTTATGACTCAGTGATACCATACTTTTCTTTACTTGGTTTCTATTTTTGTATTCCTTTTTGCATTTGCATTTTCTGATGCAGAAAATTTACAGCTATTTGATGGACACAATGGATCTGCTGCTGCTGTTTATACCAAGGAGAATCTTCTGAACAATGTTTTAAGTGCCATTCCCCCAGATCTCAACAGAGATGAGTGGGTAGCAGCATTGCCGAGGGCTTTGGTTGCTGGCTTTGTAAAAACTGATAAAGATTTTCAACAAAAAGGTATGATTTATTACATGTTGTTTCTTCTCTTGCCTACTGAATACTGAATAGAATGGTTTCATATGAATAACATAACAATATTATCAAAGTAATTTATTCCCAATTCTCAGAGTAGAAAAGTTAAAAGAATAAAGGGACAAAAACCAGCAGATGCATACTGAACGGCAGTATTTTAACCTTGATTATAATTTTCTAAATTCTGTTGGTATTCTATTTCTCGCAGCGTTTATTTTTTTTACCTATCTAATTGCGCATGTCAAAATAAAAATAAGTAGTGATTTGCATTTTCTGCAGCTTGAGCTTAACATACCATCTGAGCCATGATTGATAATTCCTGTACTTCTGAAATATAAATTTTTCATCCTTATTTTTTTCTTGATGTGTTTGTTGATATGCATATATTATCTTACAGCAAAAACATCAGGAACAACGGTAACCTTTGTGATTATAGAAGGATGGGTTATAACAGTTGCATCAGTTGGTGATTCCCGTTGCATACTTGAACCTTCTGAAGGTGGGATTCATTACTTGTCAGCAGATCATCGACTAGACACCAATGAAGAGGAGTAAGTTTTTACTGGAATGTTTTTATGAACATCTGTCTGGAATTGCTCCATTACATTGTAGTGAAGTCTCATCATTTCATTTCTTTAATCAGGAGGGCGCGCATCACTTCTAGTGGGGGTGAAGTTGGTCGGCTAAATACAGGTGGAGGTGCAGAGGTACATTTACATTAAACTTTATCTATTTTTATCTGATGGTATTGACTACCTATATAGGCTTCAACAGTAATCCCCCAAGAAAATACAGCCTAAACTGTGACCACTTAAAATTAAAACAACAAAGCAATGGCTTGTAGAATGGATTTGATGCCTTTAGTAATACTATTTTTATTTCAGAAGGATTTTAGGTTAATCGTACTTTGGAGAATCAAGAGGCAAAATGATTGACTCTACTATGCTGCTAGTCATAGGATTGTGTCTTTTCACTTAAAATTACTCATCACATAGGCCTTGGTCATTACATTTTATGATATCTTAAGAAAACGTTTTCCCTTTTACGCTTTTGATATTGTATTGTACTGGCTATATTTGATAATCTTTTAGATTATCTCCTGTTGTGATTCTTTAGTATTTTTTTAGCAGTAATTTGTATGTGTCAAATTTATTTGCCTGACTGGGTTAATGGCTGCATAGGTTGGCCCGTTGAGATGTTGGCCTGGTGGCCTGTGTCTTTCTCGATCCATTGGTGATATGGATGTTGGTGAATTTATTGTCCCTGTACCATATGTAAAGCAAGTGAAGGTTGGTCAATGCTTTCCTTGCACATTGCCATTGTTTCTGAATTTTACTTTATTGTATATAAGTACTCTATCTAGTTAAGTTTATTTTTATATTTGTTTTAATCTCTGTATCAAAGGCACATATATGGCCAGTTTGTTTCAATTTTAAAAAAATGGATTTTTTCTTTGTATTTTTGAAAATAGATTTTCTAAAACCGTTTTTCAAAATATTACAAATTTTTTTATATTCGTTTTTTCTAAAATGAAACACTTAATTTGACATCCTATAACATAAACATACATAATTGAAGACCAAAACTTAGTCAAAATCATAATTTTTTCAAAAAGTTGTATTTCAAAAATGATTTTTATGAAAATCTATTTGAAATAGCTTCAAAATTAAGTGATTTTTTAAAATTTTGATATCCAAATTTTTTCCCCATAAATAGATGAAATACCTAAAATCACATTTTAAGAATAACTACTCAAACAAAATTTTTATTTGAACCTTTTATAAAAAATTTCTTTGTAAAAATTTTTTGCACAAAATTTGGTAACACTATAAAAATCATTTTTAAAAAAAGCCAAAACAAACGGGCCCATAGTTTCTCTACAGCATGATTTTTCTACCCTTTTAAAATGGTTTTTCATAAGATTGACTAATTCCTTTTTAAAAGGCCTTTTGTTTTCAAAACTAATGAGTACCCTTGAACAGTAATTTGATGAAATAAATATGGAAGTATTTTAATGGAAAACGAAGTAGCTGTGTAAAAGTAATTTAATATTTGATAGGATGTTCTAATTACTTTTAAACCATTTTCCCTGGGAATTCACAAGACATTTTTTGTCTTGATTGTTCTAATCCCTTGTTTCCCCCTTTTGTTTTGGTTTATACAGATATCCACTTCTGGAGGAAGACTTATTATCTGCAGTGATGGAGTCTGGGATGCTCTATCTGCCGAAGCTGTCCTTGATTGTTGTCGTGGCATGTCAGCGGAGGCTGCAGCACCACATATTGTAAAAGTATGCTCAACAGACATCTTTTGAAGAATTTTTTAATATTCTAATTTCACCTTGTCACTTTGTGGATTATCTTATTTCTACCGTTTATTCATGTCCTTTTTCTTTCTGTAGGAATCTTTGCAAGCAAAGGGACTTAGGGATGACACAACCTGCATCGTGGTTGATATATTACCGCAGGAGAAGCCACCTACTTCTGCACCAACACAAAAGAGACCGGTAAAAGGAATGTTGAAGGCCATTTTTCGGAAAAAGTCCTCTGAGCCATCTTCATATATTGAAAAAGAATACGTTGAGCCAGATATGGTACGGGAATTATACGAGGAAGGATCTGCCATGCTTTCAGAAAGGTTTGGTTTTGTTTTTAGTGTCATTAATTTTTGCAGCTGGCTCTCTAGTTGTCTCTCTTGACATGGAAACATCTTTGTCTGAGCTGCAGGTTTGAAACAAAATATCCGCTCTGCAACATGTTCAAGTTATTCATGTGTGCAGTATGTCAAGTAGAGATTAAACCCGGGGAGGGCATTTCAGTACACGAGGGTGCGCCTAACCAAGGGAAACCGCGCCCCTGGGATGGACCTTTCCTATGCTCAAGTTGCCAAGAAAAGAAAGAAGCCATGGAAGGGAAACGAACATCAGGTTTTTGATAAACTCTTCCTCATTTATATGAATTGATGTCATGAGATACTCATGTCCATAATTTAATTCCCTTAATCTATTGCTTTCAGATCGACATAGCAGGGGAAGTGACTAATGAATTATCATGTACATATGCATTTTGAGAGTGACAAAGGTTGTTCATATAACGCGGAGGTCAAATTTCAAAGCAACTGTGACTCCCTTTATTACCTCGGGGGTTTCTCGGAATATGGATTCATTTTGAAATCTTCTCAGATTGTTCATACGGATTTTCATGTGTTTTTCAATGAATCAGAGACATGAGAGACTAACAATAGCAGTCTGTTACAAGATTTATATGAATTGAAGAGTCGAATATGAACCACCCAAGAGTGGCGAAATGTTCTGATAAAAGATGGAATGCGCAACAGGGCATCGGAGGCGATTCATTCTTTTTCTTATCTTTTTTTGTTGTTTCTGGATGTATATCTGTTCATTTGTATACAGGTCTTTTCAAATCGTGAAATGGAAGTACCCTTGTTGTGTATTATGCTATAGGAAGTTTATCTAGACATCATAGATCAATTCCACTAAAACTATAGTAGATTAGACATATGTTCAGCCTTCTGAATGAGTTCTTGTAGTATTCAATGTTGTTAGTAAAATTAGAAAGATTGATTCAATTGATAAAACAATTAGTGTAAGAACCAATTAGTGTAAGAACCACTACGATGCATGAATATATACATTTTCTACAAATGTATTCTATTGTAATTTTCAAAGCAAAGCTTTTATAGGCCATTCTTTGTTTTAATCATGAACATGCACTTTTAGGCTGTGTATGTTTACATGAGATTTGCAGTTATCCTTTGCCTTATTTTTTATAGGTCATGAATCTTTTCATCGAATATACAGTAGGGGTGGCAAAATGGGCCCGGCCTGCGGGGAAAGTCCGTTTTACACGCACTTTTTCGCGGGGCGGGAGAAGGTTTTAGGCCCGCTCCGCTCCACTTTGTTTTTTTGCGGGCATGGGATTTTTCATACAATTTTACTATTTTTAGGCATAAAAGGTTCAATGTCCGCGGGCTTTTTTCGCTCCGCCGTCACTTTTTTGCGGGGCGGGGCAAGGTTTTAGACACGCACTCTCTAATATGCCCGCGCTGCCCCACCCCGTTTTTTCGCGGACTTTTGCGGGGCGGGCCTTAACGGGGCGAATATGCCCGTTTGCCACCCCTAATAAACAGCATGTTATATTGTATATTTTTCCATGATTATAGCGTATGTGCCATATTGGATTTTTACATGTCATACACATTATTACGTGTTATCCTACACCACCATGAAAAGTCCAAGAGTGTTCTTAAAATCTAGAGATGTATATCGGGACACATTTATTTTAGTAATTTCTCATACCAAATTGAAGAGGCATTTCTTGTAAGATATTGAGAGACATTGAGATCAACCATGTGAAAATAACACTACGGAGAGAAGGTTTATTAATTACATAAACTAATCATTACTTAACATTTATCTTTTACTTTATTGCATAAGATTTAATTCTTTCCAATATCCCACGTATTCAAAACCAAAAAAAAATCCCATTAGAAAAACCATTTACAATATGTGCTTTTATCATCTTACCTTGAAAATGTACAAGTTATCACTAAATCCTTATAAACTTTGAATTTTTTTTTGAGAACCTATTTTTTTTATACGCATGCCTTTTCATTGGGAAGCTCAATCTCTTTTCCATTATGCATTTTATATATTGGTGTGCTTCAGACTTAAAATTTTTCATTCTCTTTGCCTCTCTTCCCATAAAACCCATAAAATTCTCTGCATTCCAAGGCATGTAAATCTCTTCATTCTACTTAACGATGTAAATCTCTTCATATCTATCAAATTTCGTAAGAATTTCCTTTGGTATCAAAACGAAAAATTCGAGAACGCAAGGTAGCGTCTTTTGTGAAAAAAAACAAACATCACCATCACAAAAATTAACCATCTCATTCAACTACCATAGTCCGCTTCAATTCAACAACAAATCAAAAAGAAAAAGCGAAGAAACATAAAAACAATGCTTGAAAGTAGAAAAGGAAAGAAGAAAAGGGAAAATTCACATGATAAAGTAGTCGCAACGCCTCCATCGGGAATCATCGTTCCCGTTGCGCCACCACCACTATGCAGATCCATTCGAAGCACAACAGGCCGTTGTCGCCCCTCTAGATTGCAATTCAAAACGCAGTGATAGATTTAAGTAGGAATAATGATTTATGAATTTTGGGCTTTGTATCGTGAAATTTAGATTCAATGAGCTTAGCAAGTCTAATGGCTTGTGAGATTGAGGTTGGGTGATGAGTGGCCATTTCATTACGTATTTCCAACTTCAAACCAGAAATAAAACAATTCAGAATTGCATCTTGAGGTAGTCCGATAACTTAATTGCCAAGTTTCACAAACTTTGTATGGTAATCCACAACTAAACCCTCTTGTTTTAATTTAAACAATTCAACCTGATGGTTATCATAAGTAGAAGGCCCAAATCGTAATTTTAATGTTCTAATTAAGGAAAATCAATCTGTCAATAAATTATTTTGGTACATCCACTTAAACCAAGATAAAACATCACCTTTCATATAAAATGAAATTTGTGAAGTCAAAACTCTCAATCCAATGTATTTTGATGAATATAAAGTACAAGTCAAATAATCATGTCAAAAGTATGGATAGCGCTTCAAGAACAATGTATCAATTCAAGTGTCCAAGTCTTATCATGAGCAAAAGCATACACCAAATTATTCAAGATTAAAGTTGAAGACTAAGCATGGATCTTGATTGATAGAGGTAAGCATGCAATTATATTGATAATTTTAGTGCTCAAATTATTCTCCAAAACATCACTTGCATGCTTTGGTCATTTGTGTTCAAAATCACTTTCAAATATAATTTTTTTAATCATATTTGAACCATGTTAAATCACTTTCAAATATAATTTGTTATCGTGTTCGAACCATGTTAAATCACTTTTAAATATAATCTATTGACTTGGATAAATCAATAGATGTTGCATTAGGTTGGTTCATAAAATTAGACAAATTTTCAATTTTTTCTAACATGCAGTTTTTGGTAAATTGTGGCATTTTGACTTGCCGTAACAGCACACAAATGGCCACAATTTACAACGTTATGAAACAGTATTTTTAAATTTGAAATTTGAAAAATGCTGCAAACTTGTTAAGTCAAGTGACCGTTTTAACTGACTTAAGAAGTACTGTACAAAATTTAAAATTATGTTTTTTTTCATGAACCATTGTTATTCTAAACTATTGCAAACCTTCATGAAAATGTCTCAAACTTTACCATGTTTCATAGAGGTGTTGTGCACTTATAAATACATGAAATTTCAAATAAAAAACCATCTCTTCCATTGCAATTTAACATCATATTTTTCACTCAAATTTTCAAACAAGTGTTTGTGTTCTTAATATTTCATAAAGAATTTTCTGCATGTATGTTCATAGCATTCTAGAAAATTCATATCATTCTCATAAACACTCGAGCACTATATTGTCATTATAAATTGCTTGTTTGGAAGAGAAGATCAATCCTAGTGATTGATATATATTCATCAACTTTATTTACTCAAATATTTTCCATAATTGTTTTGTAATTCCTTGTTGTCCAGAATTGTTGGAAACAAGAGAGTAGAAAGGAAGAATTGTTTTCTTATTATACTTGTTTTGTCGTATCTTGTTATCTAGAATTGTTAGCAGCAAGAAGTTGGAAGTGAGATGATTGTTCTTATTTCATCTTGGTTGATCCAAGAGGATTGTTCTTGTTGGTCTTGTTGTTAAAAGATTGTTGGAGAAGTCTTGGGTTTAGGCTCGTACAAATATCTAACAATAGTGAAATCTCTTTCGCGTTGAAAAGGGGCTAGAGTATTCTCGAACTGTGAGGGGAACCAATATACATCATTATGTTCTCTACTTTTCCATATTTACCGCTTTCATCACAAATCAAAAACCAGAAAAGAAAGAAACACATGTATAAACTCTTGCACCAAACCAAATAAATAAGAACAAGTATTCTAAAACTAGATAAATTTTCAAAGTCCTAATTCACCCCTTATTATGCGTACTCTTAACTTACAAAATTAAATACATCCTATTTTCTGGAGGTAAACTATAAAAACTGAAAAATTGACCAGCTTGAAATAACCACTCTAATGAGTTTGAACCATCAAACAAAGCAAGTTCAAGTTTAGGAGTACCAAATGGGGGTAAAAGGGTAATTTGAGGGTATGGAATTTGATAGGTAAATGAAGTATTATAGGCTTGGGTTTGGTGAAAAGGTGTGGGGGAAGTATTGTAGGGAGGAAATGGTGGGGGTGGTTGTGCTGCCGTATGCCGCGGTGGTAGTGTAGCAGTAGGTTGGGGTTGATTATTTGAAAAGGTTACTGAGTTTCTAAGGGGGGTGTGGGTAGAGGTTAAAATAAGGGAGATAGGGGATGTGACCATAGAAATAGAATAAGGGTTTTGCGTGATACCTGAAAAACTAGCTGTTGAGTGAACAATAGTGCTGTGAATAGTACTACCATGAACAATAACGTTATGAACAATAGCACAGAGAACAATAGCAGGGTGTTGTGGTTCCTTTTGAGCAAGTAGTTTGTGAATATTTGCCATGATAGATTCATGCCTAGAATCAGCAATTTATTTCTCATTATCAAATTTGGTGTGAATCTCCCTAATCTGATGCGCTAAATCGACAACAGCTACGTCAAATCGTTCATCCATTTGCATTTGGTTTTCTTGCATAACATTACTCAAGTGTAGTTGAGATAAGTGGACAACTTCTTATACAATTTCTTCAGAAGAAGGTTTGGTAGGCTTAGGAGGAGCCATGGAAGGGTTGAAGATCAAGAATGAAAGCACCAAATGATAGATTTAAGTAGGAATAAAACTCATATCTAAGTTAACAAAGGAAGATAAACTTTAAATAACTTAAACATTTTTCATTATAAACTTCAGCCACCAAAATTACAACTTAAATATTAGGGTTTTCTAAAGTGATGGGTCTGAGCCACTTAAGAATAATAAGATAAAATTATAATGAAAACAACAATACTATTGCACCCATATTAATACTGAATATTATCCTGAAGCCATTTGGGCTGTTTTCTTTGTCTTTTGGGCCTCGTAACACACAACCACACAATCAGTAGCTTCAGCGAACATTTGTCCAAAGGCAAGAGCAGGAAAACAAGTCTGCTATATTTATGAGTTTCTCAACAGTTTAATGCATAAATCATAATGAATTGGGTTGGTGATGCAAATGTTGTAGCTGCAATGGTTAACAACATTTCTAAGTTGTATGTTCCATTCGCTCACTCTAATTGTTCAATTATTATGTAAAATTCTCTACCAACTCTGTTTTCAACACACCACATGCTATTAACCATTAAGCTTGTATTATACTCCTACTATTTTAAAACTATTAATGATTGTTTTGGTACAAGTTTAAAAAATGCATATGCTGATTTTTTAAGCAAAACTCTAAGAAGCACGAAACCGCAACACTGATAATCTCGACAATACAATATACTCATTCATACAGTACTTGCAAGTTGCAAAAAACTATGTATCATAATTATCATAAAATATTATTCACAAATTCTAGTATAAATGTACATTATTCCGAAGTAAAAGACAAGAGTGTCGCCAAAAATAGGTAAAACAAACGTGAAACTTTACAACATAAGAGTTGCAGTTAGTAAAATTTGCATGCCGTACATATTAACATTGATTTATGCAGCCAAATTCTTACTAGTAACAATACATAAAGCAACAAAATTCTACTATGACAAAGAGCTCGAACCTGAATTAGCAATAGCTTCAAATTCTAGAATTCAATTTTAAAATCAGTTGAAAACCCTATATCTCAAATTTAACAAAGGAATCACTACCTCTAAGGAAAAATGACAGATTAAACAAAAAAAATCAAAAATCACAGTCAACATTAAAGAAGGAGACGAAAAATGAATTCAAGTGGTTGTTACCCGATGCAAATAAGAATGTTAGAGAATAGAGATTCACACCGGCACCACCTTTAGAATGAAACAAAAGCAATGAAAAAACGAACTATACAAGATAGAGCATTTCACGGCAGCGCCATTGAAACAGAAAGGAAGAAGATGACACTGTTCACCATGTTGAATTGAGATTTTGAAAAAATGAAGCGAAACCATAAAAGGGTAGTTTCAGAATTTTGAGAATTGTTGAGGATAACTTTGTAACTTTGCCTTAAATGTAACTCTTCGTGTTTTTTCAATTTTATTTTCTCTCTCATCTATCGCAAAATCATATTTCTGAAGCCACTTGGATCAACTTTTCATTTTTAACCAAAAAAATCATTTTTTAATATAAATCATTTAAAAAAACTGAAACAAACACTTTCAAAATAGTCAAAAATGATTTTTATACAAAAAATAGATTTATTTAAAAAAAACTGAAACAAACACAACCTTAGTCAAATTGAGATTTGTCAAATGCAAATCTAAGATTGGTGTCTATGTTCAGGTTGTGGCACAAGATATAACAGTCATTTGCTTATATGTCGATGACTTGCTAGTAACTAAAAATAACTTGGAGAGCTTATTGAAGTTCAAAGAGCTGATGATGAGGGAGTTTGAAATGTCGGATTTAGGAAAGTTATCTTATTTCTTAGGCAGGGAATTTAAAAATTTGAAGCAAGGTATGATGCTATATCAAAGAAAGTATGTCAAAGAAATACTCAAGAGATTCAGAATGGAAGACTCAAACCCTGCATCCTCATATGTCGAACCAAATTTGAAACTGGAGTGGAATGGAGAGGAGAACAAAGTTGTTGTAACTTTGTTCAAACAAACTGTCGGATCTTTGAGAAAAGTGTGCAATAGTTGATCTAATATAGGTTTCTCATTCGGATTAGTGAGCAAATACATAAGTGAACCAAGAGTGTCACACACGAAAGATGCAAGAAGAATCTTGAGATATTTAAAAGGATCGACATACTACAAAATTTTATTTCAACGAGACTCTGAAAGCAAAGAAGCTACCGTTACTTGCTATTCAGATGTTGATGGATGTGAAGATAAGGAAGATCGATGAAGCACAACCGATTATTTCTTTCAAGTATTTGATGCCCCAATCTCACGGTGCTCGAAAAAGAAACCTGTGGTGACATTGTCATCGTGTGAGGCTGAATATTTAGCAGAATTCTATGATGTGTGTCAAGTGATTTGGATCAGATGTATGCTTAAAGAAATGGAGGTCGAAGTGAAGAAATCTCTGATGTTGCAGACCGACAACAAGTCAGCCATACATCTTGCAAAGAATTCAGTTCTGCATGGAAGGAGTAAGCACATCGAAGTTAGAATTCACTTCTTAGAGGAGAAGGTTAATCAAGGTGAACTTGAAGTAAGGTATTGCTTAAGTGAAACATAGTTGACCGGCATTTTCACCAAAGAATTGAAGATCGACAGATTCCTGAATTTGAGAAAGAAATTAGGAATAATTCAGATCAACTACAATTAGCGTATGTTTGACAACTTAGATTATATGGGGTATGTTGAGATATAATTGAAATTAAATAATACAAACTCAAACCCAAGTTAATTATGGTTTGTTAGTTACTTAGTGCACAAGTCATAGATGTGTAAATCAGGGCCGGCCCTGTGGGTGTGCAAGGAGTGCCACCGCACAGGGCCTCTAAATCTTTAGGGCCTTAAATTGAATAAATGGGCCTAATGTTAAATAAGATATAAAACTAATTCCAAGTAAATGAAATGGAAATGGTGTAGCCTAGCGGTGACTAGTCTGTTTTGGGAGCAACATTACCCAGGTTCGATTCTTTGCATTTAGTATTTTATGCACATTTTCTATTTAAAATACGTTATCACACTGAGTCGAATCTATGTTTTTGGTATTTTATGTACATTGAATCGTTATAAATGTATTGTTTGCCCACAATTAACTTAACCAATTTATTTTCTTTATTATTTTATTAATATAATATAATATGAACATAAGTCAATTAACTTAATCAATTTTTTTTGTTTTTGGAGAAAAGCATAACTTTATTAATATCCAAAAAAACAGTTAATACAAACCGATCCAACCGGATCCAGGTAAAAACTAAACACAACTCAGCATAAGGGAGTGTTTACACTTTTGACATGCACAGCTAGTTTCTTATACATACTACATCTAATGCCAATGTTCTCCATAATTCTATCCTTTACATTAGTATCTAAGCACTTTTGAGAGAATACCATGTGATTCCTCCCTCTCCAAATTGCATAGATAGTTTCTGCTATGGCAATCTTCAATACATCCCGCTTCCATCCCTTCTTCTTAGTTTCGCATATAAGCCACTCGCATTCAGCTTTCCATCCCAACGGGGATCTCCTAAAGTGTAGCCAGTGTAGAATGTCCACCCAAACTTGTTTCGTTTTCCCACATTCAAAGAAGAGATGTTCAAGTGATTCTTCACCATCACAAAAACAACAACTTTTATCCGTAATTATACCAAACCGGGCCAGTCTATCCTTCGTAGGGAGTCGCCCGTGAAGTGCCATCCAAAGAGTAAACATTGCTCTTGGACGCGCATAATTATTCAAGAGAATTGTCTTCCACGCCACCTGTCTGGACTCACCTAAGAGGTTTCTATACATAGCTGCCGTTTTGTATTTACCTTTTGTGATAGCTTCCTTCCAACTGTCAGTTGCTTGAATAGTATCGCGAGCTTTCACAATCTTTCGCATAGTCCATGAGATGTTATCCCTCGGCTGCCACAGCATAATGTCTTTATTTTTAAGGAAGTACGTATCCAACCAACGTATCCATAGTTTGTCCGCCTTGAGATGAATGTTCCACAGTAGCTTCCCAATTGTGGCTTTATTCCACACCTGCAAAGACACAATATTCAGTCCTCCTGCAGAGATCGGTTTGCATATGTTCTCCCAAGCAATGGGAGCCTTCTTGCTCACGCCATTCATTCCGCACCATAAGAAATTCCGACAAATCGTCTCAATTTGTTTGATAACGATCTTAGGGAAGGTAAAAATTTGCATCCAGTAGGCTGTGATGGCGAATAGGGTGCTATTTATCAATTGCCTGCGGCCTGCGTAACTTAATAACCGGGCTGTCCAATGCGTTATCTTCGCAACGAGTTTATCCAATAGGGGCCTGAAATGGTGACTATAAAGCTTCTTGCTATCAAGAGGGATGCCAAGGTATTTAAATGGTAACTCTCCTTCCGTAAAACCTGTATTCTTCAAAATTGCCGTCCGAGTATGGTGCGAAACACCACCAAAATAGATGTGACATTTTGCAGGATGCGCTTTTAGACCTGTAGCACTGGAGAAATTCTCAATTTTCTTCATCAAAGTCTGGACAGAAGTGGTATCCCCTCTAGTGAACAGAAGGATATCATCCGCGAAGCTGACATTAGTAATATTCAGCTTTTTGCAACGGGGGTGATATCTAAATTCAGTTTGAGCTTTCAGATCTTGTAGGTATCTATGCAAGTACTCCATGACCAACACAAAGAGTAATGGGGAGATTGGATCTCCTTGCCGTAGTCCACGTTTGGCCTTCAGAATATCCGTCACCTGTCCATTGATAGCATAACGGTATGAGACAGTTCGGACACAAGTCATAATCCACCTGATAAAGATCGTTGGGAAGTTCATTTCACACATAATAGTTTCTAAGGCTTGCCATTCGACCGTGTCGTATGCCTTTTGTATATCCATTTGGATAGTACATCTAGGTGACACATTTTTCCGGCTATAGCCTCGCATCAATTCTTGGGCTAGAATAATATTGTCTTGGATCACCCTTCCTGGAATAAAAGCCGATTGGCTGTCATCAACAATCGTATCAATCACCTTACCGAGTCGAGTGGTCAATATTTTTGAAATAATCTTGTATATGGTAGTGCAGCACGCAATCGGACGCATTTCCTTCATAGTTTTTGCATCAGGTTTCTTTGGTATCAAAGTCACCAAGGCGCAATTAACAGCAGCAAAAAGTTTATTATGTACAAAGAAATCAGTGACAGCATTGATAATATCAGCTTTGGTAAACTGCCATGTACTCTTGAAGAACTTGGAGTTGAATCCGTCTATACCGGGAGCTTTGTTGTCCCCAATCCCCTTCAGTGCATCCCATATCTCTTTTTCAGAAACAGGTTGGATTAGGGTGTTCTTGTGGTTTTCAGAGAGTTGGTTTCCTCTACGGATAACTGCAATATCAACATGTTGCATTGTAGTGGCCGATGTACCAATCAAGTCTCCATAGAACCTCAACACCTCTTGTTCTATGTCTTTAAATTCAGTAATCACATTTCCATTACCATCTTCCATACTATGAATATGGTTCTGCTTGTTTCTACCTTTTACAATGGCATGAAAATAGGAATTGTTGTTATCTCCTAGTTTAAGCCAATTCACCTTAGCCTTTTGCATCAAAATTCTTTCTTCCAGTTCGGTGGCTGTCAGCAATTTCTCTGTACAAATTTTGACCTCAGTTAATCTCTCCCGGCTGAATCTGTCATTTGCAAGGTTGTCTTGGGCTATTGCCAAATCCTGTCTAAAATGTTCAATCTGTTGCACACTCTGCATGCACTCCCTTGTGAGCCCCCTGATGAGTGGCTGCAGCTTCTTTAGCTTCCTCCATAAAAGGAACATAGGTTTGCCCTGCATATCAGTATGCCAATTATTCCTAATCAGCTCCATAAACTTAGGATTCTCAATCACAATATTACAGAATTTGAATCTGGGTTGTACTCTGTGGCTGCTTCTATATTGACCAGAAAGAGTGATTTGGATTGGCGCATGGTCAGATATGTGAGCCTGCAAAATGTCAATTCTACAATCCGGGTAAGTTAGGAACCATTCTTTGTTACATATGGCCCGATCAATCCTCGAGTAGATCAATCCCTCAGTATGTTTGTTGGTCCAAGTGAAGTGTGGTCCATGAGTATCATGTTCAAACAGGGGAGCTGTCATCATCATATTTTCAAGGTCCTCAAATTCCTTTAGTTGAACATTGCTACCTCCAATTCTATCATTGATGCTTAGAACATTGTTATAGTCACCAACCACTATCCAAGGTTCTCGGATATGAGCAGCCATACAACCTATGTCCTTCCAAAGAGTTTGTCTTTGTGCCAATTGGTTATGTGCATAAACCACAGTGATCCAGCATAGTCCCTTCTTCTGTCTGTCCAGTAATTCACAGTGGATATATTGATCTGTACAGTCATGTTTTATCACCTCTACCTCATTATTTTTCCACATAATCCATATCCTTCCACTTGGATGGTAACTATAGTTATCCCACCAATTCCAATGGTTTCCAAATTTCTGTCTTATTCGTGGAGCATTTTCTTCTTTTACTCTAGTTTCAAGTAAAGCAACACAAGGCACTTGTAGTTTGTTGAGGTGGGCTTTGATCTCAACATGCCTCGCTATTTTATTTAAGCCCCGAATGTTCCAAGTTAAAATCATGGGGGAAATTTCCCTGCATGATTCATATTCTCTCCCAAGATATCAAATACATTGCTGCATCCAATTATCTGCTCAGTGTGACTTTGGTTGTCCTCATCATACATGAGACCTTTGCCTCGATTTCTGCTAGAGACTTGGATCCATTCCACATTGCTTTCCTCTTTGTCAACCCCCTGTGTCACGGTTTTGTCTTTAACAATCTCCCCATGCTGTGTTACAGGCTTTGGTTGCTCAGTCTCCACAGGTTTTCCTGTGGGCTTTTGTTGTTTTTCCTGCCAAACCTTTTTCCTTTGTGCTACCTCTGTTTTCCTTCCACAATCATGCCCCACTTTGCTGCATTGCTTGCAAAATGTAGGTTTCCATTCGTATTCAACATTCTGAATAAACTTCCTGCCTTGTGGATCACAGATTGTGATAGTGTCTTTCAGTTCATGAGTAACATCAACTTCAACTAGGACACGCGCGTAGGATACTCTCAGTTTCTTCGCCGTGCATTCATCAGTCATCATCGGTTTCCCCAAGGCGCTTGCAATCTTCCCCAAACATTCTTCTCCCCAGTACAACAGAGGTAGCTGGTGAAGTATGACCCATATGGGAATGGTACGAATCGCATCCTCCTGGAGTGAGAAGTCAGGTTTCCATTCATGAAGGAATAGGTGTTTCCGGTAGATTGTGTATGGTCCCCTCATGAGTATAGTTTCCCTATCCGATTTCGATTTCAAACGTACAATAAAGTAACCCTCCTCGTTATAGTATAACTCCGGCAGGGATACAAAGTTCCAGACAGACATCATAAACTTTTTGACAGAATTCATTGTTAAATCCCCTTCTAACACATACAGAATTAGTGCATTTTCCCAGAACTTGAGCTCTGACTGGACATCTTGTTCAGATATGTGTACCTCGATTTCTCCATTGACAATGGTTGGTGGCGTGTAATCAATGTGCAAACCTTTCTGTCGGTTATCCCGGGTAATGTCCACCCAGGGCCTTAGAGTCTTGTTCGTTTCATCGTCCTTTCCGTGTTCCTGTGCCTCTTCAATTACTGGTGGTAACCGTTCTTCCGTTTGTCTTTCTGGCGGAGTCACGATTTTCCTTTCGTGAGATGAGGAAGATGAGGGGAAAACCCTTACACTCACCGGTGGTGTTTGCGCCACCGCCTGCTTCTTCGGCCGGCCACGCATACGCCCCATCTCCAAAATCGCCTCTCCGCTAGGGTTCACTCTAAAGATTTCTTCTACAACACATTTAATATATTTTATTAACATATAATATATAATATGAGTATAAATTATTGAAATAAATTTCTTACATCCTATTCATCAGCCATGCTTGATATCCTATTAAAATTTTATTATACAACTAATTCATTTCCGTTTTTATTTTAAAATTTATTAAATTTATTATTATTAAAAGATATTTTAAACTTATTTTAGTCTGATTTTTTATAGGTTTTTTCACTAAACTTATTTAGGGTTCTTTCTATGATCCTTAATATTTATTTTAAATCAACATGGAAAGACAAACCAATCCAGCCCATTAAAATCAACAAAATCAAAATTTAATGGTCGTGATTCATTGTTCTCATTTCTCATAATAACCAAGTGTTCTCACTTGAGTCGTCCCCTATATATATATATATATATATATATATATATATATATATATATATATATATATATATATATATATATATATATATATATATATATATATATATATATGTGAGTAAGTATCATGTTATGTCTCAAGTACAACGAACCAATATTTATTTATTAAGGCTTAATTGTAAAATAGAACAGGGCCCCCAAATTGTTTGGGACGGCCCTGGTGTAAATATATACATAATTTATAATTCAGCTTTTAACAATTCAGTAATAATATCCTCACTAAAAGTGTCTCACGAACTTTTATATTTTTTATCTTATTTTAAATAAAGTCATCAACATATAATAGAAAAAAAGGGCACAATATAGAAAAAAAAGAAAGAAAAAGAAGAAAAAGGTATAATTAACCTATTTCTTGCAAAATCTATTTTTAATTCTATTGGAAGCATGTCAAAATGAACTGGGACCTAAGTTAGTTAGACAATATCTATAACTATTTTGTATCTATAAATATGGAAAACCATATCATATTAAAATTCATTAAAAATCATTTTGTAAATATTAAATTTTGCGTAATTTTAAATGTTTTGAATTTACAATTTCCCTTTGATCCGGTCTAAATGTGAACAACTTTACTAAATATTTGTCCCATGCCTTTCCATGTTCAGGGGAAAAGAGATTGATCGAGAATATTGAATGGCTAATATGAAAGGTAGAAAAGCATTTTGTCAAAGAAAAGGATCTCTATGTTGTAGGATCGTGAAACATTTGTTTTATGCCACGTTCTCTCTAGTGTAACGAAAAGCAAAAGACGAAAACTTTATAATACAATTATTATTAATTATATATTTGAGCAGTGAAAGTGTTGAGGATGATTCATTCCAACAAAATATTAATAATGTCTCCATGATTAAGATGTTGACCTTTACCATGCATGTACAAAATTCCTTTAGAATGGACCACCTCCGTATGCACGTGTGTGTGGGTCTATTTTCATCCCCACACAACACCTACCATACTAAAAATCATCTGAGCTATAAAAAAAATGCGGTTTGATTTAATTCGGTTGATTTTTGAAAATAAAATCCAATTAAATTAAACTAAACTAATGCAATTTTGATTAGTACGTTTTTTTATAAAAGTTATTAAGCAATACATAGACATATATAGAAAAATATAATTTTGTGTTTTATCATTTATACATTATCATAAAAAAAAGTTTAAAACTGTTAAAATAAGTTTAAAATTTAATATATAAAATTGCGTCTTACAAGTTTATCTTAAATCTAAAAACTGAATACATGAAATTGTATTCTTAAATAAATATCATACAAAGAATATAATAAATTTATTTTATCAAAATAGTATTTATAAATGAATAATATTTTATCTTTTGTTGATTCATATATTAAAATAAATATCATACAAAGAATGTAATAAAATATACACAATAGTTCTTAATTTCTCTAAAGAATTAAAGAAATATATATTGGTTAGTAAGATCTTATAACATAATACGGTTTGGTTTGTAAAATACAAATCGCAAACCGAACCGAACTGCGCGGTTCTGCTAGAAAATGACTCAAACACATTCGAACCAAATGCGATTTTTTGCAATTTCAATTTGGTTCGATTCGAGTTTGTGGTTTTCAATTGGACCGATTTGCTTTTAAACACCCTACTCTCGAGTAGGGGAGGACCACAAATGAGCGACAAAACTATCTCTCAAAAAAATTTAATACTGTGGCGTATTCAGAGAAGTTTTAAACTTAAAATTTCTGATTAAATTAGAAGATACCTCTTATCATCTCATTCAAATGCTCTTCATTAACAAAAGATATTTAATATATAATTATTTTATTTTAAATTAAAATAAATTATAGAGAGTAAATGTGACTTTTTTTGTTAAAATAATATGAAAAAAGTTAAAGAAAAAAATATAAATTATACACTATAAGTTAAAACGCTATTTGAAATAACATATAAAAAATAAATTAGAAATTAGAAATTAGTAGTTGTCAAAAAAAAAAAGTTTAGAAATTAGTAACAAAATTATAAGCTAGTAATAAAAAATTAGTAACAAAATTATAAGCTAGTAATAAAAAACATATTATTAAATTTTTTATTAACTTGTAAACTATAATTTTATTTTGAACATCTCATCTTATATTCTTGAAACTTCAAAATTAATTCAATTAAAATTGATATTTCGTTCAATGAGTACTTTAAAACTTAACCATAACGACAAAAAATATTTAATTAAATTGGACTAATTTACAATTTTTTGGGTGATAATTTTCATTTTTAATTAGTGTCATTTTCTCTTGTTTTTAATTTATATTTTAATAACAATTATTTTGATTTGATTTATCAATACTTATTAATTTTATTTTTTATTTTAATAATTAAAAAACTATGATCGAAAAGATCAAATGAGGGGTTCTCTTTCAAAAGAAAAGTTGAACGAGGGCCAAGAAATAAGTACAACACATTATGCAACATATTATAATTTAAATTAAAATTTGTGACATTAATTTTTTTTAAAAATCATATAAAAATAACAAATAATTAAAATACTCTGTGAAATGTAAATGTATTGGCTAAAACATATTTACAGGATATGATCTAGAATAAATGATTAATTGAAATTGTTAAATTAAAACAAAATCAAAGAATATATATATATATATATATATATATATATATATATATATATATATATATATATATATATATATATATATATATATATATATATATTAGATTATTGAATTTTTGTTTTGACTAAATGATTTTTAGTTCGGTCATATGAATATTGAACTAATAATTTTTTAAATAAATTAAAAAAGTTATTTGGTTTAATAAAGATTTGTGAATGACGGTTGAAGAAATCATGATTGATGAAGGTCCTTTTTTCAGAGATTTTCAATGGAAGGTGACTTCTTTACCTATTAGAGTTTGGGAATTGAAGTACTCGGAAGTAGATTCAGCCTCATATGCGTTTGTGACTTCTAGGGCTCAGTCTTAGGTGTTACAGGATCATATATTGAGAGACAATGGCGTATATGGTATGAACCTTGATTTCGACATAGATTTGGATGGTCTTAGTGTTGTGGTTCTAGATTTTTACCTTAGAGGTTTTACTAGAAAGGGCAACGTCCCTCTTAAAGCATAACATGTTTTGGCGAGTGTTTTTTTTAGTAAAAGTGTTCAAGACATGACCACAAGATAGAAAGTTATTTTTAGTTGTTTGCAAGCATCACACGCTCAAAATTTTATCCTTGCTATCCATATTGACGATTTAGACCAACATATGTTCCCAATAGAGTATCCTTAAATATCGACTTATGATTTCCTTGTTTCTGTTGATGAGGTTTGCCCTATTTGCCGTAAGGCGTGCTTGGATACCTTTAGGAAACATGCTAGTTATTGCAAAGAGTGTCCATGATTCAAATACCAATATGACATTGTTAGAGATGTCATATTTGATATATTTAGGCGTGCAATGGTATTTGTGAAGAAAGAGGCACCTGTGAATTTCTTGATTGAGCCATGGAAAAGGAGATCAACTCTTAGGTCAACAGATGTTCTGGTGTATGGATGAGTAGGAGGGAAACATGCATGTGTAAATTTGACGGGGGTTTCCCAATTGGTGAGACTGAGGACCAGAGGTTTTAATGTGAAACAGACAGCTCTCAAAGTCGCTTCAAGTAAAGTGGCCAAGCATGAGAAATCATGTTCCGACAATCAACATGCTTTTATATCACATCACATTGATACTTTTGGTTTTCTAACACCAAAAGCAGTGGATATTTTACAGAGAATGCAAAGATTCATGCATAAGAATATTGTGTCACCTAGAATAATGAATAATTTTTAAAATAATTAATTTTCCATTCAAAAAGAAATAACGGCACAACTTATTGCATATTTGTCTACTATTTATGTGTAATCTTGATTTTAACTAAGTAATGGAGATCCATTATTTACCTCATTAACTATACCTAAATATACTTAAATATCAAAAGTTATAATATAAAAGTTATACTTTAAATTAAAAAATGAAAATTTATTTAAAGATACATTTTTTTAATAAATAATTAATTTTATTAAATATAGTATTTAAAAATAAATAAAATAAAAATAAATTATCATTTTTGTTAAAGTGAATAGACTAACTTAATTGATATATACTAGTTGAATTAAATACTTATAAATTGCTAATTTATATATTAATCTTTAGTGAAACATTATTTATCTATTTAAAAAAATATTTTTAAGTTAATTGTATGACACAATTGATTGAGGAATTTCTATTGATTGACCGTATAAAATTATTTTACAGTACTCAATAACCTCTTATTTATATTTATTTATTTATAACATAAACACGATGTAAATGTGTGATATAAACAATAATAATTTGTATGACTAAAAAATGAAACAATAAAAGTTGATTTTATTTAATGTCTTATTACAAATTTGATTTTTGAGAGTTACTATATTTCTTCTTTTCTCTAATATAGAATAGATAATATAGATATATATTAGTATATAGTATATACTAATACACAATGATTCTTAATATAAAAAGAAATATATGTTTTAGTTTTATTGAAGAATTAATGTATTTGAATTATATGTAGTTTATATATTAATTATTTAATAAATTTAAAAAATAAATTTTTTTTATATATTAAAGACCATAGAAAATAATATTTATGTTGGGGCTCACAGTCACATGACATTCCTTCTCTAAACGACATTGGTCCTTGTGTTTGTTTGAGCTTTCTGTTCTCATCAATGAATGGGTCAAGTCAATAATATCCAACAGCTGGACGGTGAGTCATGGTCCTCTCACAGTCCCACTCTTCTTTTCTGCTTTTAAAATATAAAATCTTATTTTCATTTATTTATGTGATTGTAATTTATCTTGCTTTGTATATACGTTCAACTAGGATTTGTTTTTAAGGATAATGTGGTGAGTTATTATATGATATCTTTTGGGCTCAGATTATATATACCTTTTTTCTGATCGTAAGGTAATGGAGTTTCTCCATTGGTATTTAACTTTTCTTTTTTAAAACTACTTAAAAAATAGGGTTAATGAACTTTTTAGTCTCTCTAAATATTGTTGATTTCGTTTTTAGTCCTTCAAAAAATTTTCTTTAAGAAATCGTCCTTTCAAAATTTTTCGTCTAAACTATTGGTTTCTAACGTCAAATTTGCTAGAGATTAGCTACGACTTTAGTCACCGATTAACTACGAAATTTGACGTTAGGGACCAATAGTTCGGAAGAAAAATTTTGAAGGGACGATTTCTTGAAGGAAAATTTTGGAGGGACTAAAAACGAAATTTGAAATATTTAAAGGGACGAAAAAGTTCATTAACCCTAAAAAATAATACAATTATAGGTTTTTGTTTTTCTAATTCATATTAACTTTGTTTTAGCAAAAAAGAGAAATAATATTAAAGAGGAAGAAGATACAAAAGAGAGATGGCCAAACCAAAGCCCTCCATTAATGAAAACGGTAACAAAGAAGACCAAATATATCTCTAAAGAAGACCTCTCTAGTAATAAAAGATATATTTCCACATGAAAAACTTGTCATCAAGATCTCTAGTTTAGTGATTTTGTCAGCACAATAGTTGTCCTCACGATATACATGAGTGAGGAGGAAGGTCATGCGAGTGGTGGTGCTAATGCAGTCCTTCCATTTAATCCTTAAAGTCTAAGGAACCATAAGCGTATTGTTGAAAGCAATGATAGAAAGCTTGGAGTCACTCTCAAGCTATAATTTGTTCCAACCTTTTTGCACAGCAAGCTTAATAGCAAACATAATTTCATTTAATTCAGCATCAAAGGCGTTGGAGTTATCAAGAGACATATCAAAGGAGCCAAATTGTTACCATGTTTCATGAAAGACCCCCACCACAAGCAGGAACACCAGAATTACCGTGAAAAGATCCATTAGAATTTGCTTTAATCCAGTCAAAACTATACGAGATCCAGAAGAATTTTGATATATTGGGCGCTTTAGGAGGGTGGATCTGAACACCAAAGAACTTGAGGATTTTGAAATTTCTCATAGAGTGACCTGCGGTAAGACATGTAAGATTTCCAGACAGGGCAACGTTAGCAATGATCCAAGGAATCTTGGATTTCCAGCCAAATAATGCTAAAAGTATGAATGATAGCAACTATAATCACAAGTGAACACTGCAGATTCCAACATCTTTGAGACGATTTAAGCACATCAAAAGCAAAACTCCGATTGATTCTAAGATGAGACTCAATCCAATTCCACAAACCAATTGCGAAAGGGAAATGAAGAAAAAATATGAGAGAAATCTTCAACATGATTACGACAGAGGTTACAAATGGAGACAAGAGTTAACCCTCTAAGCTTGAGGTTATCATCCGTAGGGATTTTGTTGTGCATCAAACGCCAAATTAAGAGAGACTTGGAAGGAGGGATTGAAGGATTCCAAACTAGCTCATATAAACCAATAATGTGGTTAGGAGACTTGTAGACGAGGTAAGCCTCTTTAAGGGTAAGGTGTTGCATCCAAAAATTTACCCTCTTCATTTCAATCATAATTGGCTTGTGTTTCATTATCGTATGCATTCATAACATAAGATGGGATCAAGGTATCTTTGGTATTTATGGACTTCCTCATGCCCTCTATCTTGTGACTATTCAAGCTACAAAGACTTCTTGTACCTCGTGACATCTCAATATGTCCATCACTTCATCAGATGATTGAAGATTGATCAAAATTGGAGAGAATCCACTCCTCCTATCTTTTTTGGTCCCTGTGTTAATTTTGTGGTTATTTGAGTATGTATGGCTCCTTCTATGGTCAAATTCTTAAAGCATCATCATCTCATCACCATACAAGATCTTTTCTCAAGAGGTTCCCTAATTTGTCCAGAGGAATTAAGATTTTGAAGTTATGCACTCATCTCCTATCAAGGGACTGAAATTAGGATTTTGGATTTAATTAGGATTTCTTTTGGCCCCCGAGTTTCAATTGCTTGATTTTGGCCCTTGAAATTTTTCAATTGCTTGATTTTGGCTCCTTAAGTTTGCCCCCTTTTGCATTTGATAGTCCCTTAGTGACATGTATGCTAAACTTCTCCTTTTTTTTGTTACATTTTCTCTTCTTTTTTATATACTTCTTTTTTTAATTTTGTTCTCTATAATTCTATTTTTTTTTATCTTTTTAATTAATAATCAAGCTTTGGACGTAATTTCTTGAAAAATATTTAATATTTATTTCAACATATGCTTGATAAAAAATTATTTTGACAAAAAAAAAATAGACCACTAGCTAATTAAAATAACAAACTCTTTGGCCAATAACATGTGTGAATCTTTTAACAAAATTATTTAAGAATATTGGGAAAAGAATCCCTTATAAAAAGGTTAAAAATCTATATGATTAATAAGATTGTTAGATTTCGGGACTTTATGCTTAAAAATGAGAGAGTTATTGGCCAAAGAGTTTGTTGATTTAATTAGCTAGTAGTCTATCTTTTTTATTGTCAAAACAATTTATAATTAGACATATGTTGAATGAAATATTTAAGATTTTCAAGATATTACGTCCAAAGCTTAACAATTAAAAAGAGAAGAAAAATAAAACTGTGCAAAAGAAAATTAGTAAGAAACAAATAAGTAAAAAAAGAAGAGAAAAAGTAACAAAAAAAGAGAATTTTAATCTACATGTTATTAAGGGACTATCAAATGTAAAATGGGATAAATTTGAGGGACAAAATTAAGCAATTGAAACTCGGGTGGTTAAAATCAAGCAATTAGAAAACTCGGGGGGACCAAAACCAAACAATTGAAACTTGGAGGGTCAAAATCAATCAATTGAGAAAGTTAGGGTGCCAAAATTGCATTTAAGCCTAAGTTTTATTTGATGAACTTGTTTGGGGATCACATGTTAAATTTGATGTTATATGGATAATTGAAGTTATATTTTTATTTAATTTCATTTGTTCGTAATGCTTATTATTTGTTGACACGTTGATAATAAGATTTTAGACGAGTAGGGGTTACTGACCCTAAGCCTATGAGTCTGAACTAGGGAAATTAATCTACTTTCTCGTGTTGAATCGGGATACGATACTAATAGTAGTGGCATTTGAATTAACATATTGTAACAACGCCTAAATTCACTTATGTCAATTGAATAGGGATAAGATACATCTAGGAGAAGTTGGTGAGTTGTACACCAAGGGATTGCGTATAATGGTTAGGTAGTTCGCCGTGAAAATATAACGATATTACCATCCATATAATTAATTAAACATCAATATAGGATAAACAAGGGATTCACACAAAACCTAGTCGCTTTATCGCATTAATTCAAAATAAGTTTAATTTTTTCATTAAAACTCGAACCCCCATAGTTAATTGTATTATTTGCACAATCATAGTTTTGTTAAATAGCAATCTCTGTGGAGACGATATCTTTTAGTATTACTTAGACACTATCAATACACTTGCCGAGAAGTCATCACTGTTACTTAGTGTTTTCTATCTCTGATACGGCGGATATATATGGGAACCAACATGGTTAACACTCCAATGCCCAAGTCCGTTTATGGTTCAAGATAGTGGTAGTGAAAATGGAGATTAGAGATTATGTACTTGAAAATTGTAACGCCCGTTTTTACTTTAATTATTTATGTTATGTGCGTTGTATGAACTAATTGACAATTGTGTGAATTATGTGTTAATTATATGCTTAATTGATTTTATGTTATTTTATTTGAGAATTATTAGTAAATAATATAAGTTATTGAATCTATTAGTTATTGGGCCTAAGTTAGTGTTAGTAAGTGAGGGGTATTAATTAGAGCCCATTAGCAATTCGAAGATAGTAAGGGTTTAATAAAAACAAGGGTTTTAGAGAATTAGAGATTAGAAGCTTATTTTGTGAAATTGGGAAAAGAAGAGAAGAGTGAAGAGAAGAGGAGAATCCAAGATTGAAGCTAGAGTTGTCTTCAATCCAAACCCCAAGGTAAGGGTGGGATTCTTTCATGGTAAAGGGATGTATGATGATGTTTTGGGAGGGGTTTTGATTGTATGTAGTTATCCATGATTATGTGAAAAATTGAATTGAAATTGTTAGGGTTCATAATAGATTTCTATGAAATTGTGATCCTAAGTATGATTGATGATGTTTGTATGTGAACTCATGATTAGAAATAAGTTTAGGAACCTTACATGTGTGGTAAATTGCTTTCAATTGATGCATAAATGGTGTATAGGTTAGTGGGTGTTGCATGAGGGTATTAGGGAAGAAAAATGGTGATTTATGAGTTTTTACGCAGTGTAGGTCGACCTACACAGAAGCCTGGGTCGACCTGAGCAACTCAAAAAGGCAGAAAATCTGGTTTTCTTCAGCATGTGTCGACCTATGAATTATGTGCGTCGACCTATAGAATTCCTTGCGTCGACTCATGAGTCGACCTGAGCAAACCCGAGGGGGATAGAAAGCATCCATGCGTCGACCTGAGAATTCCTTGCGTCGACCTGAGGATTTCCATTTTTGGCAGATTTTGTAACGATCATAACTTTTGATCTGTAACTCCTTTTTAAGTGTCGTTTGAACCTCCGTGAAGCTTTAATTGATGTCTTTATAATGAATATGATTTGGAAACATTTTTTAAGCTTTATTTAAATGATATTGTTTGATGTTTGTAATTGTATTTGTGAAGTGATGTATTGTTGTATGGTGTTACAACATAGCGACGTGATTGTGAAGTGATGAATTACTATAAAAGTAATGATGTTTAGTCGATGTTTGTGAAGTGTTGTAAATGATGTGTTTGTGTGGATGTTGCATTCATTGAGTCACATACATTGCATAAAAGATACGTTGGCTTAATGGCAAAAGCGACAAGGCCTTAATGGAAAACAACGACGTGTTCCCAATGGCAAATTTTGAGACGTGGGAGTTTTGCTCCAAATGGTACCACATGCATTTGCATAAGTCGAGTCAAATGTGAATTGCATTTGAGTCTTATTTGATTATGTTATTGTGATTTGATTATGAGATGTTTGTCGTGATGTGTTGGAATCTTACTTGTGAATTGCACATATTATCATGATCGGTTGATGTTATTGTTGCCGTTTCGTAAGTCGATTGTGTGACGTGAATTGAGTGGTGACTAATGTATGATCTTTCTCTTGCTCTGAATATTATAATACATTTCTTTATAATGAATGATATCTCACCCTTTTTGTTTGAATGTTACCCTCTGTTGGTAACGTGCAGGTAACGACGTGGAGTAGCCGTTTACCTTATAGCTCGAGTCGGTGTGTCGATGCTCTGATACGTAGCACTCGGGGGGATGTTTGCGATACTTGCTTGTGTCTTATTTTATGTTGATTATATTTTTTTGGATTTTGATGTTATATTTTGTTGAGACATGTTGGACACATTGTGCCATGTTGGCAAGGATATAAGATTTGGATATGTGTTGTTATCTGGATTCCACTACGATATTATAAAGTTGTTTGGATTTAAATGTTTGATGAATTGTGAGTTTCCTCCGATATAAGTGTTATGTATCCATGTATTTTGAGCATGATTTGTGATTTGTTTAAGTCGAATATGTGACGCCTCAAATTAGTTGCTTGTTTCGATGTATTGTATTCTGATGTCTTTTATTAATCGTGGGGTAGATTTGGGGTGTTACAAAAATCCTTTACGAAGGTATTTATACCTTGGGCCTGACAGGGCATGTTGGATAATGGGCCTCGTCTTATTGGGCATGTGGCTTGCGCGGAGTGATGGCTCTATGGCCTTTGGCCGGCACAGAAAAAAATTGTTTTATTTGTGATTATAATTTAGTCCCGAACTATTTTTCTATCGCTTTAGCTAAACAACGATAAGATAGAAATTGATAATTAGATATTTGGTCTCAATGATACAACAAATATTTAAATAATTTGATATCTCCCTACACTTATGTTGTTTTAAATTACAATAAGGATCCCCTAGGGGATATTTAACATTACATAAAAAGTCCATGGGGTTAACTTCAAGGGACATGATAATAAGGATATTAAAAATAAGAAGGATGGAAAGTCTCTTTAGAATCCAGCTTATCTTCTAGAGCATTTTTGGGGAAAGTCTCCACTAGATTGGTATCCTATATTGCCTTATCAACCATAGGCTCAACTTGAGCATCCTTTAAAGGGGAAGTGGCGGGGTCAGAGAGCTTGGGGATTATGTAAGACATCCACCAGCTGGCCACCATGGACAACTTTGAACATGTCCACAAGGCTCAGATACAGCTCACGATAGAGAAAGGCCACTTTCCCCTTAGCCCTCTTAAAGTTGATGTCAAAGGATTCTACCAAATCATCCTTGGGATTAATTTGGAGCCTCTTGAAGACACTCCAAAACAAGACATCTACTGAGCTACCAGAGTCGATCAATACTCGTTTTATATCCAAATTAGCGTACTAAAATGTGATGACTATGGGGTCGTTGTTATGAACAAGAACACTAACAACATTTTCATTTGAGAAGGTGATTTTGGATTCCCGACCCTCTTCTTGGGCTCTAGCGGCATTATCAGGTACAATCTTGCTGTGAAAACCTGTCGGGTGTACTTTCTTCGGGAGGAACTAATTTCTCATCCAACAGTGACACCTTTGGAAATGATGTTGATGGTGGTATTGCAGTTTTGCTTTAGCATCTTTTTGAGAAAATGGTAAAAGCAACAATGAGTAACGATTAATGTGACCCATGTTAGTTTTACTGCACCTCACGATGCACACCGATTATACTTGCTAAAAAGTACAATACATGACAATCCCTAAGTGATTAAGGGCTGTAAGAGGTTTTAATGTATATTGGGAGTTGAGAAGTAGCTCACGTAGAGGAGAGAAGCTTTGTGTATGCAGTTGTCAATATAAGGATGAAATTGTCCTCCTCAACTTTAGCGTTGAGATATTTATAGCGGTGTTGGGCCTGAATCCTAGGCCTTTTTAGAATAACAACTACCCTTGAGAGAATGTAGGAGTTGACGGTTAATCCAACGCTATATCGCAGAATCTGGTCAAATCACCCTTTTTGTACTGTTATTGGCGGCACTTTTAGTAAACGATCACCCGAACTAAGAAATAGGCAACCAACAAGGCATTACTGACTCAACTAAAGTCCCTTGTCTCCGCCTAGTTCTTTGGGAGCCTATTTTGGATATGCCAAATACCAATTTTTTTTATTAATATTATAATATTATTTACTTAATATTTTTTAAATTAAATATAATTTGTATTTTTATTTACATATATCGTATAATAATTTAATTTATCTAATATATACAATAAACTTATTTAATTATGTGTTATTTATTTTGCAATTAATAAAATTGTTTATTTAGTATTATGAATCGTTTATTAAAAAAACTTATAATAATTTAATTTTTTATTTTTGTTAATTTTCTTTATTAAATTTTTAAATGCGTGTGTTATCATATCTATACTATAATATCATATTTTTTTATCTAATTTTATCTCTATCTTATTCTAAATGTCAAAGTCAAACATATCTTTAAATTTTAAGGTGTTTTCCAACAATTTTTTAGGGATTGTGTTGTCTAAACTTAAAGTTCAGAGTGGATTATGTACTTTCAATACATTGATGATGGTTAGATTTACATATCTTTAAATTTTAAGGTGTTTTCCAACATTTTTTAGGGATTGTGTTGTTTAAACTTAAAGTTGAGAGTGGATTATGTACTTTCAATACATTGATGATGGTTAGATTTAGATTAGACAATTCACAAATATTTAGATTTCTCCCGACTATGAACTTTGTAAATTTTCGATGGTTGAAGATGATCTATGTTGTTTCTTTACACAAATTATTATTTTTTAAATCTTATCCCATTTTCAAGTAGATTCAGATACTTATCCAGATTTTTTTTAAATAACTAAGTTTTTCAAAATAATTATCTATATAACCAAAATTTCAAACTAATTACATAAATGATTATTTTTTCACTACTTTTACACATTGTCGCCATTTGTATTGGCGAGTTTTTTTTTTTTAATTCAGGAGGTTTAAAACTGCCGCAAATCATATTTTTAAGCAAATCGTCACTTGCATTGGCGACTACACTTAGATTTTGTTTTTAAAAAAAATTAAATTTTATGTGTAGTCGCCAATGCAATTGGCGACTTGCTTAAAAAATATGATTTGCGGCAGTTTTAAACCTCTGAATTAAAAAAAAGGAACTCGCCAATGCAAGTGGCGTAAATGTGTAAAAGTAGTGAAAAAATGACCATTTATATAATTAATTTGAAAGTTTGGTTATATCCATAATTTTTTTTGAAAAACTTAGTTATTTAAAAAAAATGGATACTTATCCATTCCACTCTTATTATAATTAAGATTTTCTATAAATACGGTATAATAACAAATAAAATATTTTCAATTCTTTTAGTTTTTCATATCTAACATTTTTAAATCGTACAAATTTTCAATTCTTTTAGTTTCATAGTTATTTTTTGTGTGAATATTTAATATTTTCTTTAAAATTCATTCAAACATCAATTTTTTTAATATCCTTCAATCAATAAGGGAAAGAGCACCAACTTTATTACTATCGTGGAGTACCTAACTTCAAGAATTTGACTTATGGAGTTTTAGATATATCAAATCTTTTTAATTGGAACAATCTCCAAATATTTTCATTTTCCGCTACACAAGTATGTTATTATAAAAATATTTCTTAATATATATATATATATATATATATATATATATATATATATATATATATATATATATATTATAATTTGTATAATTTTCATTGATGGAACTTAAGCAGACATTTATTTAAATCTGTATGAAAAGTTATTCATATTCAACAAAATAGGATGGAAAATACATTAAGTATGTTGAGGGAAAAGTTGTGAAAAATACACTGCATATCCAACCTATTGTTAGATTAAAGTGAATGTTAAAATCAGATTTTGTATATAAAAAAAAAAGTAGGATTTGACATTATAAAATAATGAAAATATTCTTTATTCTTAATCAAAAGAAACACTTGATTTATTATTTTTTAAATTATTAAAGTAGAATAGAAGAAATCATACATAATATCACCTAATAAAAAGAAAGACTTAATTGTAATATAATTTATTTATTTATTTAATATCAATATGATTTAAATTTAATTTAATTTAATTTCAATTTTAAAATTTAAGGAAAAACTTATTTATATCAATGAAACTTTACTAATCAAGAATATAAAACCAAAATTAGTAAAAAAAGTTGAGTGATAAAGGACTCTACAACATACAAAAATATATGGATTAAATAAATTTATGGTCCTTATAAATATTTTAAATTTTATTTTTAGTCTCTATTAAAAAATAATAACAATATATTTTGGTCCTTATAAATTTTTTATGCATTCAACTTTAGTTCCTGCTAATTTTTAAAATTAAAAAAAATTGTATAATTATCCTTTAACTTTTAAATTTTTGAATAATTTTTTCATTGTTTATTTATCAAATTTTAAAATTTTTTAATTTAAGAAGAATAAATATAAATTTTTTAAATTTCATAAGATAATAATAAAAATAATAAAAAATTCAATTTAGAAATCAAATTTAATTTTATTTTTAAGAAACTTTTTTATAATTTTATAAACATGTCTATATAATAATCGTTTAAAAATACACATTGATTTAATCATGCAGAGACTAAAATTAAGTGCATAATAATTTTGTAGGACCCAAATATATTTTTTTATAAAGACCAAAAAAAATGTATAGGGACCGAAATATATTTAATCTAAAATATAATAATAGAAAAGAAACAAAATAATTTGAATATAAAGTAAAATATTTATAAGAAAATTTATTAATAAAAAAACTAATACAAAGCACTAAATATGAAGAAATAAAATTGTCAAAAACCTATCAATAAAAAACTAATACAAAACACTAAATATGAAGAAATATTTATATAATACAAATTGCACATACTTTTTCTACTAATATGAAAAAACTCATAATCGATACATTTTTTACACAACGTCATAATAAATACATGTAGTCACATTTTGTGTGAGTGTAACTAAAAATATTTTAAAAAATATACACTTTGCATGTTATTTATTCTCGACATGAATTTGTTATTTTCATATTTTTATACCTCATAATATTTATGAGTTAATATTAATAGTTAAACATGATTTTTTGTTTTCAAGAGAATAAAATATCATACTACATAATCAATTAAATGTGAATGACTTTAAGGTAAATGAATTTAGCTACAAAAATGTCGAAATAATGAATGCCGCATTGATTAGCAAGTGGAAGTGGCGTATTCTTGTGGAGAAGGAAGCGATATGGAGGGATATTATTAATGCAAGATACGGTAACACTAAGTTTAAGGTTTTAGTCGGGGACAATTTGATGTTGGGTAGGAAAGATTCAATTTGGTGGAGAGCTTTAATTATATCGGACAACTATGAGAATCTTCAAAACAAGCATTTTGCGGGAGCAATTGATTGTTCGGTTGGGAATGGAGAAGATATCCCTTTTTGGTATGCTTGTTGGTTAGGTCTGCAAACTCTAATGGAGGCATATCCGGAGCTGTACCGTTTTGCTATAAATCATTTGGAGGCTGTTTGTAATGTTGGAACAGTGCGTGACGGAAGATGGGATTGGAGAGTCGATAAATTGGTGGCTGTGGGCAGTGAAGGTGTAGTGCAGCAGCAGCACTTTGTGTGGCTGGCCGAACTGCATTCTATTATGCAGGGGCTGCATTTTCGTGACAGCAGCCCGGACGGATTCGTGTGGAACTTGTGCGACGATGGAGTTTTTACGGTAAGCTCATGCTATGAACGCTTCAAGGAGAAGCTGTCTGGTCCTCCCTTATGTCATGCTAAGGTAACTGCGTTGGGTCATTTGTGGAAAATTAAATCTCCTTCTAAAATTCTGTTTTTTGGGTGGCGGTTGATTCTTGAAAAATTGGCCACTAAGGACCAATTGGCGAGAAGGGGAATTCTAGTAGAAGGCATTGAGACCGCTTGTGTGTTTTGCCAATCGGAGGAGGAGACTCTAACTCACTTATTCGCGGGTTGTTCGGTTACTTTAGGAATATGGAGGAAAGTGTTTGGTTGGGTGGATCTTGGTACAATTATGTCTTTGGAGGATTTTGTGAGTTTCTTCCATAATTGTAGCAAGATTAAGAGTATCATTAAGAGGACTATCGGAGCGGTGATTTGGCTCTCGACGGTGTGGAGTTTATGGCTCAAACGCAACGCGAGGATTTTCAAAAATGAGGCCTTTAATTTTGCCGATCTTATATCGGAGATTGTCTTCAACTCTTGGAGGTGGCTCAATTTGTTTTATAAGCGGGTAGAATTTTTTAATTTTTATCATTGGAATATCCTTCCGCTCTCGTGTTTTGAGGCTTAGGAGCTTTCCTTGTGTTTCGGGGTGGAGTAACCCTTTTACTCCCCATCAATATATTGCTTATTAAAAAAAAATGTGTGTATTTGTGTCTATGTCTAATGATTGGATCCGACTTCAATGACTTTCACGTGGGAAAGTCACCGTAACTTTAAGCTAATAGCTGCCATTAGATTAAATAAAGGGTTAAAAAAATTCCAAGTCACTTCTCTTTATAATTTTAGAAACATACAAATAATATATTTCAGTTTTATTTCTCCACAGCCTACAGTTCCTTTTCTCCACCGTTTTGGCCGCCGTCACAGCCTACCGTTCCTTTTCTCCACCGTTTTGGTCGCCATCACAGCCGTTGCCACCGTCGTACAAATTGTTGTCACCTATTTCTTCTCTCTTCCTTCATACGTTATATTCCTCAGCTTTTAGCAAGGCTTTGTCAATTACGGTAAATCTCTTTGATTTTGTTTACAATTGATTCCGCCATCGTTGTCGCCGTCCACAAATTGCTACCATTTATTTCGTTCATAATCGATTCCTCATCAACATCATCAAATTATATGGTTTCTTTTGCACAATTTAATGTGTATATCTCATTACATAGAATCATTAGAAGTTGTTTTGTTTTTGTTATGGTTATGGTTTTTATTTGTATTTTCTATACAATTGATTCTAAACTGATTGTAACAAGTGATTTCAATTGATTTGTGTAGCAATTGATTCAAAATGTAACAAGGTACCAAATTGGTGTGGTTGCTGTAGCAAATTGTAACAAGGTAACAAGTTAGTGTGGCTACTGCAACAAGTTGTAACAAGCTTTCAATTGATTTGAAGCTGTTACAAGCTTTTTCTTCTCTTGGTGTGGTTGCTGTAACAAATTGTAAAGCATTCAATTGGTTCCAAGTTGTAACAAGTTAGTGTGGGTGCTGCAACAAGTTGCAAAGCTTTCAATTGGTTCCAAGTTGTTACAAGGCTGCTGCAATAATTGGTGTGGTTGCTGTAATAAATTGTAAAGCATTGAATTGGTTCCAAGTTGTAACAAGTTAGTGTAGCTGCTGTGACAAGTTTTAACAAGCTTTTTACCAAGATTGACAGCAAATACACAAATGGATCAAGACAACTCTGCAGAATTAGTATAATAGGATTATAGAATAATAGAAAAATTGTAAATTAGTTGCAACACATGATGAACTTTTAGTACTGTTATTTTTGTATATGTCATATACTATCCTTTTGTAACTTTCTTTTATGAATATAATGAAATGAGGAAACTTTCTTCCATACAATTTTCTTTGTAAAATTATGCACATATTACATCATGATAAGTTAAAAAATATATCTAATATATATTATCATGAATATAACGTTTTCTACAACACTGTCATATAACAGAATTCATGAATATATCTAATTCTGCTCCTATTGTCAAAATATATCAACATGCATTATCAAAATATATCCAATTTATGGATATAACTTTTTCTGCAACACTGTCATGACATAATTTATCCAAATATATCCAACTTCAATAGTAAATACACACCAAACTTCAATACACACCTAAAGAGATCCAACTTCCTTTACATGACATTCATAACATTTCCAACTTCTATATACACCAAAATATACCAAAATAATATATATATATATATATATATATATATATATATATATATATATATATATATATATATTACATGTACTAATTTACAAAAATATACCAAAATACAAACAGTACATGTATTAAAATACAAAAAATTGCAAGTGCTTACTCGAAATTGCAACTTCCACAGACCCCCCCTCATGGACCTCAGTGGGAACTAGGGCGGTCTCATCCTTGCCTAAACATATCAGCATAGGGATACCTTTTTCATCTTGTACAATGTTCCTCCTAACATGATATGTTTTTCTACTAACCTTCTGATCTTTTTTGCTTCAGCCTCGTCTGAAGAAATTTTTCAGTGTTTTCAGGTAGTGCATTATAGAGTCTACTCATTTAGTGTGTCAATAAAACCTATAGTTTTGACTTCCTCTTTCTCCTTGATCCTTTTCTTTTCTAAACCTATGGCTTCAAGGTTGATATTTCTCCTGAGTCCTATAACATCCTCATGTTTGCTAAGACCCTCCCCTGACTTATTTTTAAAATGGATCTCTTGGAAAAGCCACTCAGTTACCTTGTTGAGTTGGTAGCCTTCATCGGTGTGATAACCATTTACCTTGTAATATTTTCACCACCTATTTAGTTCGAATTTCATTGTACTTAATTTGGGAGATGGCGGTGGCTGAATGTAATAGGTGTGAAGGTACTATAAGCCAAATTTTCTCCCAATGAGTGTTGAGAGGCGTGAAGTTATATGTGGACCTCCCATTATGCCTAACAGTCTCCATATCTCCAACGTACGAGGTGTAGTGCCTTATGTGTTACTGTTGCAATTAGTTGGATTTGTCGAGGGCATGTTCTTTGATATCTATAACTCTCTTCTTAATATTTCTCTCTTCTCCCTTAATAAAATATTCAGCACATGCCTTGATTTATATCATGGAGACGACCGACTTCTGGTGAGAGAATCATTGAAATGTTTGACTCTTAAGAAAATTTGGAATAATGTCACAAACATATTCTAGTTTAGGTATCCTTATTGAAACAGGCGAGGTACCCCCTCAGTAAATCAGCATGCCTATGGCTGAAGTTGAATAGGCTAGTTGTAGAAATCTTTTGGTGCTTACTCGCTGAAAAACTAAAGAACCACTTTCCTCGAGAGGCCTTTATGGATGGTCAATGAAAAGAGGGTGAGGTTCGTGAACCCCCTGAAGACCTCCTCCTTGAACATGGTGGATATCAACTTGAACTTCAAGGATTCATAGGCACCAATAATTGTCATCTAAGTGTTGATGTAGACAATGTGCTTTTGGGATCACTTTTCCCATCAAACTTCACCAGTGGTCTTGGTTTGAAGTTTTTTGACACCAGAGCGCCTAAATATCTTTAAAGAGAGGTTAAGAGGCTAGGACCTTGTCCTCGAGCTAGGCGTCTTCTTGATGTCGCTCATGAAGGGCCAGGCTATTCTCCTACAAAGCTTGGTTGGAACAACACAATTCTTCCATAAAAGTATGCATCTCTACTAAGGCCTCATTGTTGTTAATGCTAGTGCTGCTAACTGTTGTAGTGTCTCTTTGGGTCACCGTGTTGAGAATGCTGACTGAGGCGACTGGAAATTGAATGTGAGAGTGGTTCATGTTAGTTTTATCGAGACCATGAGGAGGCACCAATTGTACTTGTGAAATGTAATGAAAGTGACCTCAAGTGTCCGAACACAAACTAGCTTCTATTGAACACCTTATCTGCTTCATATGGGAAAGACGGATTAAATGATGAAAATTTATTTATCCACCCCCTAGGGTGAGAACCCCTGCTAAAAACCCTATAAGATCGCTGATTTCAGAGATGCATCTCCGAAGTCACTTTTTTTTCTTTCTATTTTCTCAGAATTTGGAGATGCATTTTCGAAAACACCCATTTTTGGGTATTTTTAGAAGTGCATCTCTAAAAACACTTATTTTTCAATTTAAACGTTGAATTTAAACTGTCAGGTGTTTTTTCGGAGATGCATCTTCGAAAACAACCTTCTTATACCTTTTGCCTCCACTATTTCATTCATTTTCCTCCAAACAAAAACTCAAACTCTCTTCAAAACCTCAATCATTTTCAATCCAATTTTCGTCTCCAAATCAAGTTTCAAGTGGTTGATCATACCAAAGAGGGTATTCAAAACTACAATTTGAGGTAAGTAATCTTCATTTCATCTCTTATTCCACTACATTGTTGCTGATTATTGGTGAAGAAAATTGCGTCAGTTCGGAAATGCGCTTCCGAAATACACCACCTAACAATTTTCGGAAGTGCACTTCCGAAATAATCTCTGATGCAGAATTTATAAAAAATGTTTTAACAACATTGATGTATTTTGCATATGTTAGGTATGGTGCATCTGGACAACATTGTCACTGATGAGTTAGTAGTCCCGGATGAGGTCAACGTATATGCTAAGCCTAATGATCCGGTTAACGATGTTAAAACCATTATCATTGCAGTGGATGTTCGACCACAATTTACAAATGAGATGACTTTTGCTTGTCGTGGACATTTTCTAGAATGAATCCAAAATGAAGCTAGTAAACTTGGATTTGGCATTGTGATATTAACGTTCGACAATGGAAGTAGTAGAAGGAAAGCTTTTGTTGTGTTAAATTACAAGAGGGTGGGAAGTATGTACGAACAATCCGGGTGTTAAAACACGATGACAAGGGATCGAGAAAGTGTGTGTGTCCGTTTAAGTTACGCGTAACTCGTATGATTAATGGATTGTGGCGTTTTAGCGTCATATGTGGATTTCATAATCATGCATTGGAAACTAATCTACACGGGCATCCGAGTGCGTGTCGATTGTCTCGCAAAGAGAAGGATGTTATTTTGGAATTATCGATAATCAATGTTGCACCGAGAAACATACTTGCAGATTTAAAGCGGAAAAAAACCAGATAGTGTTTCAAATATCAAGCAAGTATACAATGAACAGTACAATCTTAAAGTCAAGAAAACGGGCCCGAGGTCGGAAATGAAACACCTTTTGAAATTTTTGGGTGATAACCAATACGTTTCAAGCTTCAGAACTTGTGAGGACAAAGTTATGGTGCGTGACATATTTTGGACTATTGAGTTGTTCAACACATTTCCAACCGTTCATATAATTGATTCGACGTACATGACCAATAAGTATAGGCTTCCACTTCTAGAAATTGTTGGTGTGACCTCCACAGACAAGACACATTTGGTTGGATTTGCTTTTTTGGAATGTGAGAAAGAACATAACTTTACACGGGCTTTGGGAATATGTAAGAATTTGTTGGTTGATCAAGAGAATATGCCTAGTGTCATCGTTACCGACCGAGATAATGCTTTGATGAATGCGGTCGGTACCGTCTTTCCGACATCAACTGCATTACTTTGTCGGTATCACATAACATGCAATGTGAGAACTAAGCAGTGGTTACTTCAGCAGTGGTTACCCCACCTTGCTTTTGTAAACTTCAGCAGTGTTTACCCGATGTTGTTCCAATTTAGGTACTCGCGCGACACGCCATTCGGCAGAATTGATATTGTCGCTTAAATCTCTCTTGCATTACCCGAAAAATCGGAAGGTTGTCAAGCTTGAGTATCGCTCGCCTTCAGTTGATGACGAGGGAGACGTCCAGTTCACCCCATTTGAAGTCAAGAGCGATGAAGATTTAGTGGTTATGTGGACAACTTTCGACCAATTTTCTTCGAAGGGTCCAATCGAGTTGGATGCGAAACTTCAAAGATCGGGAGCCGACGCTATCAAAATGTTGACCTATCCTCAACTACCCGTGTTTAACAATATGTAACTTTAATTTCATGTTGATCTATCTTTGTAATTTCGATTATTTATGATAAATCGAAGCTTTGTTCGTTTGTTTTTTGTTTTCCGCATCAAACAATATTTCGGAAGTATATCTCCGAAATAGGTGTCTTCGGAGATGCATTTTCAAAAACACTTTTTTCTGAAAAAAAATGTGATTTTGGAGATGCATTTCCGAAACACATTTTTTCTGAAAAAAAGATGATTTCGGAGATGCATTTCCGAAAAAACCTTTTTTTTAATATATAAGGTGTTTTCGGAAGTACACATCCGAAATCACTTTTTTTTAAAAAAAATGTGAATTCAGAGATGCACTTCTGAAATATAGAAGAGTTTTTGGAATTTTGCCGCGGGTTCCTAAGAAGGTAGGAGGGTGGATAAAGAAATTGTCTTAAATGATTGTCATGAGTCCAATTTAGATGACCCAAGCTACAGTTGAAAATTATACCCCATACCCCTACATTTATCCCAATACCCCTACAAAAAAATTTTCGGACAAATTTACCCCTGTATAAATAGTAGAAATTACAAAATTTTTAACTCTTTCCCTCATTCTTACCGTTCCAGTTGCTGTAGGGAAAAGAAAAAAAAATTCAGCCAAAACCGGATAACCCAGGGTCTGCATTTCCGGTTCTCAGTTCAAGCAAAAAGTAAGTTTTGCCAAAAAATTTCTCAGCCGGATAACCCAGCGTTGGGGTTTCCGGTTCATGTCGTTACCAGCCGGATAACCCAATAATGGGGTTTCTGGTTCATGTAGTTACCATCCGGATAACCCAGTGATGAGGTTTCCGGTTCTTGTTTCCCTCAGCCGGATAACCCCCCCTTGGGGTTTCCGGTTCCTATTTTTTTTTCGTTTATTTTTTATTTTTTGATATTATATTTATTTTTAAATATTTTTTTTTAATTGTTAACTTTTTTTTAGTGGTTCGAAGAAGAGGAGGTGCGATCAACGGAATGCGTCAAAGAGGAAGACAACGTCGAGAGGCTGATGGCGAGGGACAACAGGGAGGTGCACCTGAGGTTGGTCCGCAGCATCCAGCATTTCCTAGAGGACCTACTGATACATCTTTATTGGTTAGATATCAGAGTCATGTTGCCTATCATTTATGGTTGGGCGAGGTACGTAAATGTTTTCTTAAATATTTTTTTTTAAATTACATGTACTTATATATTAGGGTTTAATATACTTCACCCCCTGCCAATATAGCGAGAATCGGTTTGCCCCCCTTGAATGATTTTTTTTACATAACGGCCCTTATAAAACCCAAAACATGGATTTACCACACCTTGTTACCACACGAGCTGACTGGGCATTGCAGCATTGGACACGCTGGCGCTGAGTGGATCCACTACCATAAAATTAGGGTTCATCTTCCCCCCTTTCCATCTTCGTCCATACTTTCCCCCTTTCATTCTCTTGCTCCGCGTCCAACATCCATTCTTCGCTAACCCTGCTCCCTCATCGCGCCTTCTCCATCTTCGTCAATCCCATATTCATTTTCTTCACTCACCCATGGCGCAAAGCAACTCGTATAGAAGTGTTAATTCGTTTCAAAATCCAGATTTACCCAGATGTGGCTGTGACAGACCAATGAAGTTATGGGTGGCCAACACGGTACAAAATCGCAATCGCAAGTTCTAGAAATGCCGCAATGCAGGGGTAAGTATGCTTATTTATTTTCTGGAAAATTGTTCAATATCATTTTGAAAGGTATGTTTCATGCTATCTGGAAAGTTGGTCTTTACTGAACAATTATTCATTGTGTTTGTGTTTTGTAGTCTGTAAATAGTTGTGAATTGTTCTTGTGGGATGATGAAATCAGAGACCATATCAATGTGCATAGGATGAAACTACCAGATTGTAAAAGCTGTGATATACTAGCAGTGAAGTTAGAGACCGCAACAAACAAAATTGAGAAGTTGAAGAAGAAGAATGCAAGTCAGACAAGTGTTAATATGAGGCTGAAGAAGACTATATTGATTCTCTGTTTTTTGCTTATTGGCATATTGTATTACTTAGGTTAACAGCTCCTTGATTGACATTGTGTATTTTGGTGGCAATTTGATGTAAAACCTTGGTGAATTTATGTCAATAAAATGAGTTATGTTTTATGTCAATTGGAAATGTGTATTTTACATCAATGAAACATGTCTGTTAAGTAATGTGTAATATAAATGTGTAGTAAGATTGAAGGAACTAAAACTCAAACTTTAACATAACAAGTGCACCTCAAGGGCATAATTCAGAATACAGAGAATAAACATGTCTTAGCAAACATGTGCTACTCAAAATAAGTGTCTTAGCAGCACATTAGTGCACAAAGCTAACTGCTACTCAAAATAACAGTCACACTTGAACATTACATAAGTGCACAAAACATGTGCTACTCAAAATAAACAACAAGAGCTAATCAAATTAAACATAAGGTCAAGTCTTCTTTGTTGGAGTTCCCTTCTTTGGAGTACCCTTTGATGTCTTCTTTGGAGAATGTTTGGCTGGCCTTTTTGCAGCAATCTTCGATGCCCTTTTTGGAGTAATCTTTGAGGATTCCTCTTCAGCAATGTCCATACAAATAGGTTGCTCAGGGTTTGAACCTGGACCAATGAATGGTTTTGGTTTCTTGAACCAGTTCTCCTTTATCCTCTCACTTACCCTTCTCCTCACAACTGGCTTGTCAATCATCTTTCCCTTTCCCTTGTAATTGTTGCTTATTGATGCCTGAGAATGGAAGTCTGGTATGCTGCTTATCATGTCATCAGTTACATCCCCAAACAATGAATCAGTCTTGGTATCTTCATTGTCTTCATTGATTGTAGCAGACTGGCTTCCAGCATTGTGTTGACCTCCTTCATTGATTGGAGCAGACTGGCTTTCAACATTGCTAGTACCTTCTTCATTAGCATTTGGTCTCATTTTCTTCTGCATTTAAAAAGCCAGATATATTATAACCAAATAAACTATACTACATACAAAAACAATTGCAGTATATAAATTACCTTTCTTTTCATTGCACTCTGATTTTGCCTCTTGCTTTTGCATGTCTTAACATTGTGGCCCACCTTGTCACACCGGGTGCATCTGTAAGATACACCAGGTAACCTTCTTCTAGCACCCTCTTCTCCACTTTCCCTTATCCTTAGCTTCCTAGGCCTTCCAGGTCCCTTTTTGTAATTAGGAGGTAAAAGTTCCTCACTTTCTACCTCAGGCCACATGTCAATGCCATTAATTGGACTAATAGCAAATCCATAGCACATGGCATACCTGTCTCTAGTGTAATACTCATGAACAAATTCCTCTGGGTTCTGTTGTCTAAACCCTAATGCAGCAACAACATGTCTACATGGAATACCTACCAGATCCCAAAAATTACATGTGCAATTCTTTTTAGCAATGTCAACTATGAACTCTTGCCTGTTATAAGCATGTGTGACCTGAAATTTCTCTTCCATAACCCATGTTGGCAACCAGTGACCACTCATAGCTACCTCATTGTCCAATCTTTTCCTGGGAATAGGCATCACTTTGTGTGGCCATTTGTCTAGTTTCAAAGTAGAATTACTACACCTACTCATCAGATATTTTCTAATCCATTCACACATGGTCAATATAGGTTTATCTCTAGCATTCAAAATAGTGGCATTGAATGATTCAGCTATGTTATTCATAAGCACATCACACTTAGGATAGAATGAAAATGCATGCTTACACCAAGACTTTGTAGAAATTGCCATGAGCCATGACCAAGCCTTTGGATCTACAGCCTTCAACTCATTCATCTTCAATGTCCATGCTTGTTGGTAGGTTGCCTTGGCTGCTCCCATCATCAAGTCTCTTATCAATGCTCCTCCACCAAACTTCTTCTTAAAATTCGCATACAAGTGTCTCAAACATAATCTATGTTCAATTCTTTCAAACAACTCTTCAAAAACTGCAACCAGTCCCTGAAACATATTAAGAAACAATCATTAGAAGTAAGGATTGAAATAGAAATAAACAGAATGATGGATAAAATGAACTCTACCTTTTGCTGATCTGAGATGAACACAATTCTTTTGTCCTGCCCAATGTCTTCCATTAACAGTTGTATAAACCACCTTCATGACTCTTTGGTTTCTGTTTCCACCACTCCAAAGGCCAAAGGGAAGTATTGATCATTAGGATCTCTTCCAATAGCAATCAATAGTTGACCTGCATACTTTGTCTTCAAATGACATCCATCTACCCCAATGAAGGGTCTACAACCATTTGTAAATCCATTTTTACATCCATCAAAACAGAAGTAAAAAGAGCCAAACCTTGGTTGGATGGTAGGTAAAGGCCTCTCTATGTTTATCTTCACAGTGTTTCCAGGATTGACCCTATGCAACTCAGATGCATACCTCCACAGATTTGCATACTCCTTGTCTGCATCTCCTTCAATGATTTTTTTGGCAATCAGCTTTGCTTTCCATGCCCTGCAAACAGTGATACCAACAGAATAATTTTGCCTCATGTCTTGGATTATGTCACAAATCCTTACCTTGTCAGATGTTCTCATCTTTTTGACCACAGCCTTAGCCACCCACTTAGAACTTGCACTTTTGTTATCCAAAACCCTAGCACATGTATGGGTATCTTTTATAGTCTTTATGGCATAACTGTGCTTATGGCCCACTTTAGAGCAAAGCATTAAAAAACCACATTTGGCCTTGCACTCAACCCTCACTCTATAACTCTCATTTTTAACAAAGGTAATTTCCCTTCCATTTAATACCGTCCACTCACGGATGGCCTCTCTAAAATCATCTAGGGTATTGAACTCCATACCCCATTTAAATTTGTAATCCTTGTTAAGCTCCTCCTTCTTAAACTTGTCAAACCTAGGCTCTTTTTCATCCTCTGAGGCATCAGGGTCAGAACTTAGTAAATCCTCACTTATATATTCATCATCCTCACCTTTATTTTCACTCTCACCTTTACCTTTACCCTTACTAGGATAAGTCAACAAACCAGCTACAAGAGGGCCCTCACTAACTGGTAAAGTAACATCAACCAATCCAAAGCCATCATCAAGAGTTGTGGCCCTCTCATCCTCACTATCATTCATCCCTTCTATGATCTCTTCATCACTTACCTCTAACTCTACACTTTCATTCACACATCTAGGTTTACTACTGTGTATAGCTGCACCGTGTTCAACAAATAATTTACCATCTACTCTCATTGAACAAGCAAACGCAGCTAAATCATAAGCATCAGAATCAGTTTTAATCTGGAAATAATTAGGATCTATTTCAGGAATTTTCGTCCATAACCTAAACGATCCAGCTCCATATCCCCACCCACTTACCACCTTTTGAATGTGAATCTGAGTCCAGCTTTCAATGTGTACACCGGTGATAAGCGTCGTAACCTCGCCTCTGTAAATCATCTCACCGTCGTGAGGCTTCATGAATTCTCCTCCATGGTGAAACAAACAGTCAAACCTTACATTCAACTGCATACAAAACGTAATATAAGACAACATAAAACACGCAGTACCTGTGAGGAACAACAGATGAGCACTTACCTCAGGCGAATCCACCGTTGCACCGCCGTCTTCAGCCATCGTTTCCGTCTTCTACTTCCCGTTTCTAATTTTGCCAAAAAAACCCTAATCTGGAAATGTAGGATTTGGGGGGGTAAACCTACGCTTTTCATTTCAAACGTAAGAACTCAGCCAAGTCAGCGCCAGCGTGTCCAATGCTACGATGCCCAGTACGCTCGTGTGGTAACAAGGTGTGGTAAATCCATGTTTTGGGTTTTATAAGGGGCGTTATGTAAAAAAAATCATTCAAGGGGGGCAAACCGATTCTCTCTATATTGGCAGGGGGTGAAGTATATTAAACCCTATATATTAACATATATTACAAATTATTTTCAGGAGAGACGACCAAAGCCAACCTTAAAGGTTGCTGCACATGGCAGCAAATTAATAGGATGGGTTCCGCCAATGCTCCCAAGGCAGATGAATGATTGGATAGTTGCATCTGGTCTGTCATCTTTGCAGCATACTAGTTTGGCCAGGGTAGATACACATCTGTTATATGCTTTTGTTGAGAGATGGCATCCTGAAACATCGTCATTTCATATGCCGTTCGGCGAGATGACCATCACGCTAGATGATGTTTCATGTCTTCTTCATGTACCGATTAGGGGCGAGCTGGTTGACCCCGATGTTGTTGTCACCGATTATGATGCTATCCCTCTAGCTGTTGAGTTGTTTGGTGTTTCACTGAGTGATGTCACTGCGGAGGCTTCTACTGTTAGGGGTCCTTACTATAAATTGGATTGGTTGAAGCAAATTTTTGAGCAACAGAGAGCGGCAAATAACTTTATGGGTGCTATGAGTACATGGTAACCCAAATACTTTTCTATGAGTACATCCGCACTTTTGCGTATCGGTACCTACCATGTCAATCCTCAACCACTCTTCAGCAATCTGCCTCAATGCAGCTCTTGATACTGAACCACGCAAATTTGAATAAAAAGGACTAGTGTGTGCATGCTCAACTTCATAAAAACTCTTCTGAAATGAAGCTCTAATGTTGCCCACTTGTATCTTGATATTGTCATTCATAGCCTCCCAACATTTGCATAAATCACCTAAGCTATTCTATAACATTTGCTTAAGTTTCCAATGCGCAGACTCCACCCTTTAAATAAAACAAAACAACTAATTATCTGTAATATTAATATAGAGAAACAATGTCGATAAAATCACATAAACATACCTATTTGTTGTGGTGTTTCCCAAATGTAACACTTGATTGATCCATGCTTCGACAAATCGATGTCTGTGAGGTGTCAACCATGTTTCATTCACATAATCAATAAAACCTTTGGAGTCAACACATGCATCCTCAAGTTGTTTCAACCTTTGATGATACTCCATCTCATCACTAGCCCTTGTAAGTTCAAATCACATTTTCTCCACATTTTCTCGCATATCATCCACAACATGTTCCTTACACTTTGATTTCACGTTTTTGTTGATGTGAAATCGGCAAAGCAAATTAGTTGTCTTTAGAAATACTGTTTCAATGGCTTTCATTAAACCACATCTCTTACTAGCACTTTGGGTTTCGCTATCTGTTTTTTTGTATTTTCCACCTCTATCACAACCAAATACTAATTTATCACTTCTTCCTCTCTTGCCTGTTTTGGTATCTGAACGAGTTATTATAACTGTCACTTTATTCCTAATTCCAACATCCTTAATCCAACTTATCGCCTCTTCTCTTGTAGCAAATTTTTGACCAGTTACAAAAACATCAGTTGTATCCACACATGTTTGAGTTACATCCCATTTCATCAAAGGAGGATCCACACCTAAATATATAAAATTAATTTAGTTTAATATATAATTAAAAAAATTTAAAAAAAAAATAAAAAAAAACAAAAAAAAATGAAAAAAAAAGGAATCGGAATACCCACATAGGGGATATCCGGTTAGTAAAAAGTAACAAACCGGAACACCCAATTCTGGGATATCCGGTTCAGTAAAATTGAGAAAAAAAGCAGCCGGAACACCCACCCTTGGGTTGTCCGGTTTTGGATTTTACTCACCAGAATTCTCCATCTTTTCGTTCGTACATACAGTAAAAATATAAAAATAAAAAATAAAAAAGAAAAGTTAAAAATTTAATAAGGACAAAATTGAGATTTTTTAAAAATTATAGGGATATTGGGATAAATGTAGGGGTACGGGGTATAATTTTTGCTACAGTTGAGCGAGCGACCCAAAGTTGCGCCTGAATCTTCCAATAGCCTTCTCACAACTTCATTGGGGTGCTTCTCTTTAGACCCAATAAATATATAATCAAAGAAATGAGCATCATATTTTTGTGCACATTCAAGGTTAGGTGTAGTATGATTTTTGGCTAGCTTAATTAGATCCACACAACCACTTGCATTAATTGAGGTACATATTTTCAAATTCTTCTTGTAAATGTACTAGATCACATGGAATGATGGAAACTTCATTCTCCAAAAAAGCTTCTCACTGATTGGGGGGTGAAAAACATCCAAATAAATCGAGTGGAATGTGCCATGCCATCGCGTCTAACTTTAGTGGCCAAATTTGGAGTTTTGTGAGCTCATTTCCAAAACCAGCACAACAATTGCTGTTAGACTAGACATGGACCCAACATAACAAAACACCAAACTTTTAATTAACACACAATCTAATCTCACCCTTCTAATTGCATTCCCTTCTAATCCAAATACAATAATTGTCTTTGCAACTCATTATTTATGGCTAATTTTAACTTATATTTTTCTTTTAGTATACCGTATACGATGGGCAAAATGGCCAAGGAAAAGAGAATTATACATAAATAGATAAATAAAGAAAATAACACCATATTCACTCACCCAAATTTTATATGTAATATAGTATAGAAATAAAATAACAATTCTGAAACTGTCACTATAAGCGAGACTACAACCGTCGCTATAAGTAAGACTGCAGCCGCAAAAGTCAATTATTAATCATAAACAATTAATTTAAAATTAAGATCACAGCAGTAGTTAATGCAGAACAACCAAATTATTTAAGGGAAAAGCTAACATGCCTCAAGGGCACAAGTTAATTAGATATTTATAGAAATATTTTTGGAACGCGTGCATTCAATGTATCGAAACTTTAAATATGACTTTATTGCATTTATTTATATTTAACTTTTTCTAATTATAGTATCCTTAACATGTGCCCTTAGGGCACATGTTAGCGTGACCCATTATTTAAAATTATGACACAAACATTTTAAAACTTTTAAGAATACATATGTTTCATCATATCCCTAAAAGTATAAATTAAATGAGACATTTTAGAAATGTTTTCTATAAAAACAGGAGATAATAAATTATTAAGATTTACTTGTATTAAGTTTTAAATATATGAGTTATGTTTGCTAATATTTCATTTTTGATAAAGAATTGTATTATTCATCATTATCACTAATATAAAATGAAAAAAACTGAATTGAAAGTGAGGTATATGGTATTATATAAAAGAACTACTTTAAAATAATAAAAAAATTCATTGAATATTGAAAGTTTTTTTTTAGACAATATCCTATTTGGTAGAGGGACACTTTATGTAATGCAGGGTCCATTGTTCGAACCTTGGTAAGAACAATTTTTCTATTTTAAGGTGAGTGATCCTAAAACTGATTTCTTTCATACTTGAATAAAAAGAAGATCTAGAACGAACAAAATCATAACTCTTAAGGTACAAGATGAATGAGTTAAAGGGGGTGTCTGAGACCTTTTAGGAGGTGGTTAATTACTTTTTCAGACATTTTATAAAGCCACTCTTCGATCAACATCTGTTGGATGTGGTATTTTCCATTCTCTCTCTGAGAAAGATAGTGTCGGTCTTATCGATCCTTTCCTGCACACTGAGATTGATCAAGTTGTTGCTCTGTGTGATGGTAATAAAAACTTATGCCTTGATGGTTCCAATTTCTCTTTTATTAGGATATTTTGGTCTCTTCTTTTAAATGATGTTAGGGTTATTTTTAATCAGTTTCATCGGTTTGCCTCTCTTCCCCATAATTTTTCCTCATATTTTGTAACCTTGATTTCAAAAGTTGATTCCCTAACTGTGTAAGGGGACTTACGTGCTATTTTCTTGGTAGATCTGTCAGCCTTCCTCAAAGGTGGGCTTTAAGTTGATGGATTGAATTGTTGCAAATGAGTAGGTGGGCCTATCTAAGAAGAGCAAAAAATCTTGTCTCATTTTTAAAGTGAATTTTAAGAAAACTTATGTTTCAGTTAGGTGGTCCTTTCTAGATTATATGATTTTTAGATATGGGTTTAATGATAAGTGGAGATGTTAGATTCATACTTGTATCTATTCTAATAATCTTGTGGTCTTGGTTAATGGTTGTCTGACCCAAGAAATCAGTGTCCAAAAGGGGTTGAAAGAAGGTGTCCCCGAGCTCTTTTCCTTTTTCTCTTGGTGGTAAAAGGTCTAAGTGGGTTATTATATAGGGTTGGGGGTATGCATTTTTTCCGGCTTCAAAGTTGGATCCTCAGATTTGATGGTCTATCATCTTTAGTATGCGGACAATTTGATTATTTTTGCATATGTTTCCATTGAGAGTGTTTGGTCCATCAAGGTTATTCTCCTAGGATTTAAATTAATCTCAGACTTTCAAATTTACTAATAGTTCTCTCATCCGGATGAATCCTAACCATGTATTCTTAGATATACCTTGTGACTTTCTCCAATGCAAACAAGAGTCTCTCATGTTCAAGTACCTTGGTTTTCCAGTGAGGTTCAATCCCCGTTTTTCTTCTACATGGGAATCTTCGGTTAATGTCATCACTAGATGACTCCTCTCATGGAGACATAGGTATATTTCCTTGGGAGGGAGAGTGATATTCTTAATTATATTCTTAATACAATTCTTATCTTCTGTTTTGTATTTTTAAATAGGGAAAAGCTAACATGTGCCCCAAGGGCACAAGATAAAGAGATATTTATAGAAATATTTGCTTGGAACGCGTGCATTCAATGTATCGAAATTTTAATATGACTTTATTGCATTTAATTACATTTAACTTTTTCTAATTATAGTGTCCTTAACATATGCCCTTAGGGCACATGTTAGCATGACCCTTTTAAATATGCATGTTAAGGTGTAAAAGAAGATTGTGAAAAATCAAAGGATGTTTCTTTAAGATGGAGTTAAATGGATTTCCAAGATTGTTGGGTTAGGTGGTTTGATGTGTATAAGCCTAAGAAGTTTTTACGTCCCAGTGTTTGTGATCTTTGTGTGATTAACTTGGCCTTTTGGATAAGTGGAGGTGGTAGTTGATTTCAGGTGCTTCATGCATCTAGCATGATATTTCATCTACCAAATATGGATTTATTATGATGTCTTCAATCTTTGGTGGGGAGGGGTGTCTTTCCTAGGTTCAAAAACTGAAGACCCCTTAGATTGGTTTCGGGATAGTGTAACATCCCGTTTTTCTAGAAATTATTTAATATTAATTAATTATTATTTTATGTGAGTATTTAATTATTATTTGTGTGATAATTGAGATGTTTTGGGGAAACAAGGGTGGGCGACCCTTAGGTAGAGAGTATGGAAAGTAATTAGAGGTGGGTAGATTTATATAGAATTATTTAAATGATTAAAATGATGTTTTAGTGTTATTATTTAAATGAAATAATAAAATAAATAAAAAAATAATGAGTTTGAGGTGGAAAGTGAGAATTATGGATAATTAAAATAAATAATGTAAGTTAGTAATAAGCTAGGCCTCAGTGGAATATTAGAAAGATAGAATTAGGTTTTTGATTTATAATGAGAGAAGTGGAGGAAAAAGTTCGCATTACGTGAAACTTTTGGGATTGGAGGAAAAGAGACAAGAGTAGAGAAATGCAAGGGAAACCTAAGGAAAACTCTAGGAAGGAGAAGCCAAAACTAAAAGCTTGGATTTTTTTTCTGGAATTCAGGTAAAGGTGGGAATTTGGTTCAATAATAGGGGTGTGATGAAAGGATAGAGTAGGGTTTCAATTTTCTGTTGAAGTGTGATGATAATACTGTTTTGATTTGCAATAATATGGATTATGTTCATGTGTATTGACATGTTTTTGTGGTGTTCATGGATCAATTGAATTATGATAAAATTGGTGAGAATTAGATGTTTTAGGGCAAGACTTTGATGGATGATTCATGATTTAATTGTGTTAAACTTGTGAATTAACTTGAGATAATTAGGGTATTGCATAGGTTGTAATTTTCTGAGTGTTTGGGTTTTTAAGGAATCGCAATCGGAGGTCCAGATGTCCTATAACGATAAAAAATGCAGAAAATTTGGCATTCAGTACATCGCGGTCGCGCTCAGCGTGGAAGCTGATGTTCGTGTTTTTCGGCCGAAACTGTTTTGGCCATAACTTTTGATATGTAAGTCCAAATGTCGCCTTGTTTGAAGCATTGGAAAGTTAACGCAATTTACCATCAAATGGTGACGATGTTATAATGATGATGTATGGTGATTATGTTGTCAATGGCATACTTAGTTAGAAGAGGGACCAATTTGTATGTGTTACTGTTGCATGTTGAGATTTTCATGCATTCATATTGTTTGAACTTCGATTCTTTATAATGAGCCTCGATCTTATGGTATGGATCAAGTACAAGTAGCTAATTCCTATTATGGGGAATTAGTGAAGCGTTAACTATGGTGATGGTGGAGATTTGGTGTGCTTTAGTTCCAAGAGGGAATTGATCCTATGGTGGGGATCGTGGAGTGAAATGGACCTAAGTGTTCATAATTTGATACCACACGCATGTTGAGTCAGTAATTGAGTATGTTTGTGTTGTGTTGCATTCGTAATTATTTTAGTGATATGTTGTGTGTAATGTTGTGTTGCATTGGTGATTATTTTGGTGTTAAGATGTGTGGATAAGAATACTTGATATGTTTATGTTGTTGTAATTGGTGTGTAATGTTGTTAGTTAATTTACTCCAATTGCCTTTCATCGTTAATTATTGAATTGTATTCTCACGCCTCCTGTTTGAATGTTGCCTTTACATGGGTATCGTGTAGATACCCAGGAGTAGATTTTTGCGGAAGTAAGTGAAAGCCAGCCAATGGAGTTGCTTTTTAGTTTATCATCTTATTTAGTGGCATCTTGCTCTGATTATATAACATCGGGTTGAGAACGCTTGTTTTATTCCTTATGTTTGTTATCTTGAAGTCATAAGACTAATTTTATTGTTGAGCATTCTTAAGTTGTTGAGTTGATTGATTACAATTCTCTTATTTTGTTATTAAAGTTGAAGGTTAAGACTAAACGTCATTACTTACTTTATCTTCCATAATTGTTGATCATAATTCCACTGCGATGATACTTTAAAATGGAAGTGAGCGTGCGATGAAAGGTTATAAAATGTCTTATCATATGAATATGTCATATCCATCGGATGAGTTAAATGTCGTGTAAATATCCCAGGTAAGCTTCAGATGAGATGGAAGTCGTGTAAACATCCAAATTACAAATGTGTGTTTTTGAAACTATTATGTTGAAACTCGTGTTACATGTAATACCCCATAATTTTAGTTTATTAATTTAATTTGGATTTAAATTAAATAATTGGAATTTTAGTATTTTATTTGGATTTAATTAGAAATTGATGGAATAAGAGCTATTGGGCTTATGGTGTGATGTTATTAAAAGAGGGGTGCTATTTGGTTAGGCCTTTTTACTAAGTTATATTCATTTTTATTTTATTTTCATAAAAGAAGAAAAAGAACCAAGAGAAGAGAAAAAGAAAGAATTCGTGAAAAGGGCAAGAGAAGAGAAAGAGACAAGAACGTGAAACCGGAAGGAGAGTATTCAAGAGATTCATCGAGGTAAGGGGGCTCTTCCTTTTAGTATCTCTTATGTGGTCTTAGGTAATAGGTAGATTGATGTATGCTTTGATTCAATTAGACATTGGGATTGTTAAGTTAAGGTGTTATAATTTGGATTGAATTGATGATGATTGTGTGAACTATTTGGTTAATAATGAGTTTAAGTGATGTTTTGTGGTGTATGATTGAATGTATGATGATTATATGCCTGTATGTGATGTCAGGGGTCGATTTTGGACTGAAACTAGGTGGAATCGTAGGGTCTGTCGCAGACCTGAGAATTTCTGAAATCGCAGGTCCGCTGAGCGGAGGTCCCAACGTAGTTCACTTTTGTCTAAAGTTGCTAGAGGTCCGCTGAGCGGAGGTCTGAAGGAATTCGCTTCTGCCTTGCGTCGCTGAGCGAACCTTGCTGAACGAGAATTTTTCTAAAACTTAAAATAATGTATCTTTTGATCCGTGAATCCTTTCTTAGTGCCGTTTTGGGCGTTGTGCAAGTAATTGAATGTTTTATATGATGAATGATGATTATGGGCAGTGGCCGACTTTATCTCTTTAAAACTCGACTTAATTACTTGATGAGAATTGAACATTGCGTGCATATGAGATAGGTGTGACAATGTATTTGATGTGATGATGAATTGGTTATGATTAATATTATGATTGTGATGAATGCATAACTATTTGAATGATATTGAAAACATGTACATACTTATTCGATGATGTGGTGTTGAGATGAGTTGTTCATCGTGATTCGGTGATGTTTTTAAGTATGTTATGTGTGTTTCATTCATTCATATGCATTTAAGGATGGATCCCATTGATGAGTGGATCATTGGTGGATAATTCCCATTGTGCGGAGATTAGTAAGCAGTCATCGTGTGCCCATGGGGGTGTGAGCGATGAGGTTAGTCGTGTGCCCATGTGGGGTGTGAGCGATTTGAAGGGCAGTATCATAGAGAGAAGTCCTGTGAATGTGATTCACGAATTTCGGTACCACATGCATAGTGTCAGTTGTGTCATATGCATTTTGTCATAACACGATTGTATGGATTGTTGTGTTTTGTGTTGTAATCTATTATTGTGTGAAGTGATGAATAATAGATGTGAATCTGAATATGTATAATTGGGTGAATGGTATATTATGATGCTTGTTGCTTATGAATTGCATAATATTTACTAATTGAGAATGAGACTCACCCTTACATGTTATCATTTTCAGATTGAGGAGTAGCGACATTAGTGTTCGGTGAGGATGACTCGTAGATTTTATCCGTTTATGTTAGGTCGTGTCAATCATGCTCTGATCTTGTAACACTGGGGGACGATAGTTATAGAGGTTTATGAGAATACTCTATTTTATTTGGTGTTGGATTATATTTCCATTTGGTTATATTAACGATGTTTCTTATTTCGCTGTGATAAACATGATTGTGTTTTTGGTAAATCGTTTTCTAATGAAGCATGACTTGACCATGATTGGTTTATTTATTTTAAATAATTGTGGCACCCTTGTGTTTATGTTTTTACTCTGATATATTTATTTAATTTGCTGCGGAGTTTAGAAGGGTGTTACATTACAGAGCATGATTTGTGTGTTTTTGATGTGTGTGACACCCTACGTGGTTGCATTTATAATTAAATTATGTGATATTTCATGTGCGAAGTTTATGGTGTTACAGATAGCCTCCTTAAGAAAGTTGAATCTAGTATTTTCACTTCTTTCTAGGGATATCCGTGGGTTGGGAATACTCCTCTTAGTAGGTTCTTAAGTCTTTTTTATCTCTAAGTAGGTCGATCTATCTATGGGGGAGGTTGGTAGGTTGGAGTTTTAGACTTGGAGTTAGGATCTTAAGTGGATAAGAACTCCCCTATTTGATCATGCGCATGTTTTGATTTTTGATCTTCTCTTCGTGACCAAGGATTTTATCCCTTCCTTCTAGCACAAGAAGTGGTTGTGTCATTCTAAAGACGACTCTTATTCTATGGCCTTTGCGTACTCGTGCCTTCTTACTCGTGAGTTTACTAGTGATCGTCAACTCACTTCAGTTAAGCTGGTTCTCCTTAGTATCTAAAATAGATGAGCCTCCTCTAAAGTAATTGTGTTCTCTTGGCAACCCCTTCAGAATCAAATCCCTACTAGGGAAAACTTACTTAAGATAGAGATTTCTCTGGGTTCGGAGGAGTCTCTTGAACCTTATGTTTGGGATTCCTTGAGTCGTCTTGTGATCCTATCATAACTTGTGATGTATTATTTACTGTTTGGTATATTATCTTCAGTTGGTTGGGTTGGTGTGAAGTTTTATCACCTAAAGACCTTCTGAATCCTTTTTTACATGTTTCTTTCGCTTATTGGATCGTCTAGGATTAAGGGGGATACCTTATGATTTTCCATGCAGTGGTTTGGTCAATTTGGAAATCTCTTAATGATATAGTATTCTCAGGTTAAATGGTGACAACAAAGGACATGGAAGATTTGAGCATCCTCTTAGCTTAAACATAGAAACATGGTAGGTATGCGAGTAATTCTTGAGCTTTTTTGACTTGGCTATAGAAATCTATCCTAATCTAATTCAATAGCAGTTTGAGTATCTTCGATGTCCCTTTAGTGTGTTGTTCTATCAAAGATTTGTGTTATTTTTGTTAATCCATGACTTGGGGATCTCTAATTCTTTTTACAACTTTTGGCGCTTATTAATTGTCTTCCTGTTAATTTTTTTTCTCCACATTTGTGTTAGAGGATGGAGTTTGATTTATATTGTGTTTTTGTTTTGCTTTTTTGTTGGCCAGTAGCTCTCCTGCTATGTACTTTTGACCTTTAATATTTTCTTATATATTTATATATTCTATTTCCTTAAAAAAATAAGAGAAAGAGATAATTAATTAATTAACTTTTGAATCGAATATAGTAATAATAGTAAAAAGATTTAATTAATTGGGTTAGATGGTTTTGGTTCTACAAGCCTCTAATTGTGCAAGGAAGAGATAAAGAGATAAAAAAAAGTCGTTTTTGAGAGAGAAAGAAATAAAATGAGTAGTTTCATAAATTGTTGATATGATATTTTTTTATTAAAAAAAAAATCATTATCCAATTGTAAGGGAGAGGATGGAGTAATTACATACACACAAAAATAATTAATGTACAATGTCTTATATGTATGAAAAAGCTTGGTTTATTCCTTATGTTTGTTATGTTGAAGTCATAAGACTAATTTTGTTGTTGAGCATTCTTAAATTGTTGAGTTGTTTGATTACAACTCTCTTATTTTGTTATTATAGTTGAAGGTTGAGACTAAACGTCATTACTTACTTTATCGTCCATAACCGTTGATCATAATTCCACTGCGATGATACTTTTAAATGGAAGTGAGTGTGCGATGATAGGTTATGAAATGTCTTATCATATGAATATGTGATATCGATTAGATGAGTTGAATATCGTGTAAACATCCCAGGTAAGCTTCGGATGAGTTGGACGTCCTGTAAACATACACATGTGTGTTTTTGAAACTATTATGTTGAAACTCGTGTTACAGAGCATGATGTGTGTGTTTTTGATGTGTGTGTCACCCTACGTGGTTGCATTTATAATTAAATTATGTGATATTTCATGTGCGAGGTTTAGGGTGTTACAGATAGCCTCCTTAAGAAAGTTGGATCTAGTATTTTCACTTTTTTTTAGGGAGATCCAAGGGTTGGGAATACTACTCTTAGTAGTTTCTTAAGTCTTTTTTATCTCAAAGCATGTCGCTCTATCTGTGGGGGAGGTTGGCAGGTGGGAGTTTCAGACTTGGAGTTGGGATCTTAAGTGGATAAGAACTCCCCTGTTTGATCATGATCATGTTTTGGTTTTTGATCTTCTCTTCATGTCCAAGGATTTTATCCCTTCCTTCTAGCATAATAAATGGTGGTGGCGTCATTCTAAAGACGACTCTTATTTTATGGCCTTTGCATACTCGTGCCTTCTTGCTCGTGAGTTTACTAGTGATCGTCAGCTCTCGTCAATTGAGCTGGTTCTCCTTAGTATCTGAAATAGATGAGCCTCCTCTAAAGTAATTGTGTTCTCTTGGCAGCTCCTTCAGAATCAGATCCCTACTATAGATAACTTACTTAAGATAGAGATTTCCCTGGGCTCTAAGGAGTCTCTTGAACCTTCTGTTTGGGATTCCTTTAGTCGTCTTATGATCCTGTTGTAACTTGTGATGCATCAGCTAATGTTTGTTATATTATCTTCAGTGGTTGGGTTGGTGTGAAGTTTTATCACCTAAAGACCTTCTGACTCCTTTTTTAGATGTTTCTTTCGTTTAGTGGATTTTCTAGAATTAGGGGGGATACCTTATGATTTTTCATGCAGTGGTTTGGTCAATTTGGAAATCTCTAAATGATATAGTATTCTCAGGTAAAGTGGTGACAACAAAGGATATGGAAGATTTGAGCATCCTTTTAGCTTAAACATAGAAACTTGGTAGGTATGCATGTAATTCTTGAACTTTTTTAACTTGGTTATAACAGTCTATTCTAATATGATTCAATAGCAGTTTAAGTGTCTTCGACCTCCCTTTAGTGTGTTATTGTTGTTCTATAGAAGATTTATGCTGTTTTTGCTGATCCATGACTTGGGGAGCTCTAGTTTTTACCACTTTTGGTGCTTACTAGTTATCTTAGTGTTAATTTTTTCTCTCCACATTTATGTTAGAGGATGGAGTTTGATTTGCATTGTGTTTTTGTTTTGCTTTTTGTTGGCCAATAGCTCTCCTGTTTAGTACTTTTGACCTTTAGTTAAATAATTAACTAACTTTTGAATCCAATATAATAATAATAATAATCAAAAGTTTTAATTAATTGGCAGGGCCGGCCCTGGGCTAGGGCAACCAGGCCTACGGCCCAGGGCCTCAAAAAATCAGAGGCCTCAAAATTAGGTGAGGAGTAAAAAATTATAATAATTATTAGATAAAATTTTCGCTAAAAGCATAAAGAATTTCAGCTATGATCCAGTGGTATTTGCTCTTGCCTTCCAACCTGCAGGTCCTGTGTTCGACTCCTAGAAGGAGTATATTATGTATATTATCTAATTTAATTTATTTAACCTTTTATTTTATGAATCTCAATGGCAAGTGAGAAATGTTAATGCATGATAATAATTAATATTTTGCTGACCTTCTCTCTCCAATTTTATTTTGATTAACTTTTTATTTATATATTTAAAATATTAAAAGTTTGCCTCATATTTCCACATAACTTCTCATAAAACATTATATTAATATAACTATTAAAAAAAATCATATATGCATCTTATAAACTTTTTCAATTTTCTAAAATTAAAATTTGAATAATATATGTAAATTATATTTAATTTACATTTAAATTTTTTATCATATAATAAATTTATTTATTATTAAATTCATATAATTTTAATACCTTATTATTTATGTTTAATTCTATTATTTTTTATTTTATTTTATAAAAAAAATATTATTAAATTTTATTTTATAATAATAAATTGAAATATAAAAAAATTTATATTTGTCCGGGACCTCTAAAATGTTGGGAGTGGCCCTGTTAATTGGATTAAATGGTTTTGGTTCTACAAGCCTCTAATTGTGCAAGAAACAGATAAAGAGATAAAAAAGAGTCATCTACAATATAAGAAAATTCACTGCCCTGAAAAATACCAATTTGCCCCCCTGTTTCCATGTTGTGCCAAGTGGACATCTTAATTGCAAAGCGTGTGTATTTTTTTAAACCTTTCAAATCTAACTTTCTCCTACCCACACTCTTTTTGTGAGTCACTTCATTTCTCTAATTCTCTCTCTTGCACAAAATCTTTCTTCTTCTTCTTCCTTCAACCTCAAATCTTCTTGCTTCTTCATCTTTTTCTTCTTCCTTCTACCTCTTCTTCTTCTTCCTCCTCTTTTTCTTATTGAAACCAAATCGAAACAACCACTAATATGTGATATCAATTTATGATTTCAAAAATAAACTCAGATCTTCCTCTTCTTATTTCTTCTACAAATTTTTGTTTATTTTATATATTTTTATTAACTAACTTAATTTTTTCATTTGTCTGTTTTTCAGTTGTTATTTATCACTCATCACTAAGGTTTCTCTTCTTTATATTTTTCATTTTCTTTATTATTTAATTTTCAATCTTTATTTTTTCTGAAACTGAAAATTAAAGAGTATAAAAAGATTTACATTAGAGATGAGTAAGTTGATGGATCTGATTCTAATATATGTAATTTTTTTCCAGATCTGGAAATTAAAGAGGATTAAAACATGCTGGAAATAATGAAGATGAAGAGACGGATAAATTTCATCAACAGAAACAAAGTTATTAATGTTAGTTTTTTTCTCATGATTTAGACCTTACACTTACTTGACCTTCATTTTCTCTCATCAAGTTAACCGATTCTACTCAAAGAAATTGTAGACCAGAAAGCAAAAACAAGTAACTAAATGATACACTCTATGATAGAGAAGCAATATTTGATTTTGAATTTATTGTCCAATACATTTTTCATGAAGACATGTTATTGTACTTTCTAAGTTTCTTTAGAATATTTTAGATAACTCTCCAATAAATCATTCAAAAGTATATATTTATTTCAATAAAATATATTTTGATTTTATTATAATGCTTAAAAAAATTATAAAATATTTTATGAATATAAAAGTGTGATTATAATTTTGTATAAAACACATTAAATTTTTAGAATCTCTTCACTTGGGATAAAAGTTTTTACTTGAAAAAAAATCATATACATGATTCTGATATTAAATATTATTTATTTTCCCTTCCTTTTTATTTAAACTTATTTATTAATTTTAATGTTTTATGTATAATTTTTTATTTATTTCACTTGGTATACATTTATTTATTGACATAAATTTTGTAAAGTCATCTTCCTGATAGGAGTTTTGCAGGAGTGGATTGATAAGCCAAATTTTTGTAAAAGGTACAATGGTTTGTCAGCATTGATCATCGATATAAGTGTTGCAAGAGTGCATTGTAAAGCCAAATTTTTGTCTTTCCTCATACACAACAGTAGGATGTAGACTTTTCAAAAGCAATGTCTATTCATTCATATTATGCAGACTTTTCTAAAGCAAATGTCTATTCATTCATACACTAATTATATTTTTAAGTTGTAAGTTTAGTTTGTACAGTTATGCCAAACACTACTTTGCTTAGTACAATCCTACTATTTCAACTTAGTTACCCGTGCCAACTTTTTGCAACTTTTGTAGAAAATATTTACCTCCAATATTTTTGGTTTGTACGATACAACTATCAATTTGTATTAATTGTTATTTGATTTTTATGTCAAAAAGGAAATAACAATAACAATTTAATGTTATTATTAGCATTTATGTTTTTTATTTGATAATAAGTGATTATGTTGAATTATGAAATAATGATCACGTGAATTTGATTTTTTTTAATAAAGTAGAAATTTTATTTTGTTTTAATCAAATAGATAAATTTTAAAAATATTTTATATAGAATTTTTGGTTTTAAATATTAAAGAATTTTGTTCATCAGCAATTTTATATTATTGATGAAGAGTGATGTCATATGAAATTATATCTTGTATATAAATTTTTTTATATCTCTCATTTAGTCTTAAAAATTTCTCATTTATAAAAAGAAAAAAAATTGTATTTATAAAATGAGGATAATTTTTTTTTTAAACTTAAATTAAATTCAAATCTATAATATAAGAAAAGTAATGGTTCTGGAAAAGTCAAAAATACCCTTATTTGATTTTTTGACACCACATTAAAATTGTGGTTTTTTGGTCTTTGCACCATAAAGTTCTTATTTTACTATTAAAATAATACAACTCTTATATTTTATCAAATCTCTCTTCATTCTCTATTTTTTCTCTTTCATCACTTTCTCACTTCTTTCTTCTAAAAAAAATTATTATTGATATACATTTTTTTTATATACGAAAAATGATATTTATAATTGAAATATTTTTTAATAAAAAATAATATACGAGAAAAATTTATTCAAAAAATCTATTGTTGATCTAAATATTTTTATATACGAAAATTTAATATTGATCCAAATATTTTGTAAATGATACCTAAATAAATATAATATTTGTATACAAAAAAAATTTATTATTTACGAAAAATTATATTTATGCTCCAAATATTTTTTATTCAAAAATGATACTCACAGGAAAAAATCTACTATTGATCTAAATATTTTTATATGCGAAATTTACTATTGATCCAAATATTTTTGTAAATGATACCTAAAAAAAAAGAAGTTTGTATACGGAAAAAAACCTATTATTTATCTAAATATTTTTATATACGAAAAATGTTATTTATGATCCAAATATTTTTTATTCAAAAATGGAATAGGCCAAAATATCTATTATTGATCTAAATATTTTTATATACAAAAATTTGATATTAATCCAAATATTTTTGTAAATAACACCCAAACAAAACTAATATTTGTATATGGAAAAAAATCTATTTTTTTACAAAAAATTGTATTTATAATTCAAATATTTTTATTCCAAAATGGTATACGGAAAAATAATCTACTATTGATCTAAATATTTTTATATACGAAATTTACTATCGATCCAAATATTTTTGTAAATATTTGCCTAAACAAAACTTAGGTCTGTATATGGGAAAAATCTATTATTGATTTAAATATTTTTATATACGAGAAATAGTATTTATGATCAAATATTTTTGTAAATATTTTCCTAAACAAAAATGAGGTTTGTATACGGGAAAAAAATCTATTATTGATCTAAATATTTTTATATACGAGAAATAGTATTTATGATCAAATATTTTTTATCCAAAAATGGTATACGGGGAAAAATCTATTTTTGATCTAAATATTTTTTATACGAAAATTTAATATTGATCCAAATATTTTTGCAAATGATACCTAAATAAAAATAATATTTGTATTATTATTTACGAAAAATACTATTTATGATCCAAATATTTTTTATTCAAAAATGGTATACAGGAAAAAAATCATGTAAATATTTTTATATAGGAAATTTATTATGGATCCAAATATTTTTTTAAATGATACCTAAACAAAAATGAAGTCTGTATGCGGGAAAAATCTATTATTGACCTAAATATTTTTATATACGGGAAATGGTATTTATGATCAAATATTTTTGATCCAAAAATCGTATACGGGAAAAACTATATTATTTTGATCTAAATATTTTAATATACGAAAATTTAATATTGATCCAAATAATTTTGTAAATGATACCTAAACAAAAATAAAATTTGTATACGAAAAAAAATCTATTATTTACAAAAAATAGTATATATGATCCAAATATTTTTTATTCAAAAATGGTATACGGGAAAAAATTATTATTGAGTAAATATTTTTATATACAAAATTTACTATTGATCTAAATATTTTTGTAAATGTTACCTAAACAAAAATGAAGTGTGTATACGGAAAAAAAATCTATTATTGATCTAAATATTTTTACATAGGAGAAATGGTATTTATGGTTAAATATTTTTAATCCAAAAATGGTATACGGGAAAAAATCTATTATTGATCTAAATATTTTAGATATGAAATAATCAATTATTTATCTAATTTTTTTCTTTTTTAACATTTTCATTTAAAATAAATAATGTATCTAAATTCGCGTAACCGAACAGTATTGAATATTAACGGAAATCGGAAGTTACTGATTAAAATATTTTTTATTAACAAGAACATGAAGTTACGTATATTAACTGAACATGAAGTTACTTATCATAATATTGAATATTAACGTGAACATGAAGTTACTAATCACAATATTGATTATTAACAGGAACATGAAGTTACTGATTAAAATATTTTTTATTAACGAGGACATGAAGTTACTGATCACAATATTGAATATTACGGGAACATGAAGTTAGTGATTAAAATATTTTTTATTAACGGGGGCATGAAGTTACTGAACACAATATTGAATATTAACTGAAACCTGAAGTTACTAATTAAAATATTGAATATTAACGGGAACATGAAGTTACTGATCACAGTATTGAATATTAACGGGAACCTAAAGTTACTGATTAAAATATTGAATATTAAGGGAACATGAAAGTTTCTGATCAAAATAGTGAATATTAACGGGAACATGAAGTTATTAATCACAATATTGAATATTAACGAGAACCTGAAGTTACTAATTAAAATATTGAATATTAACGGGACCATGAAGTTATTGTTTACAATATTGAATTGAATATTAACGGGAACATGAAGTTACTGGTCACAATATTGAATATTAACGGGAACTTGAACTTACTAACTAAAATATTTAATATTAATATGAACACGAAGTTACTGATCAAAATATTGAATATTAACGGAAATATGAAGTTAGCGATCAAAATATTTTGAAATTAATGGAAACAGATTTACTGAGCAAAATATTAAATATTAACGGGAACATGAAATTACTTATCAAAATATTGATTATTAACGGGAATGTGAAGTTACAAAAGGCTATTTAGACACAATTTAATTTTGGTGATTTCAATTTTATTTCTGATTTTTTTTTAGACAATTTAATATTAATTGTTCTTATTTTTTTCCATAAAATGTTAATTACTTTTAATATAATTTTTTCTATTAAAAATTATATATCTAAAACAAATGCGCGTCTCGTACCAGAACCCGTGCGAACGCACGGGTTTGTTACTAGTTTGAGAGAAAAGAGATAAAATGAGTAGTTTCATAAATTGTTGATATGATATTTTTTATATATATATAAAAAAAAAATCATTATCCAATTGTAAGGGAGAGGAATAGGATGGAGTAATTACATACACACAAAAATAATTAATGTACAATGTCTTATATGTATGAAAAAGCATCAAAAAAGTTCAAACAGATTTTTGACAATGACTCACACTCTTTCCTTCTTTTCTGCATCTCTTATCCCTCCTAATAACCTTTCTTAACATTCCATCCATACAACAAAGAGAAGAAACAACACTTTTCCATCTCTTCTCTCTCTCTCTTTCCACCAAATCTTGTCAAACTGTTATGGAAACACAACAACACCCAAACACAACTCACTCAATCCAACCTTCTTCTTCTTCACCATCTTCCTCACCTGCTCATGAATTCTCCTTCACAATTTCTCTCCACTCCAATTCCTCCCAAACAATCAACGACAAATCCAAACCATCACCACCTTCACTCGCACTTGATCTATCTCCCGCTGATGACATTTTCTTCCACGGCCATTTACTTCCACTCCATCTCCTCTCTCATTTCCCTTCCTCACCTCGCCTTTCCACCAACTCAAACGACAGCTTCACTCTCCCTATAACAGAAAATGAAAAGTTCCGAAAAGACACCGGAAGCTGCAACACCAGCAACCGAGAGTTTCACAGCTCCAACAACATCCTCAGAGAAATCACCAAAGAAGAAATCAAATCCACTTCCACCAACACCAAATCCAATAGCTTCTCTTTGTTCGGATTAACCAAAGGAAACAACAAAGGAGAAAATAATAAGAATAATAATAATAAGAAGAAAGTTATTGGTTACGATATGATTCAAGCATTGAAAAAGTACTTCTTTAGAAAAAGAGAAAAGAATCGATTCCACGGCGAAGCTTATTCGCGTTCGGGGAACTTAATGAGGAAAAATAAGCCAGAAGTTAGAGGAAGTAGAGGAGAATATTCAGCACCAGCTTCCATGAGAACTTCTCCAACAAATAGTGGACTATTGCTAGCAAAAGGTGGTGCTGCTCTTTCTTCTTCATCTTCTACAAATGATAGTACCATGGAGGAGTTACATGCTGCAATTCAAGCTGCAATTGCTCACTGTAAGAATTCTATTGCAAAAGAAGATAAGATCAATTAATTTTCTCTTAGTCATAGACACATCATATTCATAGATAATAATTATTATTATTATTATTATTATTTTTTGTTTGTTTTGTATTTACTGTCTATAATTTTTTGTTACTAGATGTATTGTAGTTACTGTTATAATTTTCAAATTTTATGTTTTTGTAATGTTAAATTTACATCTGAAATTTAAAAATAAGGAAGATTTTGTTACTGCTCCCAACTCCAATATATATCATTTGAGCAAAATATTTGTCTGCTATTTTAACTATTATTTTTACAATAACATTAGTTTTTTTATTTTATCAGTGTATTTTTTTTTTCATCCTAATACAACTCATATACAATATGATAATTAGTATATTAAAAATTTAAGACTTAATAATAATTTTGGATCTCTGTTTACATTCATCTAAAGAACTGATTCTTATATTTAAAATTTTACACTTAGATTATTCTAACCTATTACATTGTATTTCATATCATTTAAAATATTTTACGTTTTAAGTTCAAAAATATAATTGAGTGATCAAAATTAAAATAATATAGAACAGAAGTAATAATTTTGTAAGTCAATTTAAATAAAGACACCAAATTGTAATTAAATTAAAAAAAACTATACTTCTTTTTAATAAAATCTATGATAATAAATATACATTTTTCATTTGGGGTACTAAAACCCATGAATAATGTAAAAAATAATATAGATAAAGTAAAATATATTTTTAGTATCTATAAAATTTCACATTTTGATTTTAATCTATTTAATCAACTTTGTCAATTTTTAATTTTTATATAATTATTTTGCAAACAATATTAATAATTAATTTAAAAATTTTAAAAAAGTTATATGATCATTAAAAAACAACGAGCTCAAAATTTGATTCTTAAGTTCCAATTTTTACTACTTTTCTATCTTGAGCTTTTGTAATTTAAAAAAAATTATATTTAACTCATTTAGTGTTAAGAAGTCTTAACTTTTATAGATAATTCTTTTATAAAATCAAATCTGTGAGGCATATCTATATATATATATATATATATATATATATATATATATATATATATATATATATATATATATATATATATATATATATATATATATATATATAAAATTTTATTTACTGATAAAAAAAGAAATAATAAACAAATAAATTATAACAAATAAAATAAAAAGTATATTGATAGAAATCGCATACATATTTAAATTTTATTTATTTTATCAGTGTATGTAAATAAACATAAAATGTCTTGTAAACAAAAGTCTGAAAGAATAAAAAATAATTAAGAGTTATAAAAAAGTACATATTTTTTTTAACAGTAACAAAATTTATTTATTTTATTGATATATGTAAATAATATGAAGTGTAAAAGTAACATACTACATTACTAGTACTACTCCGTAACTGAGTGTAATTTGTTTGAAGATCGATAGAAAGAAGTCACAGACAATTTTTTTTTCTTTCTTTTACGTGAGATTCAGTGACAAAAGGCAAATGACAAAATTAGATATCAGACAAGATTAATAATTGGAGTCTTTTCTAACTCAACTTGTATGGTATCTTTTATATTAATTCTAAACAATCAAATAATCCGTTATGTTCCTATAGATATGTGTGATTGTTCTTAAAGGTTTAATTAAGTTTAAGTTTTCTGTGAATAGAATAAAAGTTATATATTGAGGAATTTTGTATAAGCAATCCCACTTAACTTTTGGACTTAAGGTGTTGTATGTTTTGAAAGTATTTCAAGAGTTTTGAAGGTATTAAGTTACTTGAATAATGAAAGAGTATTTTGAAGGTTGATAAAGTCAAATGATAAATTAATGTTATGTAATGTTTCCCTGGGTTAGGTGTTGAAATATAACATCAAGTTGTTTAACTTCTAAACAAATATTAAGTTCTTAAATCTTAAATCCTTCAAGTATTAGGTTTAATTAATTAATTGTTTGGTGTTAGAGTCTCATCTGAGCTCACACTTGCACAATGGTTTCCTTAAGATAGGTAGTGGAATAAAAAAGTGTTTTAATAACATTAAGACAAAGATAAGTGTTATATAAGTTTTAGAGTGTTTTTGGACGAAAGATTTTTATAGGAAAAGGTAAATTTTATAAAAGTAAATCTATTGTTTTTAGATAAAAAAATGGAAAATTATTAAAATGAGGATAATGTATTTTTATTTGAAGAACTTTTAATGACACATTAAATTTAATGTGAGATTTTAATTATTTTCAAAATGCTCAAATCAAATAAAAATAATGAGAGAGTATACCTTTTCTTAATCAAGCTAATCTAACTAGGCATGACAAAAAAATCCATACTTGCAGATACCTACCCGAGTCCGCTCCGAAGTTGATGGAAAAATCCGTTTTGATTGGGTTTGGGTTCGGGTTTGGGTTTTCCCCAATTACAAAATATAGGGACGGGTCGGGTAATGAGAATACTAGTACCCACCCCGAACCCGCCCCGTTTATTTTATTGTGTATATTATTATATATTTTTGATAATTTAAAATATTAAACACGTGGGCAAAGTTTTAATATTTTGATTTGTATTTATTATTCGAAATATTTGAAATGGATGTATGAATTTTTTTGAAATTGTTTCATTTTATTATTTATAAAGTAATTTAATTTTGGAAAAAATAAGTATTTCTATTAAAAAAGTGAATTTTACTTAATGGATGGTGGCGGGGCGGGGATACCCGAACCCGTTTGAGACGGGTTTAGGTTTTCATCCTCCATCTCCGTTTGGATTTGGGATGGGGAACAGGGTCTGTTTGGGGATTCGGGTTTGGGTTTGGGGAGGTAATAGCTGTCCCCGACCCGCCCCGTTGCCATCCCTAAATCTAACCATCCTTAACCTGCCACCTTTAATCTTCATTCATGGATTGTTGGAAGAAGGTAGAGAATAGTAAGAGACATTTTAATCATCAAGGCAAGAAATGAGACAATGTTACATTTTTCTTCACATCCATTCCGGATGAATACAAATGAAAGGATATGAATGATATGTTTAAGAAGTTTATAGACATTGATGAGGTGATTATTCCAGCAAACCTAGATAAGAATAAGAGAAGATATGGTTTTGTGTGGTTCTTCAATGTAATAAATACGGATTTCTCAACGACAAAGTTGGATATCATCTTCTTAGATTCTAGGAAGTTGTTTGTTAATACACCAAGATTTAAAAGGAATGAAGGCCATGGATTTCAGTGTAATATATGTCAAAACTAGTCATGAGGAGGGGTAGTGTTTGTTCAAGGGCAACCGCAGTTTTCCAAAAATACAAGGTGTTCATCAAGAGGGAGGTAAGAGGGATGCAAGATCTTATTTCCATGTAATGCAAAATAACAATGTGCATTCTAGCCATGCAGCCTACGAGGAAGTGAAGACGCATTATGGAGACCTGGAATTTAACGTTTAAGATTCTTCAATGCATAATTCAATAAAGCTTTTATTAGGATTGTGGAGAAACCTGATATAATGTATAATATCAAAGAAATTTCAGTGAAGAGGGGTATTTTGCGATCAAAGGAACACTGGTGGGAGCTATTGTGTGTCTCTTAGAGGAACACAAGAAAGGTGGGATGGATGTTTTAGTTTATGATGTTAAAGGTTGGTTGAATCAATGGTGAAATACGGATGTTCTAACATCGGAACATGATATCAAAACAGATGTTGTGACATTTGCTCCTTGTATAGAATAATAGCATCAACCTGTAATTTATACAGACAGATAAATCACAGAATGACAACCAGCACAAATCACAAGTTAAGACCAATGTCTCAACACAAGCCATAATGTTAGGACAGATGTCTCGACATCATCTGCTGACAAAACACATATTTACCAAAAACAAAAGTATTCACAATTCAAATACAGAATGATAAATAAGACAGAGAGTTGTTAACCCAGTTCAGTGCAACAACACCTAATTTGGGGGCTACCAAGCCAAGGAGGAAATCCACTATTAGCAGTACTATTTCAAAGTAGTACTATTTCAAAGCCTAAATATATCAAGTTTACAACTTCTCTCCTAATCACTACCCAATGCAACTTCTATCTAGAAATCAACATCTAGATATGAGAAATCGACATTTCACTCTCAATCACCGCAGTGATAAACAAACAGTCCCAATCCTATTTACTGTTTCAAAACAAGTCACAATCTCATTGGCAAAACTATTCACAAACTAGTGATAAAAGAAGATTACTCTTCCAGAAAAAAATACTTAGTTTTGCTTCACAACTTCAACTAAGAACAATACTCGATCTTGCTTAAAAGCTTCAACCAAGAACAATACCCAACTCTATGCTTAAAAGCTTAAAGAGTGAGAATAAAAACTTAACAAACAGTCAAGTAACAATCAGTCTACCACACTGTATCAAAAGATAAGTGGGTGACTTACACACACAAGAGACTCTCAAAACTTCAGACCCAAGACTTCCCCTAATTTTACAGTTGTATGAAAGTTCTTGTTTACATTAGATATACGGTTCTCTTTAAATAGTCTTTAGCAGTCCATGAGTTTTGTAACCTTTACCCAAATATTACTTGATTCAAAAGTTAAGGACTACAATAAATCTGCAGAGAAATCTCGTTGAATCTTGGAAAAAATCTTCAAGTTTCCTAAATTGTTCAATCATCCAATTTTAAAAACTTTAATTCTGTTAGAGATTTGATTCTATAGTTCCAGATTAAATCTTTTTGACCTGTGAATATTATTAAGATATTATTAAGAAATATCACAAATCTTTTTGATTCTATGTTCTAATTTAGCATGTTACAACATCTATCGAATTATGTGTCTTCAATGTAAGCTCAAACATTGTTGTATCAATATGATCAAGGTGTTACAACATCTTGTTCAACATTTGTCAAGAACCATATTTTAGCAAAATTGTTGCCAATCCTAAAACCATGGTACTAACAATATCCCCATTTGGCGAATTTTGGATCAAACAACCAAATCACAATTAATTCTGTAGATAGACCAAATCTACATGATAACATATAAATCTACATCAAACTGCAAATATATATATATATATATATATATATATATATATATATATATATATATATATATATATATATATATATATATATATATCAGAGATGTACATCAATTACACAAACTTCTTCTTCAAAGCTCTGGAAGTCATATGTTCAAAGATTAGGTCTAGTATCCCATCAAAACAACTTTTGGAGCTTGTACAAACAGACATGTCCATTATTCCCCCTATTATATAGAACCAGTACTCCTCCTCAAAGGGAGACCTAAATATTAACTACTCAAGTTCACACATCAGATGCATAGCAGGAGAAGCATAAGACATAACACAGAGCAAAATAGCCAAGGTTCTTCATTAAACTCAACATTCAGGGTGTAAGAACATCTGGTAGAACATCCTACACTCAGCAGCAGCACAAATAGTAGCAGCAGCAGCATCAATAGTAGCAGCATTAGTAATCAGTACTAACTCCCCCTATATAGTTGCATATAACAAGCAACTGAACTAGACTCTTTTTATTAGCATGTGAAAACATATGACATGCAACACTTTTTACTCCTAAAAAACAAAACAAAAAAAACAATACTAATCCTACTGATAACAAGTAACACCCTATACTCCCCTTTTTTAGTAAAAAATTGACAAAAGTATAGTGAGTATACAAATACACTAGAAGAAAAAAAAACAAGAAACAATATTTTATGTTTATTTTTTATTTTGACAGAAAAAAACTACCCAATCCTTCCACTTGAGTCCTTGAAGTTGACCCAATATTCCCCGGCATCTGAGTTAAAGTCTTGATCATGATTTCTCTTAAATGACTTCATCTTTGACACAAATTTCTTCCCTGTTACTGATGCTTCAGTAGACGTTTCAACATTGGACTCAATCTTCTTTGGATCAGTATTCTTATCCTTCACGAATTCCAGCAGGAGATCCTTTTTATCCTCATCATTTTTGTTTGATTTGCTCATGTTGAAAGGCAACTTGAAAGGAGGTACAACCAGTAAGGTTTTTTTAAATGCAAAGAGAGTTACCTTGATTGTAACAATTTCTTGCTTGTAACGACAGCTCAGTCAATGAGAGAGTGCTTGAAACACGTTAAACCATCCTTAGAAACAATGCACCACTCATCATAGGAGAGTGATACTCTTTTTTTCTCCTTTCTTCTTTTCAACATTGACTGCTGAAAAATGTTCCAACATTAGAAATGATATTTTCTATGTCATTGGGACATGCTTCTCTGAATTTGTACGCTTCACTAGATTAGGAAGGAAGAGTGTTGTTGATATGCCTTCTTGACAATAATTGTTATGATTCTTCAACAATACAAACTTCCCAAATTACCCTTCAAAACTCTCAAAAATAGATAGTCTCTAAAGACTTTAAAAAATATCTCAAAGATTAGGAGAAACAGTATAGCCTTTAGCAAGTCCCTTGAGAAGGAGATGACTAGTAAAATGCTCTTTGATCAGCTAAGCACACTGACATCCTTGAATATTTGGACTTAAACCATTCTTCCACAGTACAATGTCAGGACATTAGCATTCAAAGCAATTAAGAGTAATACTCTCTTAGCAAAAGAAAAAATAACCCTTGTTGAAGATCAGGATTAGCTCATAGTTGATCCAAGGGACAAAATTAATTGGTTCTAAAAAGAAACATATTATCAGACTTGCTATGAAACAATAGGTGATACCAAACTCCAATAATGAATTCTCTTGCATTATTAAGCTAAGCTCCGGAAAAAAAACATTGTTGACTTGGAAGTTATTTGATTCGGTGCCTACTAGCTCTTTAGAATCAGTCTCACTTTAGGAGTGTCAATCCGTTTAATTGATGTTCCAACATCGGATTGGACATCAAGCCCTTTCTCCATTATTGAACTATTGACTTTGGTTATGGAGCATACAATCATTCTGTTATCATAAGGGTACATCCTTCTGGTATCTTTGAAGAGGATGATGAAAATCTTTTATTTTTCTTGATATGGATCAACAGGTGCCTCTTTAGAAAAATAATCAAGTATTCCACCTTGTAATGACATCATTGATCCCATGATAGAAAGTTTTAGAATTTTGTCAACAGTCTGATGTTACCACTTTTGGTATGACATCTAGGATTCATCTTGCTTTTGATCATTAAGCATGTGGATGAGCAGGTGGATTCTTGAGATACCATACAAATAATAATTGTTTTTGGACTTAGCTCCCTCATCAGTCTTCATTCATCTTATTAGTGACCAGATAGTCTTCTTTAATGAAACTTGTCTTCATACCTTGGTCGCACAGCTAGCTTATGAGAATCACACTAGTCATTAGTTCTTTAGCAAGAAGAAACTTAAAAAGACTAGAAAAACTTGTTTCATCCAGTTCCTTGATTTTCTCCACTTTTGGCATCGTTGACAAATAGATATCGAAGATATAGAGGTCATCATGACTCTTGTAATCATATGTCTGGAACATCCAGTGTCAAATAAGATGTACCAATCTTCTTTTACAAAACAAACTCTAAGGGAAACTCCTTCCTTGAGTTTTATCACTTGCTTGGTCAACCTTTGTGATAGACATAAAGTGGCCTGACATGCTCATCTTATCCCACAGAAGTAACAGTTCCAGTTCAAGCCCATCATTAGCTTGAGGATTTTGATGTTTGGTATGATGTTGAAACATGTTGACATCATTACCTCATCTCTAACTTTGAAGGGAAGCAAATTTATGTCTAAAGATTTTCTTTGCTTGTTAAAGCCTTGAAAATAAAACCTTATCCCTTTTTAGGTATCTAGTCATCTTCTAATATTGAAGAATCTCTCAACATAATAGAACCAATTGTTCACAATTCTTACAAACTTGATCATGATTTCAAATTTAGAGTTCAAAGAGGTTACCTCATCCTGCAAGTTAAAGATATTATACAAACAATCTTTCTTTACAGCCTGTAGTTGAGAAACATATACCTTTTATTTTTCTCCTTGTTGGCATAGTTCTTCACTTGATCTAAAAATATTTGCATGAAGCAACTAGCTCATCATGAGTGAATTCTTTATTGTTGGAGTTTACAAAAGAGCCTCACTTTCCTGTCTAGACAGGTACAAAATCAGGATCATAATCCTGAACAGATCTGGAGATAGAAGGCCCCTTAAGTTTACAAAACAACGCTTCCACATGCGAAGATCAAACTTTTTCCACTCGAATGTGATGATGGCAAGAATTTGTGTCGATCCAGATTCAGTCATTTGTTCTTGAAGTGATGCAAATGTTCAATCCGTGTTTTTGGGCAGCAATGTTTTCTGTTCGAATGCGACTAGAGAATCTTTCGCTAAAATGAACCAACCCACAAACATTTGCTACCTACAATTACGTAGCCTTGAGTTCTCCATCGCACCTAGAGATATGTAAGAGCGAGACCCAAAGTCTCGTTAGGCACAATAATACAAAATTCAAAAACCCTTTCTTTCTCTTTTCTCGATTAATAATTAGAAGAACGCAAACATCACTCTAACACTAGTTTTGATAGACTAACCAAATGGATCTCGTTGAGTACAATGGATGTCAGGGGTGTTAATATCTTCCTCTTGTATAACCGAGTCCCGAACCCGCTCTTGGTTGCAATGGTCATCTTATCCTTTGTTTTTGTGCGTGTTTTATTGATATTTTTCTTTTCCATTTGGAATAAATAAAGTTCGAAGGTGAATCTGTTGTATGTCGAGTGAGCGATACGCTCAAGTATTTTTCGCGCCGCGACAAATACTTTATTGTCATTCAAAGGTAGTCAGTAATAGGATGATCATATATATGGTTGATGGGTACTTCATTATTGAGGGACATTTATCCATTCAATAGAACATGAAAAAAATCTCTCTCTCTCTCTCTCTCTCTCTCTCTCTCTCTCTCTCTCTCTCTCTCTCTCTCTCTCTCTCTCTCTCTCTCTCTCTCTCTCTCTCTCTCCTCCCTCACACACACACACACACACACACCCATTCAAATGAGCTAGCATTATAAGTAAAAAATATTTTGTTCATGTGGACTGAGAAAAGGTTATGTGTTTGTTTAGTGTTCGTGATCACTCTCTAGATTCGACTTTAAAGGCTTATTACTACAAAAGTTAATCATCCGATTACTGATCATGACCATTCATAAAAATTTATCAAAAGAAAATTTGTGTTTTGTGTTTGTCCGCTGCATTTTGCTTGTTATGTTCCTTCATTAAGGCGTCAATAGTGGTACACATTTATGTGGATGAAAGAGTCTGGGGAGATATACAAAAGAATTGACTTACACTTGAGGAAAATATTATTTTGTACACGTGAGTTAAAAGTCTCACATTATTTGAAAAAATAGAAATTAAACATTTTATAAATGAGATGTCTCATATATCTAATTTTTTATGAATATGTGATGTATCCCTCACTTGTGTGATTACTCTTGATTTAGTTTGAATGCTTCTATCTTTCTCCATAATATTAATAAAAACAGCCGTGGTTTTGTTTTTTCCTATTTAAGTATATCCAATATATTACATTTTATTGTATTTGAATACAAATTTATGTCGATGTTATGTATAGCACCGGTTAACTTTTTATATATAGCATACATACTTTCATATATTAAGAAGAAACACTCCCATGGGGGAAACCATACATCACATTGGTCGGAAATATTCCCATATTTTGGAGCTAGCATTCTTCGCTACAGATACCGTTCTACTAACTTCAACTACAACTACGAGAGATATTTTCACAAAAATAACACAAATGTTCACAAATTTACATCACAATAATACATTAATCTTGAACTTGTTCCATTTTACATGTTTGCAAGTAGTATCAATTAGAGCGTATGATTAACAAATCATTTACTTTCTAGTTCTAATCCTTTAGAAATTGTGTATTCGGATGTTTGGGGTCCATCCCATTTCAATTCAGTAGATATTTTAGGTACTACGTTATTTTCATGGGTCATTTTTCAAAATACGTATAGTTCTTTCATTTTTGTTTAAATTTTCCTTCAAAACAATCTAGCACAACTTCATCCAAAGGAAAATATTTGGACCATATAATATACTAAATTCCTTTGCCAAATGAAAAATCGGTCCTGCTCTAGTCACAATCAAATTTGCATAGTAAGAAAGAAAGACTCAACTCATGGAACCCATGAAGGTAAGGTTACAATTGAGAGTGACATTTGTACGTAAAAACCAACATGTTCTCAACAGGCTTAACGATTAGGAAAGCTCAAAAACATCAAAAAAGACAAGCTAGCGCAAGGAAAATTACAATTACATCATTGTTATGCTTTCAAGATAGATTGATCATATTTATTGGATGAGAGATTAATGTAATGTAAAATAATTATGAAATTAAATTAACGGATAATGGTGACCGCGACAAAACAAAATAATTATGAAAAGGCCAAAAAGATAAGCAATTATATGCATACAATATATTAATATTTTTTGGGTCTTGCTAACCAGTGCCCTCAGGACAATGGTTAAACACTCCAAAAAAAAAAAGAAAATACTTTATAAAAAATTTAATATTTCAATTTTTGAGACATTAAATACGCTGATTATCGAGATAAATTTATTATTTTGAAATGTTTAACCATTGTCTTAGCATTTTCCATATATTTTTTTATCAAAAAAAATATTAATATTTTAAACATGTTATTATTAGGATTGATGACTTGGGATAAATTGTGCTAATAAATTTATGATAAGCATGATGACACTACTAGAAATACACGGATTACCTGCGGAATTTCCTGCGGAAATTTTTCCGCAGGTATACCTGCGGATTCTCCTGCCACTTTGTTAAATAAAATAAATTCTGCTGCGAACAAGAATTTTGTAGAAAATTCCGCAGGAATACCTGCGGATTTTGCTGCGAAATATATATTTCGAGTAAAAAGTCAAACTACTTTACCAAATCCGCAGGTAATTCCGTAGGAAACGTTTCTGCGGATTTTGCTGCGGAAATTGCTTTTATAAAAAACCAAACTACATTACATAATCCGCAGGAAATTCCGCAGGAAACATTTCTGCGGATTTTGCTGCGGATTTTATTTTGTATTATGTTATATTTTTTTTGTATGAATAAAATAATGTAAAATATTTTTCTCTTAATATAAAATGTTTTTTTGCCAAATAAATTTAAATATTTTCTAAAAATAATAATAATGTTCTAAATTTAATAAAATGTAGTTTTTAAATTTGTATTTTAATAAATGATATGAAAATTTTGAAAAATAAATTAAAAAAGGTTTAGAAAAACTGAAGACAAAAATTTGATAAAATTTCTAATAGGAATCGAACATATTATCTACCTTATATTGGACCAAATAATCTACCACTATGACAATACCTTAAATTGTGATAAGTTTGTAATAAGAAATTATCATATATTTTAATCCGTTAGATTTTTCTATAAATTTTTCAGTGAATTTTTCATCAATTTTTTAAATTTTTAAATATTTTTGTAGAACTACTTGCTGACAGGTTAATTATGTTTTTTATCAATAGAATTTTGCTTAAAAAGCTTCTCATTTGAAAATTCATTTACAATTTTTTTAAATAAATTTAAATATTTTCAATATACAAAGCTTCTCATTTGAAAATTCATCTACAATTTTTTTAAATAAATTTAAAATTATTTCTAAAATTTAAATTTAATCTCATTTATCAAGTATACATTTTATGTTATAGAAAATTTTGAAACATAAAATTAAAAATAACTATAAAAAATAGAAAAATAAAATCTGTTGAAAATTAAACAAATTTGAAAAATAATAATAAAAAAAGCTATAAATAAATTGAAAAATTAAATATGTTAAAAATTAAATAGTGGAATCAAACCCATAATCTACCTGTATTGAACCAAAGATTCTACCACTAAGCCAATATTTTTAAAATGTAGTCTCTTAATTTAAATTAAAATTAAAACAAAAAATGAAATAAAATTAAGGAAAGGAAGGAAAGTCAGCGAAGTGGAAGAGAAACAAACAAAAGCGCTTTTTCCAAAAGCTCCAACGGAGCGCTTATTTTCTAAAAGCTATTTTTTTCCTCTCATCTTCCTCACACGTGATAACAACAATACGCTCAAACTCTTCATCTATCTTTTCAGATAAAGAGCTTCACAGTTATGTTTGGTGTTCGCGAAGTTTTTCTGTTCAGAATCGGAGTTGCTACTCAATTCTGTTTTGGTTCGAGTTTGGCTTCGAGCAGAGCTTTTTCACGGTTCAGATCTTGCATTCGAGCCAAGTTTTCGCTACAGGTTTGTTTCGATTTCAAATCGAGTTTTGTTTCAGTTTAGAATTTGATTTACGTATTATGTTCAAAATTGGTTGCGTTTTGAAATTTTTGCATTTTTACTGTTTCGACTCAATTAAGGGTTCTGCTACAGTTTGAGTTTGATTCACAAGGTGTTCGATGAAATGTCTCAACCAGATTCTCTCTTCTTTTTGCTTCAGTTTTGATTTTCTTATGTTATGATGTTGTGTTGTTGATGATTTATGTTCAAATTGTAGCTTGTGAATTGGTTATGATGTTGTCGTTATTGCCGTCTTGCAACTTGCATTTTCAAATAACCGCACTTGTTTATAGTTCTCATTTTTTGATGTATTGAATTGAATGCATTTTATTCACTTGATTCAGTTATTTCTACATTTCAGCATGATACCAAATACTACTACAGAATTGGAAGTGAGGATTCTTCTCGAGAATTTTGGTACGTTGTCTGTCTTCCCACCAATATTTTAATATGATAGTAATACTAATAATATATTTACTTGCTTGTTTATGAACCAGGGCAATGAAACAATCAGCTTCAGCTTTATGGATTGTACAAAGTTGCCACCGAAGGAGTGTGTTATGGACTTACCAAATTCCTGAGAGAAAGTTTCTTAATATTTCCCAAATCCACATTCACAAAGCCTGCAAATGACGACTTGTACAATTCTCGGTTTAACGAGGAATTGTATAGAAGTATTCACTAGTTCTTGAAATCTGTTACTCTCAGCATAATCGTCAAATGCAGATGGAGCAATAGATTAAGTGGAATTATGCAGGTTAGAACTATACCTTTCAATCCGTGTTAATTGTAGTTTGTTTTAATTATGCTACGCAACCGTGCTATGGAACTGCTATAGTTGCAATTTCATAATATTTTGTTCAAAATAGTGTATAGCAGAAACAATGGCATTTTGTTTAAATTCTGCTAAGCAATAACTCCGTAGCACCGCAATTTAACAATATTGCATAGTCATTAAGTGAAAACTGCAGACGGAACAATTGATTAGGTGGAATTCTGCCGGTGAGAACTGAACTCTTCAATAGTACCTATATTGGTTAGATTTAATTCAATGGTTAATAATTTCTCTCTTCGGCACGATCCTTTTATCAGGCACTTTCAGCTAACCAAAAATTGATGCAAATATTAACACTGACTTTCATATGTGATGGGTTATTCTATTACTTTCAAGTGTAATCACTCCCGTTTCTGAGAATGTAGTTTTGGACCAAGATAATTTCTGGCCAACATTTATGATCCATTCCTCTGTTATCTTTTAGCTACTGCCAGGAAAAACCTTTCATCAAAAAAATTATTTGCTTTCGCTTTCGCTTTCAATTATATCATTCACTTAATGACTAAAATCCTTGCTTAATACTTGGTTCTGTTTTTCTTTTGTTTTGAATTCACTGCCTGGTTGGCAGAAGTAAAGCTGATAATTGTTTTGATATTGTAGACATGGAAATAGTTGTAGGTTCTATCATAATGGACAAGCTGTTTCTGAGCTGTACGGAAACAACATTGCTGCTAACAATGACAGAGAAGTGATTTCGCTTGGATCACTGGCGAAACTAGAGTCGGAAATCGTTGAACTTTTGAAACAAAGAGGAGGTGTTATTTAAATTGCTTCACTTCCAATGGCATACTATGATAAGTACAAAAAGGCCTTACAGGAAGAAGGTTACCTAGCTGAGAGCCAGCGACATGGTAAGTCAGGCTGCAATTTGACGAGGCTGCTGATTCGGTTGAGAAACAGCATTCGGCTAATTGACCGGTATAGATTTTGAAATAGAATTTTCAATGGCGTGTTCTTTAAGTAATAAATTGGTTGAGTTTTTCTTACTTTATAGGCCTCGTGGGCAGCATGCGGTGGTTTTGGCCGAAGATGCGGCAAAATTCATGGGAAAGGCGGACTGTCAAAATATTAGTGCATCACAGCAAATTTACTTGACATTTCCAGTTGATAGCACTTTCTATGAAGATAATGTATCAAACTACTTTAGGTACATTGTTATATTAACTCTTATCGTGTCTATTATCGGTTTTGTGTTAGAAAATTCTATCTATTTTAACGTTTTTGTTTAACTATGTATATAACTACTTTAGGTACGTTTTTGTTCAAGAATCCGAAAAAAGGAAGACGGCAATTCTGAAAAGCGAAGCAAACCGAAAGCTCGTTCCGCCGCTACGCAACCGACGCGGACAACAACAACCACATCGTTGTCAACGCCCACCACCGACCGAGAGCCACCACTCAACGGCAACAGCACCGGCCAGCCTCACAACGCTATTACCAATCCAAGCTACCGTGACGCAGTTGCCGATGCCCCCACTTCCGTTCGGTATGCATCCTTTTTCTAATGGTTGTTTGATATTAAAAAGTATGAATCTTGTTTATAAGGCTGTAGTTTCAATGAGAATCAATAAAAAGTATGGTGAGTTTCGTTTTCTTAGTTTAGATCTTTTGTTTTAATTCATCTATGTTGAAGAATCATGCCTGAGGATATCCTCTTTTCTAGCTGGTGGTATTGTTGTCAGTTCTGGTGACATTTTACCAGACTTCTCAGTGAAATCTTTTATTTTTACTCTCAAAGGACTGGATCTTACAGTTCCTTTTGACAAGACCAAATTGGATATTTCTCGAACTGACATGGACGATACAGTCCATAACTCCTTTACAGGAGCAAGGCATCATATTGAAAGCCTTGTATTTTTAGATTCAGCTTCATTGAAACTAAGAATGCTGAACCTTGAGAAGAATCCTGCTTGCTTCTGTCTTTGGGAAGGTCAACCAATTGATGCTACCCAGAAGAAGTGGACTGTCTGAGCATCCCAGCTTACTTTGTCTCTGGAAGCATGCATAGGTACAACTGGACATCAGACCTCAGGATTATGGAGATGTGTTGATCTGACAGAAGCTTGCAATGAGGTAGCCATGGCAACAGTTGATGGAAGCCCGTTGTCTCTAATAGAAGTTTGTCTTTGCCTACATGTTAATTTCTGGCACATGATTTGTCTTTTGGAGAAAACCACTATTGCATAACTTTGGTGATTATATATATTGTTTAGTATTTAGTAGAAGCAATACATATCTAGAGACTGTATAAATTTTTTTTTTTTTTTTTAAATAATTTACCTGCGGATTTACCTGTGGAATTTTCCTGCGGAATTTTCCTGCGGATTTACCTGCGTAATTAACTGCGGAACTTCCTGCGAAAATATTACCCACGAAGGTTTTAGCTGGGGACAAAAAACCGCAGGAAAATCCGCAGGTAAAGTGTTTCCTGCGGAATTATAGCTAAAATCCGCAGGTAAATCCGCAGGAAATTCCAGTATTTCTAGTAGTGTGATGAAGTATACAGTATGTAATGTAGATATGGGTAAAGTATGGTCACAAAAGTTCTTCCTTTTTTGAAAATGGACCACCATCTGCAAATTGCAATCGCAGTATGTACTAGGAGTTCTAATGCAATTGGAACAAAATATCATTCCATATAAGTTGGATGGCATAGTTTAATTGGTAGTATGACCTTGGATCATTTCCTTATTTCTTTTTTCTTTTTTCTTAACTTTAGAGCCTAATAAGGGAATTAATGAGACTCTAATGTTAGAATTTGTAAATAATAGATGAAATAGAATAGAATATGATAAAATCTATTTCATCACATTTCATCTAATTTCCCATTTTTTATTTCATCCAATTTGAGATATATGTGATAGAATAAAATATTTTTAATAAAGAAAATGGAGCGTGCATTGACTGTCTGTATATTTAAACTCTTCTAATAAAATAAACAAATAATAGAGTGAAATTTATATTTTATTCTGTCTTGCTTCATTCTACTCCGTTCTGAAAGTTCTATCAATTTAAACATAGCTTAAAAGTTTGATTGTTAGGATAGTTTATGTGACAGTAAGGATTCAAACTATGATCGTCACACTTTTTTTATAGAATATTTAATTATTACTGTTGATCATTACCTCAATAGCAAAAAAAAAATTCTTTATTAATTGTATTCTATTTATTAATTAATAAAAGATATATAATAAAAAAATAAGAAATAAGGAGATGAAAATAAGAGAAATGTGAAAGAAATTATTAATTTTTTAAAAAATATTTCGGTATCCGGCCTTGCGAGCGACTAATCCAAGAGGATTAATCATACCGTCCACTAGCGGGGGTCCCGTTTAAAGTCAAAGCAAAGCTCTGTATGGATTGGTCTGACACAAGGATTGTTAGCACCTAGTAGGATTCGAACTCAGGACCTTGAGAGGAACATACTTTCAAGACCCAAGTCTCCACCACTAGACCATTCAAAATCGCGTAGATATACGTAAGGGTGGACATAAAACCACAAATTGATGCAATCCGAGTAGTTCAACACAAAAAAAAATCAGATGGATTTTTAGGAGTTGGTTTTTAAAGGTTCAAGCGTTTTATGTTGGGCGGGTTGCAAAACTGAAAACTCTCTACGAATTAAAAGTGTGGCTTTTACGTTGTTTTTACTGCTACTTTATCTCTCTTTTTTTATAAGTCCCAAATGTACTAAAGAAAGGAGAAAAGCACAAAAAAGGGAAAGATAAGCCATAAGTATACGGCTATATCACTAGTTGTCGTATTCACAGAGACCAAGTAATTGTTGGAGGCAATTCGGGGGTCAACACGAGAGATCATTTTACACTTGGGACACATCTTTGTGAGAGACACACCACATATTCACCCAAAACCTCAAGGTGATAGGTGTGTAGGTTCTCTCACTTATAAAGTGATCAATCTTCACTTTTCTTGTCAATATGGGACTTCTTTCTCACACTTGATTCTCAATACTCCCCCTCAAGTGTGAGTCTATACACCTCTTATCCACCACCTGTGGGGAGTACTTTCGATACAAGTAAGTCGGTCCCTTAACTCGAAACCAAAGGCTCAAGATACCACTGTTGGAGATAATTTGGAGGTCAACATGGGAGAGCATTTTACACTTGGGGCACACCTTTATGAGAGACACAACACATATTCACCCAAAATCTTAAGGTGATGTGTGGGTTCTCTCATATATAAATTGATCAATATTCCATTTTCTAATCAATATGGGACTTCTTCCTCACACTTGATTCTCAACAATAATAAGTACCATTATTTATTGCTTCTTCGTGTATATAAGGCTACACGAAAACTAGTTTTCTGTGCGAAAAATGGAAAATAACGAATTTAATTGTATATTAAAATAAGAGACTAAAATAGCAATTTCTATCTACCGATTTTCTCATACAAATCATAGCATCAAATCATAACAAGAATTATGTTTTTTCTTGTAGAAAATACTAAACTAGTGGTAACACATTTTCAACGACGTGTTATCGGACCTTAAACCCGCCAAATATCGGCTTTCGCAGTATAAATTTTAAGTTTAAAAAATATTTTACTAGCTGAAAAATAATTTCTCTATTAATTTAGTGATGTTTTCACTATCTCAAAATCAAAAGTTTGCATTTCCAAGTCGGATACCGTTTACACCCTATCAGCGCATAAATGGTATCTCGGTGTTTCTACTTTAGTAGTGAGTTTTTACTTTTCAAAATAGAAAATTCAAAACAATATTTTCGTTCTCGTTGCGATTAAATTTCTAAATGATTCGCATGAATTTTATCTGTGAAATAGTCCTCGTGTTTCAGACTCTAAAGTAAACTACTCTGACATAATAAATAGAGAAACAAAACATGCATATAATGAATTTATAATTTAAAACAGTAAAGAATTGAACATGGAAATAACTGTAATTTCTTCTAAAATTAAAGGTGCTTCGAAGGAAAACTTTGATCCAAGAATACAACAACATAGAATGAAATTGCAGTAGAAGAAAATGCTTGAAACTTGATAAAAAAATGTAACTTGCATCAAAATCTAAGTGCAGAATTTTAACGTAAAATCTAGTGCAAATAAATCTTGGTCTTTAAAAATCACTTAAAATGTTGTTTTTATATGTCTCATAGCACTAAGTAGCAGTTGGAATCACTAAAAATAATGCTAGAACTGATGAAAACCGTCTAGAGAAAGTGTTGCAACCGTTGAAGAAAAACTCAAAAATTGCAATAAAAGAAATGTAAATGGACACTGAAAATACTAAAATCGAGCTAATTAAAACGATGAAAATGCTTGTTATCAAACTCCCCCACACTTGAGCAGTTGCTTGTCGTCAAGCAACTTGGCTTGCATATAAAAGTTGTAAACACAACAATACATAGATCAAAAAACTTATGAAAAATGTTACGGTAACATCTCATCCCAAGTTCAAATCAGTTTGAGGTTAATTTCTTTGGTACTCAATTAACACCAAAGGAATTGTAAGAACACGAACTGCAAAATTAAAGACTAAAGACTCCCTTCTTAGATATTAATCCAAACTATGGTTTTATACTCAAGTCTTGTTATCGAATTTTCTATAGGGATGGCAAACACACCCAAACCCGCGGGACCCACCCGAATCCGATTCAACGGGTGAAAACCCGAGTTGAGTGGGTTCGGGTGCCACGCGATATTTCGGGTGCGGGTTTGGGTAGTGTGAAACCCGCACCCGAAACCTGAAATCACACCCGCTTATATATATATATATATATATATATATATATATTGTGGAAAGTTGTAGGAAAAATGTATTTTACGTATTTTGATGCAGGTTCGAGTTTGGGTGAAAAAACTCGAACTCAACGAGTGTGATCATGGGTGTTATTTTGCCACCCGAACAGCTTTTGAGTTCAGGTTCGGGTGACGATTTCGGGTGCGGGTTTGGGTAGTGTAAAACTCGCACCCGACCCGACCCGTTGTCATCCCTAATTTTCTCCCTCTTTCATTAGAAACAATTAAATTAAGGAAATTTAAATATAGATAATCATCACACACAAAATGGTAGCTGAGGAATTTGGTTTTATTACTTTATTCAATTATTTATAATATGTAAATAAACTAGTCTTTTGGGAACTATTCGCTTTTATTCACATAATTTTCATAAACATATATTTTTCTTGGGCATTGGGGCTCAACCACTGTTGGATTGAGTATCTGGGTGAGGGTTATCCAACTTAGTAGGTCTTGTTGTCCTTTACTGTCATTTTTTATTTCTTTTTCTAATTTTTATTTTTCTTAAGCTACCAAACTTAGTGTGTGAATCAAAGATATGCCAGATTGTATAAATAAACTACATGGAGGATACTTCTCATAAGACTCCGAGACTATGGCACATAACAAATTTAAGTTGATATCCAATTCAGGAGACTTTAGGTGTTCAAACAATACTTATTTTGTTGAAAAAAATTAGGTATACTTTCCTAACAAAAACATCATCATAAGCTTCTAAAAAAATCAATTGATTCAAAATATGGTGTTGTTTTAATCATAAGCATGAATTACACGCGTAAATGACTCGACATGAAATGCAAATGACTCAACAAAAACCAACAACAACAAAACTATAAAATAAGCATATGATCCTAATTAGAAAGCGGGAAATCCTATATAATAAAGCGATAAATCTAAACTAGAAAGCGGTAAATTCCTCTCTCACACTTAAATCCCACATTATCCTCAATGTTAAAAAAATATAAGTAAGGAAAATGAAAGATAGAACCTGAAGTGAGATCAATCATCAATATCTAATTGGGTTAGTGGCATGCCACCATGTCTCACAAGCCATGAGAACATCCTTCTAAGCATTAAATGGTTGAGATTTTCTTTATGATCTTGCTTTGCCTCCCTATCATTGCGTGCTTATTGCTCAACCTGCAAGCTTGCTACCTCGTATCATAGCGCATTACACTCATACTCAATGCCACTGTGGTAGTCATATATGTACTTGTAGGAAAATCATTGTGCATATGAGGAGGGGGTTGGGGTTGGTGTTGTTGTTAAGGTGGAGACAGGGATACGTATGGATGACATGGAGATGGGGATAAATGAGGATGAGGTAGAGAGACTCGCTCTCTCCAATCCATCTTTACATATTTATGTCGATCATCGTCATCATCATATGAGTGTACATCGGTACCCATTCTATATAGTCAATTATCCTCGTCTTGCACGCTGGTGATTGTCGGATTCGAAAACACCATATTTATCATTGTCTTATTCCTAATCATCAGGAAATATGCATCTCGACATCTTCTTTTAATCATCTTTTGCACAAGACATGTCGTCAAGTCTAGCGCGTTACTGCCTTCGATAGGATGAAGTTGTCTAAGCTTAGCACCAGTGAGTAATCCACCTATCACAATGTCACCCTTTTTTGCTTTGGCCACTTTTTCCATATATCTGAGCATGAATGTCGCGGTGTGGATAGTGCAAGAGTGAAAACTAAAATATACAAAATATCGTTATTTTAAGTATATATTTGTGGCACTTATCGATTATATTCTTTCTGTTTTTATAATAAACTCCCAAAATTTGTGTAAATATTTGTATACTTGAGTTTTCATTTATTTTATGTACCATTTGATAGTTTTTCCTTTGTTATATAGGTATTGATTCATATCGGAGCCTCGAGGAATAAAGTATCGAAGGCACGACTTTGAATACGCGGTTATGGAGCAATAAGGAGAAATTTCTGTAGGAGCTCGCTAAGCCAAGTTGTAGCGCGCTTAGAGACTCAATAACAGAGGAAGAGCATTCTTCGCAAGCTCGCTTAGTGCGGTTATCTCGCTAAGAGATATCTCTTTTACTGTAATAGATATTTAGGAATAAGCTCTTTTAGCCAGATTAGCTCGCTTAGCGAGCCTGCACAGATTTTGTTTATATGTTCTTCATTTGTAACATTTTAGGTTATGGTTTTTGGGATTTTTTTACCCAAACTCCATCAACTTCATTCTTTGGTAGATTTAGGTTAGAAAATAACTATGGAGCTTGCATTTGGATGATCGGAGGTGGATTGATCGTCGATCGGAGCTGACAAACCGGGAGATTTTTGGTTCATTTCTATTCTTCTATGTGTATTCTCTTGAATTTCGGTTTTTTTATGTATTTACTTTGAACTTATGTATATTTGTCGCCCATGGTGTTATATTAAACTTGCTTTACAAATCTTTGTCAATTCTTATCATGGATTTTTGCTCTGTGGCTAGGTTTTGGGTTGTTATCGACATTACTGCTTGAATCCTTATCTAGGATGATTATCTGTTAGTTTCTAGACTCTAGAGATTTAGAGCTAATATTCACTTGGGTATTTGTGCTTAATGTCTTTGTGTTGGTTGTGTTGTGCTGAGAGATCGTCGACACGAGCAACACGGTTGTCTTATATGTTGTTGAGGTGTGTAGAGAGATCGTCGCTGAGATGATACAGTAGGTTTAGTGGTTGATACATGATGACATTGACGAGTATCATAGGTTGAGTATAACTGGTGGATAAGTTTAAGTCTGTGACGAATGAGTATATTTGCATGCCTGATAAGCTAATTCTATCCGAATAATGTATTCATTTTTTGTTCATATGTTTTATTTTCCCTTTTTTACTTTCAATCCATTCAAACCCGAGCTGAGAAACAATAAAGTCGTTGAATGGCATTTTGTAACACCCCATATTTTCTAAATTTAATTTAATTGGAATTAAATTATTATTTGGAATTATTCAGTATTTTGTGGAATTATTTGGAAAGAAATATGAGATAGGCTATTGGGCCAAGTGTGGTGTTAGTAAAGAGGGGGTACTATGTTAGTAAAGCCTTTACTAATTAAAATGTTATGTTTCATAAAATAAGGAAAATTGGGAAATGAGGAAAAGAGTCAGAACGTGAAAAATGAGAAGTGGAAGAGAAGAGATGAGGAACGCAAAGAGGAACCAAAGAGGAAGAGGACCAAAGATCAAGAACTCTTGGCTAAGGTAAGGGGGGACTCTCCGGTTATCATCTATTATCGTGTTCTTAGATAATAATATTGATTAGGGATGTTGTTGGGTCAATTGGATTATATGATAGATTTAGGGATTTAGTCGAATTGTATGATGTTTGATCCCTATGTTTGAATCCATGATACCTATGTTGTTTTGGTCCCAATTGATGCGTGATTAAGGTATTATGAGGTGTTCTTCGTGTTGTTTGTGCATTCGATTTCCCTAGGTTCGTACTGGTATGAATTGGGTGTGTTTGGAATGCATAGAATGTTGTTTTCTGCAGGTTGGGGTTTCTGAAATCGCCGGTTCGCGCCGCGTGCACAGGGTTGGCGCCGCGAACAGGTGGGCAGAATGCCAGGAAATTGTGATACGCACAGGTCGCGCCGCGTACCTGTGTTGGCGCCGCGAAGGCGTACTTGTTTTCTCGTTTCGCGCCGCGTGCATAGGTTGGCGCCGCGAACGTGTTAGTGTGGTTCAGGTCGCGCCGCGAACTTTGGTTGCGCCGCGTGCTGTAGCGATAGTTATCTCTTGGGAAAGTTAAATGATGTGTAACTTTCGAACCATAGGTCTGTTTTTAGTGCCGTTTCGAGCACGATGAATCTTATGAGATAGCCTATGTTTTAAATGATGAAATGAGGTGTGAATCCAATTATTTTTAAATATGATTTTATTTCTTGGTGTATGATGTATTGTACATATATGTGATGAGATGTGCTAAATACATGATATGTTGAAATATTAATCATGTGACGATTTGTTTAATTGGATGATGTATTGTTGACATATAGGATGAAATGTGACAATATGAGATGTTGTTTTGAAAAACATTATGATGTGATGATTTGTTTAGAGTCGTATGATGATGACTGATTTGCTTTGAAATGATGTGAATACATGTGTGTCCTTATTTTTGATGATGATGATTGATGTGGACACTTGTATGTTCTTTAATGATGATGATTGATTATATTTGAATGATGCTAATGTATATAGACATACTTTGATGATGATGATGATGATGATGATGAGGAAATGGGTATTTGATGATGTTACTCATTAGACTTGACGATGGTATAGTATGTTGTATATGTTGCATTCATTCATGTTCATTGATGATACTGTATCCATAAGGGTGTGTTGGATCAGTGAAGGGCATGATTCCCATTGTGTGGAATCTGTGCTGGCAGGGCCGTATCTTGATGATGTTGGATCGGTCATGGGTTATTCCCATTTGATGAGGTTGGTACCACATGCATAGTGTCAGTTCATACATATGCATACTTTTATAACATGATTGGATGTATTCCAGTGTTATAAATATTGATGATGTGTTGGTTGTGTGTTTTGTTGAATTAATGTTGAGTATGATTGTCTGTTTGAAAGATGTGTTCTGTTGATGTTTGTGTAAACGATAGATGTTCCTGATAATCTGAATATGATGAAATTGGGTGAATGATATAACTATGATGTGTTGTTATTTAAGATGCAATAACATTTGTTAACTGTGATGAGACTCACCCTTACTGTTGACATTTTCAGATTGAGGATAGCTGCTTTCGACTTGGTGAGGATTAGCTCATAAGTCAGTGTATTAGTGTAGCGTCAGGTGTCACGCTCTGATATTGTAACACTGGGGGAACGTTAGATTAGAGTTTATGATGATACTCTATCGTGTTGTTATTGTATTAAATTATGTGGGATGTTGCATAGACGATGTTATGCTTATCCGTATGATGAATTTTCCGCTGTGTAAACATGAGATGTTTATGTATTATGACAGATTGTTCCTTAGTGAAAGCATGACAATAAATTTATGATAATTTGTTTTAAATTGAATTGTGGCACCCTTGTTTTCATGTTTTACTCTGAAAATTATTTTATAAATTTCCGTGGGGTTTAGAAGGGTGTTACAACAGTGGTATCAGAGCAGGTCGGTCCGTCCGGCCAATTGTTGAGTCAGTTGAGTTGCGCGACAGTCGTATATTGTCGGCATTTTATTCCTTGGTACGTGACATGTGAATAAATCACTGTCGGTACTTGGTTGTTTGTGCAGGTGTTGGATTGAAACAAGTGGGGGAGAAGCTTCGCTTCTCGGTTATGTTTCAGTTGTAAGATGATTGATTCAGTAGGCTGTTGTTGGAAACAGTGCGAGCGTTGTCGGAGTTTGTTGTTTCCCGAGTTGAAGGTGACTTGAAATTAAGACTTCACTGGGAATTGAGTTGGAACATCTTGAAGGAAGATGATTAGAGGTAATTGACAGTTATTGTAAGAGAAGGAAATTGGAAAGTTGCGATGTGTCAACTCTACTGGTGTACTACGAAGATGTCAGTTGAGTAGCCTTGCGTCTCGGAAGAGGTTCAGTTACGAGTTTGCAAAGAGGATTGCTGTCGTAATGTTCCAGAAATCGCACTTCGGCGAAAGGATATGTTGCTGAAGTCATAAGAATGTTTGGAAGTGAAGAGATACGATAAGGGGCTGTTTGGAATGTGATAGAGTTGAAGAGAATGAGTTTTGGAGAGAGATTTTCGTAAGCAAAACGCAGGAAAATTGCTGAATAGCTGCGGAACTTCGAAAATTCATAACTGGAGTTCTGGACACCCGAATTGAGTTCCGTTTGAAGCGTCGGAAAGCTAACGAGATGAACTTTGTTATAAAAATGGTTGCAACAGCTGTAAGATAATTAATTGTGACAGGATTACGTTGGCAAGAGGTGAAGTTACGGTTACTCTTGTTCTTATAACTAGACTTGTTTATTGGTACTGCACGGGATGTCAGTGTCAGTGTTGAATGGATCGAAGGAATAATTAGAAGGTTTGTTGAGGAGTAATTTTAATAATTGAATATAGCATTTGAGGAGTTTTGGATATATCGTATAGAGTGTCGCTGCATGATGTCAGTGTTGCATTTTTTGGGCAATGATTGGAAGTTCGTATCTTGAGTTTCGAGTGTCGGATTAATGTGCCGTTTGAACCTACGAAGAGGTGGAATTATGTTATACCTTATGGGAGAGTTATAAATACAGTAGATTGATCCTATAAGGAGATATTTAGGAGTCGGTTAAGGAAGCGTGAAACTGGTTGAATAAGAATGCCTAATACCGCGATTGTTTGAAACAGAATTGAGCAGAATATGTTATCGATGAATAAGTTGACGAGATGTTCGATGATAAAGATGACTTGAGTACCGATGGATTTTAGTGAAGAGTGCATTAGTAGTAAAGATGGAATAAACTTTAGAACTCTTGGAATCGTAATTGTGATGGCAAAGTAACGATAAGTATAAAAGGAGAATTTCAAAGGATTCCTGACACCTATTGAATGTGAGGAAGACTTTGTTGAGATGTCGAGTGGAATGATAATTAGGCACGAAATATGTCGTAAAATTTGGAGTAGGACCACGAGTTATGAACGTTGTCTTGGTCTTGCAGGTTAATTGTATGGTTTAAGATTCGAAGTGTTTTGGGATTATAAGAGTTGAAGTACCTCTTTGATCAGAAAGGGCCTAATATGAGGCGACAGAGATGATTAGAGTATTTTTCTAGGATTATAATTTTGGTTTAAATTACCATTCTGGTAAGGAGAATGTTGTGCTACTGTGTTGCGTATGAAGTCTTTAAATATGTCGGTGCTAATGATGAATGAGTTGGATTTAATTGGACAATTTTTGAGACTTGAGTTGGTATGTGAAGGCACTCCTAGTAGTGTTTGATTGGGTATGCTAGAAGATTACTAGTGGTATTCGTGACGAGATTAGAGAAGGTCAGGAAGATGATGTTGAGTTGATCGATAGGTTGACTTTGAATTACCAAGGTAAAGGCGGTGGATTCATAATCAACGAGAATAGTATAATGAGGTTGAGTGATTAGATTTGTGTTCCTGATGTTTTGAGTTGCGGAAGAATATTCTAGAAGAAGGACACCATAGTGAATTATTGGACTATGACGATGTTAATGAGTTTGGGTGCAAACTCGGAAAGGGACACTATTATGTAGTAACGACGGTTTATGCTTAAATATGATTTTCAACTAATATTGACAAATTTAGGACTTGATCACCCTAAATCTCTTGTTGGTAGTAGACGGAAATCATATAGATGGGATGAACTTGTTTTGTTACCTTAATGGTATAAGTTGTGATGGATATTAAGCCATGAGGATAATCACTCACTATGTTGTGTAAACTTATGAAGAAGTGAATATGAAAGAGTGCAACATGGTGGATGATGACTTAAGATGGGTAATCAGAGTCGCGCAGCGAAAGTGTGATGAGGAGTAGTGTTATGAGTACTACTCGCGGGAAGTAAGGAATTAATATGTCGGAAGCCTACATAGAGAATATGTATTGATCTATATGTTGGATTTAGAATTCAGTGGATGTAAGGATGTCGTGTCGGAGAATTATAACTCTTTTGAATAATTGCCGAGATGATGAATATGTTATTACGGTTGTACGTAGTTAACGAGTATGTATTCGGCGAAATTAAAACGAAGAGTTGATGCTTTATGACGTGTAATAATTTTGTGTTGTTGACAAGGGGTTATTGTAGATTCCAGATATAATGAGGAATTATACTCTATGAAGGGAGAAATTGATTTAATTCTTAGAAAGAGCGAAACTCAATTTGAGTTGTTGTAAGAAATGGCGTATTGATGTTGATGAGTGTGACTATAATTACTTGTGTGTACTTATTCTGATGGTTAGGATGTTTAAATAGAGGAAGTAAATCAGGAATTGGTTTTCATTGGATGCGAGTAAGGATTTCTAAGTGGTAGATTAGTACCATGAATGATGAAGAATGATTCTTGAAACGAATGAGTAAAGAGAGTCGGAATCAGGTAAAACTCAGAAATCTATTTGGTATAGATGATTGTGATGAGTAATCAGAGTATTGCGAAAGAAGCGGAATGTAAAGTACTGGATAATTGATGGTGTGACTTAAGAGGAGTCAGATAATTGGAATTCAATAGTATGGAAATATGAGTATTGAGTTTCTTGAAGGAAGCGGTTGGTGAAAAGTGTAAGTATTGTTTTATCGCTCAGATGGAAGAGTGTATCTGAGGTTGGTATGTTGGTAGATGGAATGCATTACTGCATTGTGGATCAAGTGTGATCATACTAAGGATTGTGTAATTGTATTACTCAGTTGTTGAGCGTATGGTATAGGTTGTACCTCAAGTTCTATTGTTGTTAACCTTTTGGAGATATTATAAGTGGTACACCTTGGATGGTCAAATGTGACGTAAGAATTGGGATTGGAATGTATGAAACATGTTTCCTGTTGGTTATGTTAATTGGGATTGACTGATGGTACTGTTAATTGGGAGCTGGAGAGTCAGGTGAAGGACTCTTATACGAGCTGGTTACTTGAGGTATGTTTTCGAGGACGAAAACTCTTTTAGTGGGGGAGAGTTGTAACACCCCATATTTTCTAAATTTAATTTAATTGGAATTAAATTATTATTTGGAATTATTCAGTATTTTGTGGAATTATTTGGAAAGAAATATGAGATAGGCTATTGGGCCAAGTGTGGTGTTAGTAAAGAGGGGGTACTATGTTAGTAAAGCCTTTACTAATTAAAATGTTATGTTTCATAAAATAAGGAAAATTGGGAAATGAGGAAAAGAGTCAGAACGTGAAAAATGAGAAGTGGAAGAGAAGAGATGAGGAACGCAAAGAGGAACCAAAGAGGAAGAGGACCAAAGATCAAGAACTCTTGGCTAAGGTAAGGGGGGACTCTCCGGTTATCATCTATTATCGTGTTCTTAGATAATAATATTGATTAGGGATGTTGTTGGGTCAATTGGATTATATGATAGATTTAGGGATTTAGTCGAATTGTATGATGTTTGATCCCTATGTTTGAATCCATGATACCTATGTTGTTTTGGTCCCAATTGATGCGTGATTAAGGTATTATGAGGTGTTCTTCGTGTTGTTTGTGCATTCGATTTCCCTAGGTTCGTACTGGTATGAATTGGGTGTGTTTGGAATGCATAGAATGTTGTTTTCTGCAGGTTGGGGTTTCTGAAATCGCCGGTTCGCGCCGCGTGCACAGGGTTGGCGCCGCGAACAGGTGGGCAGAATGCCAGGAAATTGTGATACGCACAGGTCGCGCCGCGTACCTGTGTTGGCGCCGCGAAGGCGTACTTGTTTTCTCGTTTCGCGCCGCGTGCATAGGTTGGCGCCGCGAACGTGTTAGTGTGGTTCAGGTCGCGCCGCGAACTTTGGTTGCGCCGCGTGCTGTAGCGATAGTTATCTCTTGGGAAAGTTAAATGATGTGTAACTTTCGAACCATAGGTCTGTTTTTAGTGCCGTTTCGAGCACGATGAATCTTATGAGATAGCCTATGTTTTAAATGATGAAATGAGGTGTGAATCCAATTATTTTTAAATATGATTTTATTTCTTGGTGTATGATGTATTGTACATATATGTGATGAGATGTGCTAAATACATGATATGTTGAAATATTAATCATGTGACGATTTGTTTAATTGGATGATGTATTGTTGACATATAGGATGAAATGTGACAATATGAGATGTTGTTTTGAAAAACATTATGATGTGATGATTTGTTTAGAGTCGTATGATGATGACTGATTTGCTTTGAAATGATGTGAATACATGTGTGTCCTTATTTTTGATGATGATGATTGATGTGGACACTTGTATGTTCTTTAATGATGATGATTGATTATATTTGAATGATGCTAATGTATATAGACATACTTTGATGATGATGATGATGATGATGATGATGAGGAAATGGGTATTTGATGATGTTACTCATTAGACTTGACGATGGTATAGTATGTTGTATATGTTGCATTCATTCATGTTCATTGATGATACTGTATCCATAAGGGTGTGTTGGATCAGTGAAGGGCATGATTCCCATTGTGTGGAATCTGTGCTGGCAGGGCCGTATCTTGATGATGTTGGATCGGTCATGGGTTATTCCCATTTGATGAGGTTGGTACCACATGCATAGTGTCAGTTCATACATATGCATACTTTTATAACATGATTGGATGTATTCCAGTGTTATAAATATTGATGATGTGTTGGTTGTGTGTTTTGTTGAATTAATGTTAAGTATGATTGTCTGTTTGAAAGATGTGTTCTGTTGATGTTTGTGTAAACGATAGATGTTCCTGATAATCTGAATATGATGAAATTGGGTGAATGATATAACTATGATGTGTTGTTATTTAAGATGCAATAACATTTGTTAACTGTGATGAGACTCACCCTTACTGTTGACATTTTCAGATTGAGGATAGCTGCTTTCGACTTGGTGAGGATTAGCTCATAAGTCAGTGTATTAGTGTAGCGTCAGGTGTCACGCTCTGATATTGTAACACTGGGGGAACGTTAGATTAGAGTTTATGATGATACTCTATCGTGTTGTTATTGTATTAAATTATGTGGGATGTTGCATAAACGATGTTATGCTTATCCGTATGATGAATTTTCCGCTGTGTAAACATGAGATGTTTATGTATTATGACAGATTGTTCCTTAGTGAAAGCATGACAATAAATTTATGATAATTTGTTTTAAATTGAATTGTGGCATCCTTGTTTTCATGTTTTACTCTGAAAATTATTTTATAAATTTCCGTGGGGTTTAGAAGGGTGTTACACATTCTAACAAGCATCTCTGTGGACACGATAAATTCCGGAGTAATACTTCCAAATCCTTTTTTGCTTACCTCTATACTCACATCAACAGTTACCCTTGAAAGTTTTTCCCAATAATCATTTTCCCAGTAAGCGTTCTCCCTAATGAGTTTCCCCAGAAAATCTTTCCCAATGGACATTCGCCATAAAATTATCCCAACAAATCCTTGATAGTAGGATTCCTTGGTAAATATCGACAGTAGATTTCCCTAGCAAACCTCAGCAATAGGATTCCTCGGTAAATCTAGGCAGTAGATTTCCCTAGCAAACCTCGATAGTAGGATTCCCCGGTAAATCTCGACAGTAGATTTCCTTAGTAAAGCTCGACAGTAGGATTTCCCCAACAAGACTCATTAGTAGACATTCCCTGGTGAATCTCCTAAGCATTTACTTCTCTTCTGACATGAATCAACACATTGGTTGAAGTCAGTCATTTACTTTTTTGTCAACCTTCACCTGCCTATTGGTTGAAGTCAGTCATTTACTTTTCGGTCGGCCTAAATCAACCCATAGGTTGAAGTCGGTCATTTACTTTTTTGTCGACCTTCACCAACCCATTGATTGAAGTCACTCAATTACTTTCCTGTCGAACTTCGCCAGCCCATTGGTTGAAGTCAGCCATTTACTTTTTTGTCGACCTTCACCAACCCATTGATTGAAGTCACTCATTTACTTTCCTGTCGAACTTCACCAGCCCATTGGTTGAAGTCAGCCATTTACTTTTCTGACGACCTTCACCAGCCCATTGGTTGAAATTGGTCATTTAACTTACTATCGATATTTTCCACCCATTGGTTGAAGTCAGTCGTTTACTTTCTTGTCGACCTGAATTAGCCTATTTGTTGAAGACATTCATTTACCTTCCCGTCGACATGTGAATCAACCCTTTGGTTAAAGTCGGTCATCTATTGTCCAGTCGGTCTAAGTATCAGCCTATTGGTTGAAGACGACCATTTTATATGTCATGTCAGTCTACATATCAACCCATTGGTCGAAGACGGACATTTTATCTGCCCTATCAGTCTACGTATCAGCCTATTGGTTGAAGACGACCATTTTTGTTTTCTTGTCGATCAAAGTATTTGTCCATTGGTTGAATACGACTAGCCATTTATCCTATCAACACATCCCTTCGCATCCTTCAGTGGACAAAATTAATGTCCTTTATTTTATGGTGAATTCTTATTTACCCAACTCAAAAAGTTGGGTAAGGTACACTATGCTTCCCATCTTTTTGTGATGAATAGAGAAGTTGTCCCCCCTTTTATTTTACACAAGTCAATAAGAAAATCAACATTTGCAAGAAAAAAGACAAAATTACAAAACCACAAATATCTTTTATTCATTACATTGTCATACACATACATTGTTCCATGAAACTTTGACAGCAATTCTTCTCACGTATGAAGCTTTGCAACAAATCAATACTAACAAAATTTTCACTCACGCATCACTCACCTCTCACCATAACATGCGGATCGCATGAAAATCACACCATCCTCATCAATTTATCCCCTCCTAATGCTAACAAAATCTCATATGATTTCCTCACACACTTACACCAATCTAAATCTAATTTGTTGCTATAAATAGATTATAGAAGGGATGGAAATGAGAAAGAGGCGGCCAAAAATTCACATGAAAAACAAATATTCTTCTTCGCAAACCCTTAACCTTACTCATCACCTTCATTCAAACTTTACTCTTCTTCATCACCATCTTCTTAACCACCACAAAACCTCCATAAACCATCATTCAACTTCACTAACCTTCATCACTCTTCTTCATCACCATCTTCTTAATATAAACCTTCTTCACAACAACAATACCAAACACCATCAAAAACCTTCTTCTTGACAACAATAACAAACACAATATTTCAACACAAATAAAAAAGAAACTCACATCAAAACCAAAAAACATAACAAAAGCAAAAATAATAATAAGAAAGAGCATAGAAAATCATAGAACAAAATAGAAGCAGAACGAGGAACGAAGAATGTTTTCAACGTTCACTGATTGATAATTTTTTCTTTCGTGAATCAATCTTCGTGAGAATGGTGTTGTTGTTGTGAGTATAATATCCTCTCTTAGATGTTTTGAATGATGTCAAAATTAAATAATATGTAGTATTTGTATATTGGATTTTGTCTTTCTATGTCTAGTTTCCATTTTTGGATTCGACTCACCCGTGTTAGGAGTCGACTCCCTCTGAAGCATAATTGAAAACAAATGTTTTTGTTAAAATGGAGTCGACTCCCAAGACCTTAAAGTCGATACACAGCATGAAGAAGTCGACTCCCTCGAGCTGTGGGTCGACTCTCACTGAAAGCTTTTTTGAAAATTAAATCTTTGTCTAGGATGGGTCGATTCCCAAACATTTGGAGTAGATACAAAACACGAAGGAGTTGACTCCCAAATGTTATGTCTCAACTCCTACTAAAGTAGAATTTCTCAAAACTGTTATGTCCATTTGGAGTCGACTCCCAGGTAGTATGGATCGACTCCCTTGTCCTTAGGAGTCGACTCCCATCGTTCAAAATGTTCAATTTTATAATTTTGCAACCCTATTTTTTCTGTTTTATTCTTCACACACTCGTGTGTGTGTGTGTGTGTGTATATATATAGTCACTCATGCATCATTTCTCATTATTGAAACAAAAATATACACGAATTTTTATCATCTTCATCATCTCTCATTGCCTACATATAACAACTACACATAATCATCTTTGTTGTGTGATCAAGAGATAGTTTGATAAGGTCCAATTAGAATTTGGTGTAATTGACTGGGTTGAAAAGTCTTTGGGGGGTTTAAGATAAATCCATTTGGGGTTTTCTTCCAAGATTAAGGATTGATTGGAGAGTTTTTCACAAGATTACGCAATTTGGATTCAGCCGAGTGGAAGTATCGAGTTACTTGATCGAGCTCAAGATCAAGGGGAAAAAAGAAGATACGATCAACATCAACTATAGGGTTTGGAGGGTTGAATTGCTACTTTTTCTCTTATAAACTACATTTGCAAAGGTTAATTTTCATTATCTCAATTCCTTTGGAATTGGGGCAGACGTACCTAAAGCGAGACCGATTGGGGAATTGTCTAAATAAATCATTGTGTGTGTCTCTCTCTATATCCCTTTCTTTCTTACGTTTACTCGCAAATTGCAAAAATGTTGATTGTGCAGTCGATACATAGAGATAATTTCTTCGTCTAATACTTAAAATTGCTTTTGTTGAGTTAATTGCAATCTATGTGATTGTAATTGGTTTCTCATATCTACAAAATCGAAGAAAAATCTAATTTGAATAGGCTGCACACCAAGTGTTCGACAAATTACTTAAGTAGACATTGTTTGACATTTCATTGGAAATTGATTACTATAGTGTGATTTATATAGTTGCTGAAAATGGTTTGATTGTTTTTCTCATCTTACGTATTCGTTCTATCGGTTAACGCATATCTGGTCTTTTCGATAACAGTTCGAGATAGACGATTGTCGATCCAGGATTGTTTCAGCATATCATAGTTTAAAAAATTCAAAGTAGAATTTTAATAAGAAAAATTGATTTGCAAACTATTAACTCCCTCTAGATCGTAGCTTATCATCTAATAGTTGTTTCAGTTTGAGTATATGAGTTTTGCTTGCTTGCTTTTCCAAAACAGATCTATGTTTTGATTGATTTGAAAGGAGGAGTTGTATCTTGTTTAACTAAATTTGAGATAACAAGGAGTATTTTTCATTGTGAGTTTCTGGGAACCAATGAAAAAAAGAGGTGTAAGAAAAAAAAACATGTGAATGAGAAAAGTGAGAAAATGAGATGAACTTGGAGTGCAAAGTTTTGTTTCTCTGTGATTGAGAAGCTTGTTTTGAGAAAGATAGAGGTTGAGAATGAGAGAGAAGCTCTTGAGTTCTGATTTGTTTGAAAATGTCAAACTCTAGGGACTGAGGTATACTATGAGTAGAGGTGTCAATTTAAGGGGCCAAAAAATTTGAGCCCTAGCCCACTTAATGAGGGGGCTTAAAAAAATCCGAGAATAATGAGCCCTCAAATATGTAGGCCCTAAAAATACAAGGCCCTAAAATTAAGAAGGGGGCCCAAGGCCCCAAATTAAAAATTAAAAATTTCTTTTATAATAAAAATAAAATTTTAATTTTGATAAATAATATACCATCAATTCTCAATCTAAATTTAAGCATTAAACTATACTTAGAATGAATAATGCTATATTATTTGGTGGCTCATTATTATGTGCAGGATACACATTTTGAGACTAAGCCATGTAGAACATGTCCATACACCAATTTTGGTGTTTAATTTAATTATATAAGAAACAAGATACTGGCAAATTACATTTGATCAACTAACTCCTACTATTATCATAGTTTATTAGCATATAATAGTTCTCAAAGGTGGACTAATTTATTAGCATATAATAGTTCTCAAAGGTGGACTAAAGGCAGGGATTGAGAAATATTCTACTAATATATTTCATTCTCCATATTAGCTAATCCTTAATCAAACAATATCAATCTTTAATCACTGAAATCCAACTAGAAAATATTATGCAATTATATACCATCTACCAAAATTAAATTAGAGCATTTAAACACAAGTATATCATATCAAATTCACTTAAAAATACAACACAGAGAAACAAAGTTTAAACAAAATTTATAAATTGGGCTCAATATAATGTTTGGGGTTCTACTATATTGGACTCAATATTAATAGACTTAGGGGTTCTATCATAACGTTACTGTTTATGCATAATGACCATGTAATCCTATCTTACAAATTACAAGAATACTAATCCATATTGGAACAAAAAATGAAATTTTTGAAACAAAATAAGGCCCCCTCAATAGGGCCCAAAAATAACACATTAATTAAAGGGCCTAAAATTATAGGGCCTAAAAAATTTCTCATCAACAAGGGGCTTAATTAAGTGGGGCTTTAGTTGGGCAAAAAATAAGGGTTTTAAATAATCAGACTTATTTGACAACTGTAACTATGAGACTGATAACTTTGACTATAAGATGATAGTCCTTCAGCATAATCGAACACTTTCCCTTCTTTAAATTATGCACTTGGGGTCCTAAACATTTTACTTGTCTATTTACATACTAATGTATGTTGTGATAATACTTTTATTGTTCATCAGTCTTTTTTTTAATAGTGACACAAGGTAAGAGACTACATTAAAGACAAGACATTGTCAATGTGGTCAAACGAATTTATACGCAAGTGTAAGACCACAAAGAAATCAGCAGAGTAAGAAAAACATTTTGCCATGGTACTGAAGATAACATATAGGTGATCTCTATGGGAGTTATCATCCAGATGCGTGTGAACCAAAAAACCTAATCCCAAATGTGAATTTTTTTTTTTGAATAACCATTTTTTTTAAAAAAATTCCAAAAATAACAAGGTTTTCAAAAAAATTCCCAAAATGTCACTTTTTTGCTAAAAATAACACGTTGTCGCCAGGGGGGGTGGCGACAACAATGGGCCCAAAACGTGGTCGCCAGTGGGCCTGGCGCCTACATGTAAATTTTAGGTGTTGTCGCTAGGGGTGGCAAAACGGGCCGCCCGCCCCGCCCGCCCCGCCTTATGCCCGCCAAAAAACGAGCGGGGCGGGCATGCCCGCCAAGTAAAATGGGCATAAAATTCATGTCCGCCCCGCCAAGATGGCGGGTTGGCGGGCGGCGGGCTTACCCGCCTATTTTTATTTATATTTTTTTTAATAGATTAGTAGGCTTTTTTTACCTTTTAATTAAACTTTTCACTTAATTTTTAAAACAATTTTTTATAAAAGTAATTTTTTAACAAATTTACTTAAAAAATATTACATATATTTATAAATAAATGTATAAAATAAACCATCAAGGATTGCAATTACTAGAATTAACTAAAAAAAGAGTGAGTTTTGGAGGAGGAGCGGGCTTTGGCGGGGCGGGTATGGCGGGCGGCGGGTTTTGGCGGGGCGGGCTTTGACGAGCGGCGAGCCTAAAATCCCAACCCAACCCGCCATTTTTTGGCGGGTGCGCGAGCGGCCTGGCGGGCCCCGGCCCGTTTTGCCACCCCTAGTTGTCGCCACCCCCCCTGGCAACGACACCCCCCATATTTTTTTTCTTTTTTTTTGTTATTTTTTTTTCTTTAACATATTCCCTTCTAAATTTTTTTATATTATATTTTTCAAATATTCTTTCAACATGATTTTTTTATATAAATTTTTTTTCCATGGTATTATATTTTCGGTAATTTTTTACTTTCAACATTAATGTTTTCGGTAATATTTTCTCTTAAATGTTTGTAAATATTATTGGTTCCAAATATTTTTTCCATGGTAATATTTGGTAATTTCTTTCAATATGATTCATGAATCCATTATTTTTTTGGTAATCTTTTTTGTGTTGTAACCCATAAAATTTATAAAAAAAAGTTCATTTCATTGAAAAAGTAAATTACAAATATCATCGAAACTAAAAACTATGTTGTGGAGCTAGATCCACGATTGGGACATTTGGTCCTATTATGTCCTACCTCGCGACATATACTACACTTCCTCTGCATTTTTTCAGTTACGTCCATCTCGGTTCTAATAGGCCTGCTGTTTGGTCGACCGCTTTTATTCCGACGCATTAAATCGTTGTGCCAAACTGTTTCCCCCTCGTACACAGGCCAATATGCCTCCATTGCTACCATCGGAAAGTAATTGTCGTATACGTTGAGCAACGTTGATACTTTATAAATTTCTGATACCAAAGATAATGCATCAAAGTGAGTATGTGAACATGCTGCAAGGACATGGGAGCAAGGCATGCGATATGCTTGAAATTGGCCACAGTCGCACCAACGACCTGGGATATTGACGCGATACTCTTGTCGTGGAAGCCCCTGGTTATGGTTAATTGTTTCTTTGACACTGAAGGTGTGGCCATGACGGTCGAACTCAGTCACTCGATGAGTGTTACCCTTGGCAGATTCCTGTTGTATATATTTCATGCAGACATCGCTATATACCTGTTGTGTTTGTAACACTGAATTCCACCTCTTACCTCGTGTGGCGAACAAAGTTGCCATCCGAAAATACGTAGCACTAACAATGGCAGTTACAGGTAGGTTTCGTATGCCTTTGAAAACCCCGTTCATTGATTCCACAAGATTTGTAGTCATGTGGCCCCACCTAGCCCCATCGTCGTATGACCTAGTCCATCTTGCTCTATCAATGCTGTCAATCCACCTCCCTGCATCTGGATTTGTCAACGCTATTTCTCGGCGGTAGTATTGAAATCCAGGTTGGTTTAAGGCATACCCCGCGTTCACCAAGTGGTTCTTCAAAAATTTATCCTTGATCTCTCTCATAAAATTCTGTGCTATATGCCTAATACAGTAGACATGCTTAGAGGGAGGGTTGTGCCAACCATTTGCCGGATTGTTGTATGCGCTGTCAATAGAAGCGTGCCTGTCAGAAATCAAACAAAGATTAGGTTGTGGAGCGACTCTAGCTCGGAGATTCTTCAGAAAGAAACCCCAAGCAGCAGTTGTTTCTCCTTCTACCAAAGCAAAGGCTATTGGAAAAATGTTGCTATTTCCATCCTGCGCGACCGCCATCAACAAAGTTCCCTTGTATTTCCCATACAGCCACGTTCCATCAATTTGAATAATCGGCTTGCAAAAACCAAAACCGACGATGCATGGTCGAAACGCCCAGAATAGTCTATGGAAGATTCCATTACCTTCGAGAGGGGTTCCGTCCTGGGACTGTGCCGACAGTGTCTCCAATATACTAACAGTCCCAGGTGAATACAATTGCAGTGCAGCCAGGTAGCGAGGAAGTTGTTGGTACGATTCCTCCCAGTTGCCGTAGACTTTTTCAATTGCTTTCTGTTTCGCCAACCAAGCCTTTCTGTACGAAGGTCTGTATTTGAACACAGAAACGCAATGAGAAATAATTGTCTTCACCTTCAGGGATGGGTCAGTTTCGACCAGAGGAATGATGGTATGACATATCATGTCATGACTGAGTTTTCGATGATCTTGTGCCATGTTAGTGGTGACGCAGGTGTGGGCTTGAGATATCGAACGTATCACCCACGCGTTAAACTTCTTTCTGAATGATGCCTTCAACATGTATCCACACTCCGGGTTTTTGCATGCAATACTGACTCTCTCTGGATTTGATCGATCGGCTTTAAAATCAACACAATTTGCTAAGTGCCAATTTTTTATAGCCAACAGACAATCATCCTTCGAACGAAACGTGTCACCCTCTTTTAACTCCTCGCTTGACCTCATATATGGATTGTAGAACATATCGGACGATGGCTCGTCCTCTCCTAAATTAAGCGTTGTGAAATGTGCCGGAGGTGAATATGCATGTGTATCCGGTACTGGATCCGGTACTGGAACTTCTTCGTCACCTTCATCTTCGGATTCACGATTCACCAACTCATCAACAACATCTTCTATATCAGTTTCTTCGTCAATGACATGTTCGGGTTGTTGTTCGTCATCAACAACAGGATCAATAACTTGTGACTGAATATTTTGCGAAGGAGCATTTTGTTCAACCACTATGTACAGTTCCAGATAATCATAACCAAAATACTCATGGGTGAGGAACATGTTTTGAACCTCTAAGTCAGTTGTTATCTGTGATTGACAAAACATGACTGAGTTGTTAGGTTGAAGAAGGGGTTGTCGGTAAAATATCTGAGACACTGGTTCTCTTATTTTGGATTCGATTTTCCTTTTTAGATAGGAGAAATCTGATTGTCTATTTAGAGCAAAACGTGTTGAGTTTGTGTTTCTAAATAGAAAACCGTTTGTGTCGCAGTGGTATGTCTCACCATTCATATGAACACGAACTTTGTACTACGAGGTGGATGCCATAATTTTGATATGTGTTTGTGAAAGAAGAAATGTGAGAATTGTGTTGTAAAAGGAAGAAATGTTTGGGAGAATTGTGTTGGTTGTAAAAAATAGTATGTGAAGTAGTTCCTATATATCATGCACCACCTCTTACACAAGGGTAATGCATGCAAGAAATGAAGCAATAATTCTGCACAAGATAGTAACTTTGACAAGACTAATGCATGCCACAAAAGAATCCCGTCCCCACCTCTTACACAAAGGTAATGCATGCAAGAAATGAAGCAATAATTCTGCACAAGATTGTAACTTTGACAAGACTATTGCATGCCACAAAAGATAGGGCTGCATGCATGAAGATAGGGGGAATCGTTGCAGGAATCTATCAGGAATCGCTTTAGGAATCATTACAGGCGCATGCTAGGGTACAGGAACTCGTTTCGGACGCATGCGAAGGACAGAAAACAGATGGGGACCATGTGGGGCCCTAATTTTTATTCTTCAAAATTATTGTTTATGTTTTTCCCTTGTATATGAAACCCTAATTGTCCCTCTATAAATTAGGGTTTCCTGTGTGCATCAGTACACACACGAAAAAATGAGATCTCGAATAAGGCCAGATAGCACGCACCGGACTACTGAGCCTCCACCACCTGTAAGGCGTTTGGACTATCAACCTCCCCTTGTTCGAAGGAACGGATACGTTATTTTCTCTGTCGTCAAACCTCCCATGCAGGTAATGTTTTGGAACATTCAATCCATGGACCAGCTTAAGAGAACCCTTCTCAGGTTTTTGGAGGGAGAGTGGAGTCCAGGCGAACAAATCAGATCTATCAAGAGACTTAGAACAAGGGGAGGTATTTTTCTTGAAAGACAACGTTGGTGGGAGACGATGGAGGACGACATTCAATGCACTCGAATGATGGAGGACAGAGAAGACATTGTCCTAACCGTTGCAATATCCTAGATGTTGCAGTTTCTTTATCATTTCAGCTACTTCTGTACCGTCCAATTAAATGCTCTGAGCATATATTAATGAAATGTTTTTTTAACATTACAAAGTTTCCAATTAGTATTTAAGTTATTAATAATTATCAAAATTACTTTCCTCTGTATTTCACCCACTATAAATAAAGGTGTGTGTGTGTGGAGTTGAAGTACCAACTCTTTCTTCATTCTTACTGCAAACACTAAAAATGAACTCAGTTTGGGCTGTCGTCTTTTTTGAGGAAGGTAGTCACATGCGTGTCTGCCTTAACCCCCATTGGAATTTCCAGAGAATTGTTAGAGCCATCAACACTGGGTTTCGTCAACTAGATGGTCCGACCAGAAAAGTTAAACAGATAGATTACCGTTGTCCATACATTACGTTGACGGATAATAATCCAGAAGGCACCTATATGTATTATTGGGACCGTGTGAAAGACGATGTGGACGTGGATCTAATGTTTTGGACACATAGTGGAGAGGTTAACCGAGGCGTTGAAAATCCACTTGTTCTTGCAGTGATACTCGAGTAGTTTAGATTAAGTGTTGTTGTGTTTGTTGCAATGATCGAGCGTGTACTACAAGTTGTTATGTGTTATTTTCTTAGATGTTTTAGTTTCTGTGTTGGTTATTGTCAATGTACCTTTTTAATTAATGAATGAATTAATGTTTTCCATAATATATATATCTGCGCTAGTTTAATATAAAATCCTCAAAATCTATTATAATTATATGTTTTAAATGAATTAAAAATTATGATAAATCACTGCACGCAATAATTTAACATAAACATGACAAGACGAGACTAATGCATGTCACAAAAGATTCTCGTCCCCACCTCTTACACAAGGCTAATGCATGCAATAAATGAAGCAAAAATTCTGCACAAGATTCAAATATGTCATGACTAATGCATGACACAAAAGAATCTCGTCCCCACCTCTTACACAAGGCTAATGCATGCAAGAAATGAAGCAATAATTCTGCACAAGATTCAAATATGACATGACTAATGCATGTCACAAAAGATTCTCGTCCCCACCTCTTACACAAGGCTAATGCATGCAATAAATGAAGCAAAAATTCTGCACAAGATTCAAATATGTCATGACTAATGCATGACACAAAAGAATCTCGTCCCCACCTCTTACACAAGGCTAATGCATGCAAGAAATGAAGCAATAATTCTGCACAAGATTCAAATATGACATGACTAATGCATGTCACAAAAGAATCTCGTCCCCATCTCTTACACAAGGCTAATGCATGCAAGAAATGAAGCAATAAGTATACGTGTTAAATGAATTAAAATAAAAATAAAAACATCTAAATAAAAAATAAAAGTTATGATAAATCGGTGCATGCAATGGTATAACATAATTTAGCATGACAAGAATGCATGCCTCTATAGCAATCTAGTCCCCCCACCACAGACATGACGAGACAAGACACTGCAGGGAATCTCGTCTCCACCACAGACATGACGAGACAAGACACTGCAGGGAATCTCGTCCCCACCACAGACATGACGAGACAAGACACTGCAGGGAATCTCGTCCCCACCACAGACATGACGAGACAAGACACTGCAGGGAATCTCGTAATAACCTATGCATTTTGGCTATAAATATGTTCCCAAACTTGTTCATTTTCTTCATCACCTCTTATACTTTCATCAGAGCAACTTATCATCAGAGCAACTTTGTGTTTCATCATCAACAAACATGTCTCTCCTAACTATGGGTCAAGAGCATCGAGGCACCATTGCAAACATTGCCACTTATGTAAGTTTGAGTAAACACTTAATTTTTTTTACTTAAATTTACTAATTTCAAATACTTATGGGTAATGTTTTTTTTATAGGATGTCACGAGATTTAGGACCCGTGCTGGTAAGATGAATGCTCCTGACCCTTTGATTGAGGACTACGTTAAACATGCGGGATTTGGTGAGGTAATGAACTTAACACATACCTCAGTTGATATGAAGTTTATATTAGCATTGTGTGAGCGTTGGAGGCCTGAGACTCATACTTTTCACCTTCCAATGGGTGAATGTACCGTCACTCTAGAGGACGTGTACATGTTATTGGGTCTCAAAACAAATGGAAAGGCAGTGTATGGAAATGTCCAACAACCAAACGCTCTATGCGTCGAATTGTTGGGTGTGGATTTAATAGAGGGTGAGGGGCGACAAAGGGGTAGGGGCCAAGGTATAAAGCTTGCTGGCCTTCAGCTAGCTTATGATGGGCTTCAATTGAATGAGTTTTCTGACGAAGAAACTATACTATAGAAAACTAGGATGTATATTATGTTGTTATTTGGTAAGTTTCTATTTCCCGAAGGCACGGGAAATAGTGTTAATTTTATGTACTTGTGTTTACTTGGGGACATTGATGCAATAAAGACATATAGTTGGGGTTCGGCTGTGTTGGCATACCTCTATAGTTCCTTGTGCAAATGTGCAAAAAAGGATAGTTGTACATTTAGTGGATGTGCATTCTTGCTACAAGCATGGGCATGGTGGAGAATGCCGGTATTGGCCCCTGCAAATCCAAACAGTTACGCCTTCCCTTACGCTTCAAGGTAACTTTTGGATCTTATTTTAATTACTGCTTTTTATTCTATTATTATTTGTAACTATATTGATTTATATCTTTTAATGTGTTTAGGTTCAATGCAATCGGAATGGATTACACCAATACGCCTGTATCCAAAATCATTTTCTACCGCCAAGTATTAGATCGACTTGGACCCCAAGAGGTAATACCACTCAAAATGTCCATTTTCTAAATATATTTTTAAAAATAACTATCTTCTATATTTTGAAATTAATATTATTTGCTTTGCAGTTTATTTGGCGACCTTACTTGGAATTGGACCACGTACCCGACCTTGACGAGGCGGCTATTTGGACAGCAAAATCACCCATCATACGGTTCACCACTGTGGAGATGCACCCAAGTGACCGTGTGAAGCTCCAATTCGGCATGCATCAAGGTATCCCTGACCCACCTGAGCCTGACTGTTTGGGACGTTGGCATCTTGCGAAGGTTAGCGAACAGTGGTACGTAGAAAATTACAAGTCGTTTGCTATAGATCAGCATAAAATATGGGCTCGTCGATCCAAAACTGTTCTAGAATTTCCTGTGGCACCGGGAGAAATGAAGCCAACTGTTGACTATGTTAACTAGTACAGATCGGTCACAAATCCTGAAATGATTGTGTCTGCCCCTTTCTATTTAGCTGACCCGCGAGCACAACCTCCATATTTTGGAGGACAACAACAACCACCACCAAATTACCACCACCAACAACAACAACCACCGCCACCAAATTACCAACAACAACAACCACCACCACCAAATTACCAACAACAACATTACCCACAACAACACCAACAACAACAACAACAAAGTTACCACCAACAACCAATCCAACCACAAACACCTTTTTACCAACAACATTCCCAGCAATACCACCAGTTTTTTCCATCCCACCCTCAACCACAAAATCAAGAATTCCATGTAGGCAGCTCTTCCAGATCACATTTCCAAGAGTTCCATGCGGGGAGCTCTTCAAGATCACCACCAATAACCCCCGACATGGGCATAGAAGAAGAATACCCGCAATACACCACATTCGACCAACCAACGTCACAGTACACCAACCAACAATTTGACCTCAACACACCACCACAACCATTGTATTTTAACCAAACCGGCTCCACCACCAACTTCCAAAACTTCCAGGCCGCACCCACTAGGAGAAATTTCAACCCGCCTAGACAAAGCTTTGACAGCGCCGCGGGCACCCGCCTATCCTATGAAGGGAATTCTAGAGGTCAAGGACGGCCCACAGATGTTGAAGACCCAGATTTCATTGAGGGGCCGTCGACTCAAGCACAAGACGAACCAAATAGAGGGGGGCGTCGTCGCAGGAATAGGGGGGCACTACCAACTCGTGAACCGTCTACACGACCCATTAGACAACCTCAATGTGGGTCGTACCATGGTCCACGTGGCGCGCAATAAGATTTTTATTTGTATCGTTAATGTATTTTGAGTTGTTTTTCATTTTAATGTATTTTGTGTTGTTTTTCAATTCAATGTAATTTGTATTTTGGTTATGTTTAATATATTGGTATTATATTTCCATCTTAAAAAATATAAAAAAACAACTAAAAAAGTAATATAAAAAAAACAGAAAAAAAGGAAAAAAAACAGTTGAAAAAAATACCAAAAAAAAAAAAAAAAAAATAGGGGGGGTGTTGTCGCCAGGGGGTGGCGACAACACTTAAAGGAAACAACATAGGCGCCAGTGGGCCTGGCGACCACACTTAAGCCCACAACGTTGTCGCCACCCCCCTGGCGACAACGTGTTATTTTTAGCAAAAAAATGACATTTAGGGAATTTTTTTGAAAACCTTGTTATTTTTGGAATTTTTTTAAAAAAATTGGTTATTCAAAAAAAAAATTCCCCTAGCAAAAAGCAAATCTAAACAACCAACTCTATAATGAGTGCAATGAAAATTCATCGAATAAAAACTAAAAAATATAAGAAGATATGTTACTAAGCAAATAGCATACAAGGAATTAAGAAAGTGTAACCATTTTTCATCAAATCCAACAATAAAAAATAGGATGAAATATAATTGATTTACAGATTGTGAGATGAGATTAAATGAGTTAGGGTTGCTATTTGAAAGACTTTGATGTAAAGGGTGAGAGTGATTAAAAAACTGAATGGAGGTGTAAGACTTTGGCGAGAATTAGATATTTTCTTTTTTTTTTTTAATTATAAAATAGTATGGAAGAAAGGAAGTTTAATCTGTTTAATTTTTTTTGGTAATCTAATCCGTTTAATATTATTAAGATATGATTTGAAAGTTAATTTGGGAATATGATGGGTAAATGTTATTTTTGAACACACTTTATATGAATTTGAAAGATAGCTTATGAATAGTATTTTTGAATTTTCATATAACTTGTGACGAGTACATATGATGTAACGAAAAACCCTATAATAAACTCTTCCAAGTTCCAATTGTATAGAGACCCTATTAAATTTGAACATGAACAATTCTAATTGACTTCTGCTTTGTCACCTGAAATAAAAAGTTAATAAATAAAAAGATAATAATAAAAAATATGATAAATATTACTATTGATATTTTAACAAAACAATTACTATTATTAAAAAATGTTCCACTAGACAAAAAAATTTAATGAGAGAGTACTTAATGGTAAAATATCAAATATGTTAGACTTTTTGGCATAGATAACATAATTCATCAACATCCCAATGCTATTTACTTTGAACTAGACAAGGAATATATACAAAACTATTCAAAGAAGTTGTCTTCTCGGTTTGCAAAAAGCAAGAAGAAGGAAGCGTGAAGCAAGGCGAGGCAAGAAAGATTTGATCAAACGGTCCAAAACCATCCAAACAATTTCGAAATCACGCCCCACCGAAACCCACGTAACCACTGTTCTTCGCCATTCGCCAACAACAACAACAACTCGTCCATCTTCCCAGAATTCCTCTTCTCTCCCTATCTCCCCATACCCCACCTCAATTAACCCCAAACTTTATAGCAAAAATTTAATCACTCCACTTCATAGAGATCACAGCATTATTCATAAAAAGAAACAAATTAGAATAAGTTACATTACAATATACAATAACATAACAATATTAATAGCAATAATATTAAATTGATTGAGTTTATGTGAGGATGCAAGCGGTGGGGAGGTTAGGGAGCTACATTAGTCAAGGCGTATACACCGTTTCCGGCCCCTTTCATCCATTCGGTGGCGCCGTCGATATCGTCGTCGTTCAACAACAAGACGGTTCCTTCAAATCCTCGCCATGGTACGTTCGATTCGGCAAATTCCAAGGAGTTTTGAAATCGAAAGAGAAAATCGTCCAGATCAACGTGAACGGAATCGACGCTGATTTACAAATGCATCTCGATAACAAAGGGGAAGCGTTCTTTCTGAGAGAGATTGATGTTGAATCGGTTTTGTTTGATTCGATTGAATCTGGTGATGGTGATGATCTCGATGTTCAATCGTTGAAGAGTAAGAGTAGTAATTTTGGTTCGGAGGATGGGAAGGTTGTTGGGAGGACTAATTCGAATTCGCGGCGGTCGAGGATACTTGGGCTTATGTTCGGGAGAAGGTCTTTGAGTGGGGAATTTGAAGATGCTATTGGGAATAAGGAACGTGCTGAGATTGCGGCGAATTTGTTGGATATTAAGTGGTCGACGAATCTCGATGGGGAGGATAATCGAGAGAGTGGTGATCATGCTGTGGTTGTGGAGAATGAGGATGGTTCTTTTGGTGTTGCCAAGGTTGAGAAGAAGTTGAGTGGAGAAAAGGTTTCAAGGGAACAAACTCATGAGGTCATGTACCTTGCTCATGGGGAAAGTGCAGAGGTCCATCTACATGATCAGGTCTTGCATTCACTCGTAACTAAGGTAAATTCACAGTTTACCTAATGATATAAGTACTTGTTAGACTGTTTGAAAGAGCTTATCAGAAAAGCTAGGATTACTTTTGAAAACAATTTCTAACTTAGTTTATAGCTTATGATATCAGTTGAACTTTATTTTATCTTTTGTTACATAAAAAATCTTATACATCAGCACTTATGGGATGAAAATTATGCTATTAGCGCTTAATTTCGTTTTATTCAAATAGGGTCGTTTTATTCAAATAGGGTCAAGTCAAATTTTAAATCACGGTCACGCAATTATCATTGACAATGCCTATTATCCTTAAAAAAGACAACTATCCTTGACGTTTCTAAAAATGTCTGTCAAATGGGTTTGATCTGGCCTCTAATCTGTTTATTAATGATGGTGCTTTAGAAAAAGTATATGATACTGAATTTTTTTAATCGAGCAACCCTCTAATTTGTTATGTTGATTGACACTAACACTGGTATATTAAAATTCCTCTTCAGGGTATGGAGAAGGAGGAAGTCACTAAGAATGCTGATGTAGTGGAAGTCTATGAATTTCATTCTCAGGCTCAGCGAATAGATTCTTCTGATTCAGAAGCTAGTATGTACGACGATGTGGAGGATGTTGAAGACCCAACAACATCTCCAAAACCTCAAATCAACAATTTGGATGCAGGACATTGTTCAAGCGAGAAAGTTGAGTCCTATTGTGTAGACTTGACAAAACCTCCAAAACCTCCAAAACCTCAAACAAACAACTTGGGTATAGGGCATTGTTCAAGTGAAAAAGCTGAGTCCTGTTCTGTTACCAATGCTTCCAGTTACAACAGCCAGGATGACCGAGGATTATGTGAGAATAACATGAAGGATAAAGATGTCTCTAGCTCGCTATCAACTCCATCACACTCTTTTGGTGATTGTTTACCTAGTGAAACATCTAGGATATCACTGTCCCCGAGTTCAGATGAAGAGAATTTCCTTTTTGGTGACTTTGATGAAAGTGGAGTTAATGATCAATTTGAGGGATCATTAAGTCCCAAATGTATAGATAAAAAAGATAATATTTCTTATGAGAATGGAACTGAAAACTCAAGAGTGACTTCCTGTCCCATAGTTATCCCTAAAAATGAGGATGCTGGGGAGGAAGTTGGGCGGCGTACTGGATCCTTGCCAAATATTTCTTCTGGTAGTAACAGTATGTGCCAACATGTTCGTTATCCTTTAAGTCAATCACTGGACTCGACATTTCCTGGCAAGGATAACTTGGAATCCTTAAAATTAGACGAGTACAAAGAGAAGCAGTTACCTCATGAACAGGCGGATGCCAAAGATTGCCAAGATTCTGATGAATTCAAAGATACTGCTCTGAATCTTCCCCCTGGTAAGGAAACTGGTATAAATTGCCACTGTAATGTCTCCTTTGTTTTTTGTCAACTGAATTGGACACAGTATGAAAAACTGTATGCTGAATATACTTTATCCTATGGAAAAATTATTTGTACATCATTGTCTAGCAGCAGTTGGTAATTTTCATTACACTAAAGATTCGGAAGCAACATACATTCTACTATACGAATTTAATTTGCTGAGACATGTATCTAGTGTTTTGGTAGAGAAAAATGGAAGGATTTTGTCATTGTTGTACTCTTTGAAATATGCTTCATGGAAATAAAGCCTTAGGTAGTTCCTTTGCTGATTTATCAATTATACAAACAATTTACGAACACTTGTATGAAGGAATGCAAGCTGACTCTACTTTAAAATATCCATTGCTGAACATCTAGTTGATAACAAATTATTTTCTTTAGTCCTGGGATGACAATATACTTATTTTTGAGATTTGTCATGGGATTTAGGAATTAGGCACGGTGTCTATTGGACTAACACACGGCCTCTTTTGAAATTCAAAATATGTTGACCATCTTTGGAAAAAAAATCATGCAGGAGGTACATCAACAGGAAATTGGAGAATTTGGCCTTTCTCCTTGAGCAGATCAGTATCTAGAGAATCTTCGCCGCCAAAACCAAATGATGCTAAAAGTACTATTAATGGCAATTCTTCAGAGAATAAGACTTTAACAGATGTGAACAAAAATGATAGCAAACCCAATCTAACGAAAAAGATGATTAGGGAAACAACTCCAACTTCTGAACAGATAGCATCATTGAATCTGAAGGAAGGGAGGAACATTGTAACCTTCACTTTTTCTACAGCTATGCTGGGGAAACAGCAGGTCAGTAATAATGAACTTCTACGATTTAAGAACTTCAAATATATTTCCCTTAAATGCATGTTTCTTTAATTTGAATCTCTTAACCAATATTATTTCTTATATTTTACATTTGATTTGATTAACAGGTTGATGCTCAAATATATCTGTGGAAATGGAACGACCGCATAGTTATCTCGGATGTGGATGGGACAATTACGAAGTGAGGATATATCTTTTGGAAATTAAACCGTTTTTAAAATAGATAACTCGGTTTAACAATATGCTAACCTTCTTTTACTAATTGTTTTCTTTGTCATTGTTAATTTGGTATCACATTCCAAATGAAGATATTTGCTGTCTTTCTGAAAATATTGTCCTATGCAATATTATTGCTGAGAGGATTGTTTTTTTCCAGTTGTTTGCTCCTCAAAAATCATATGAAACTTATTTCATGCTATTTTCACTTTATCTTGTAGTTACCTTTTTGTTTACTTTCTGTTAGATTTTTTTTATATAAACTAGCATGCTCTTGCCACTCTGAACTATATTGTACACTCAACACATGTATAAACCTATGAAGCTTGGAGTATAGATCTAATATTTAACATCATTATGGATTGTTTGTGAAAAAATGAATTTGGAAAAAGAAGGAAAAATATTAAAACACTAGTGTCATAGTTGAATGTGGGGCACTTTTTCTGGAGTTTCCCTTCATATTTGATTCTTAGTGGTCGAGTTGGGCCTATCACAACTCTACAAAACCGGAAAAAGTGGTCCAACGGATAGAGAAAACCTTTTCTGGAGTTTCCCTTCATATTTGATTCTTCGTGATCCGATAGAGAAAAACTTGTAGTAAGGGGTCCAACGGATTTTGAATAGACTCTAATACCTTGGAATTGTGGTTGGGTCCAACACAATCCTATAAAACTGACTTGAAAGGTGAAGATTGTCTTCACTTATAAACATATGTTCACACCATTATCTCTCATCCAATGTGGGAAACTTGACACATACTTATATTTTTTCCTATTGCATTAATCATTCTCTTGAATGTCTAGTTTTAAGTAATAATAAAATTGAAGTGAAAGTAGCACTTAAAACTGCTCATCTCTTCAAAATACAAGATTTTGATTCCTGTGAAGAAAAGTTGTACGGCCACACTCCTTTGTAACTCAATTGGGCTACTTATGCGGCTTTGACGTTATCTTTACTGTTTTTTTTTTTCATTCACTTGGGAGCATTCATATTATTTTTGTAATGAATGGCACTTAAAAGCTTAGGCTGGGACAGTGCAGTTCAATGTCATCAATTGGATGTAAATACCAGTGTAGTTGAGGATCCTTGTTTAGTTGGTTCTCATCCTGATTATTGTAGAGTTGTCGGATATGATTTATTTCAGCTTTACCAATATACCTTTTAAGTCAAATATGATTGAATACTTTAGGAAATAGTTTTATGAGACAGTTTAGGGGCTCCATTAGTAATTTTGGTCAGTTTTGAACTGAAAAGATTGAGTTTGCTTATTCAAGTATGATTGCTTTTATTGGAATCCCATATGTATTATGAACAGTGAGCAGGAAAGTGAGATATGATGGACAACAAAAAGTTAATTTTAGTTGTCAGGAATTTACTTCCCCTCTTTCTAGGAGCATTTTTAACATCCTGATACACTTTTACTTGTTTGAAGCCTCTGTCTTCTACCTCTCTTCTGTTAATTATTATTATTTCAATTTCTAACTACGGTGTGCCAATTGTAATTTATTTGTTTTGTTTCTTGTCCTACAGGTCAGATGTTCTTGGTCAATTCATGCCTTTGGTTGGTGTTGACTGGTCACAGACTGGTGTTGCACATTTATTCTCCGCTGTTAAGGTTTGTGTCAATTCTCCATGTCTTTAGATGTTTTGAAATTACCCCAATGTAATAATATGGTTAATTTCGGAATGCGCTGATCATGCATCATTGCATTATTTGTAGTTTTTAGATAGGTAGGCCCAGCTGCACAAACAGTTAGTTGATGTCTCTGTTAAAACCACAGAACTGTTAACTTGTCTTTTAACTTCTGATCATTCTAACTTGATTAATTTTATTTGATGTTTTACCATGGGACCTGTTAAATTTGTGACTGTGTGTGTCTAAATCAGACTGCAGTCGCCTCTATTTATAATAGAAATATAGAATAAATACAATAAATATTGATCGATATGATTTGCTAATTCTAATCCTAATAATAAAAATGAGGACTTGGTTGTTTGTTTCTAACTCCCCCTCAAGTTAAAGCTTAGTTCACTTTTATCTTGTTACAAGTATACCCTTTAAAAGAGAAAATCAACCAACGAGTATTAAAATCACAATGAACTTTCACGAATTACATCCATACAAAACTGCAATGATATTGGGTCAGATATTGTCCTTTGCTTGAAACAACCAACTTAATGTGATCGGTGTCTGTGACTCAACACTGACGATAGTTGGACAACGGGACTACCAAAAAGAAAAAGTAAATTAAGTGGGACATGTCATCTATGACTCATGCCAACTACTCAACCTTGACTTTGGTGAGGGAAAGGGACTACAGGAAACTATTGACAGTGTAGTGTGCTAAGTTGAGACCAATGACTAGAGAGCCTACTATTAGAGATCAAATTGAGACAAGGCAGAAAGCACATTGTAACAAGAGTGACTTAGACAAATTATCAACCAACAACTTGAATGAAAAAATATGCAAAACCAGACCAGAAAAAATGCATACTAACAAGACCTAAACATGGCCCCAAAAAACATGCAGAACAGTTGCACAGTTTTCAGAATTCACCAAAATGAACTAACAGCAAACAAGGTGTGAAACACACCTATAGAGAGATCCACATGCCAAAACAATGCTGCCGTTGAAACGACCCAAAAAGAGACAAAGAAGCCATGACCAGCCAATGGAGAGAGAAAATGGGTCTAAACCTATAAACATGAGTTGGTTGAGCAGGAACCTGTTTACTGGTGCCTAAAAATCAAAAACTGATGAAAAATCCAGAATCGCAAAAAACAAACCGACACAGGCGACCAAGAAACCTTGCTGGAATATAGCCAGAACTCGGAAGCACCCACACGCGCGGCTGTTGATGAAAGCACGTTGGTGAAAATGAAGTTGTTTGAGGGGCGTGAGTACTGTCGCGAGAGACAGTGGTTGATTGTGGCACTTCGGTGAATGGCCGATCTGACTCCAGAAAATCTAATGGCAGGGTCACCGTGACACGTAGGGTCGTGTATGTTGGAGCGTTCACGTGGTGACAGCTATGTGTGTAACTATGATGACTTGGATTTTGGGACCAGACTATGGTTTTAATTGGATGGATACCCATCAGCCAAACTGAACAATAAAGTACAGTTAGCCTTTACGGTGGCTGAACTCAAAGAAAGAACTAGAAATTCGAAGAGGATCGAATCATTTGGAAAAGAGAAAATTATTATTATATTCCAACCGTTTGAAAACTCCACAGTGGAAAAGCTTGCTCACACTTGATATACCAGCAATCTCCCCCTCAAATGAGTCCATCCATTCTTAAAGGTATGCTCCTCTACAAACAGAAGCATTTTTTAATCCATATCTACTGGCATTGCCACTACTTACTCCATCAACGGGACCTGACGCCTGAATATTATGGTCAGGAAGTACTTCGATACAGGGAGGCCGGTTGTGAGTTAGACTCTGATATCTTGTTGAATTTGTGATTCGTTATATCTAAATCAAACTACACTCACCTCATATTATAATAGAAATATAGATTAAATACAATAAATATTCACTGATATGATTTGCTAATTTCAGTAGTATTATGATTTGATTCTATCGGGAAATTCTACCTGTACCCTGTCTATAGTAATTCACTTTACAATTTATTTTCACCCGAGTTGGATGTTTTACATTGTCTTCTCTTCTCAATTTCACATTTGCAGGAAAATGGTTACCAACTGCTTTTTCTCAGTGCTCGTTCAATTTCTCAAGCCTATATTACACGACAATTCCTACTGAATCTTAAACAGGTGATTCATAAAATTAGTGATCTGTCTTTGATATCAACAATGTACTGGTGAGCGGGAGAATAAGAGGGAGAAAGCAATTAGAATTTCATATTTATTTTTTGTATATGTTGCAGGATGGCAAAATTTTACCAGAAGGTCCTGTTGTTATTTCCCCCGATGGACTTTTTCCATCTCTATACCGTGAAGGTAATAGGTCTGCAGTATGCTTTTGTTTGCTTTCTGCTTCTTACTGTTCCCTTTCTTCTACTTATATGTAGATCACTCGAATAGCATACTAGTTATCTAACATCTAGTTTTTATATATGATTCTTTGACCATTTAATTGATGTATCAGAGTCTACGATATTCATCAGGGTTGAGTTTGTAATGCTCTGGTCTTTACTTTATAAATATTTTGGACTATGACACTTTCTCTCTCTCTCTTCATTTTCAGTTATTAGGAGGGTTCCCCATGAATTCAAAATTGCATGCTTAGAGGTTAGTTTGCTGCTGCCACATATTAATATTACCATAATTTTAAATATAGGTGAAAATGAGTTCGAGTCAAATTGAGCATTCGGGGTGGAATGCCTTGAGAATGCCTTTTTTGTTTGATAAGTTGAATTTGAATAAGTCGTGAATAGTTCTACTCATTTTCACCACAAGTTTAAATAGTCTTCATGCTCATCAAGGTATTAAGTTTTAAAAACTTGAATTTTCATGTCTCCAGAGTATCAAGGCTCTTTTTCCGTCTGATTGCAATCCGTTCTATGCTGGTTTTGGAAATAGGGATACTGACGAAATCAGTTACCTTAAGGTTGGAATCCCTTTAGGAAAAATCTTCATTATAAACCCCAAGGTAAATAATCCTTCTTATTTTTGAAAAATAAAATTTCTAGAATTTCCAGAAATATAAGTTTGTCAAGCCTTTCTTATTTTTAAACTTTGCAGGGGGAGATAGTTGTGAACCGAAGTATTGACACAAAATCATATACTTCTATGCATGCTCTCGTGAACGGAATGTTCCCCCCAACGAGCTCGTCTGAGCAGGTTTAATTAAAGAGCTTCTTGTTTTAATTTTCTATTCATAATTATCAGTCTTGGGGATTTTGATGCGCGTATATAATTGATATAAATTTTGGATTTCTGGTTACATTATCATGCTTAGAATGCAAGTTTGATACTCCAGGAGGAATTTTTTCTAATGCAACACATTGTTGCCTTAATCTTTCTGAACAATGATTGCAGGAGGATTTTAATTCATGGAATTTCTGGAAGCTACCACCTTCTGCAATTGATATTTGAAAGACCCCTATGGCTTTTGGGCTCAACCATTGTTGGTCCTGGCTATGGATAGGTGCAGGCTGTTCAGCTCTTAAAAGAATACAGGTAATTTCATTATAAGCTCCAATATACATAATCATATTTTACACTGTTCTGCATGTGCATGCAACTTCATAATGATCTTTTACTAATACAGGAAACCGCTTTTCTGTTGTGGATTGATTTTTTGAAAATTATAATTTGGAGGATGGATTTCTTATGAAAAATCAGGTTGGATATGATCAGGTTCATTTTTGTTAGTTCAGTGCGAACTCATTACCACTAAGCCATGGAATCTCTAGAAGTTTACATCTCTTCTCGATTATTATAGATTATAGGATTAGATTAGTGCGTAGTCAAGTCCCTGCTCCTTTCCATTCGATTGTATAATTGTATATGTACTAGTTTTAGCGTGCAGAGAGAAATTCATAAAAAGAGTGAACAGAATTTATGTTTGATACAATTTATATTTTGTTATATTTGGTAATATAATACAAATAATGTTTAACAATAAACTCCCCTATCAAATTAGACATATATTAATATTGTGTATCAAATATTAAATACTATTTTTATAAAGATAAACATAAAGAGAAGGTTAACTTTTATTAAATTATTATTGATAATTGTTGTAGTTTAAAAACAATTTAAAATATTTGTATATAAATATTTTGTTTTATTGATTTTATTTTTTATATAAAAAATTAACGGCTTGATAGTTCCTATCAAATAAAATAAATAAATAAGTATTTTCAACATAATTAAAAAAAATTAACAAAGAAAAGGAGAGTAAAAAAAATAAAATTTGAGAAAAGGGGTCATGCACTGACAGTGTAAAATAATTTTACACTGTCAACCAATCACAACCATGTATCTAATTTCTCCACACTTTTATTTTTAAAAAAATTTAATGACATGGCATATTCCTTATTTTCTATTGAATGACAGTGTAAAACTATTTTACACTGTCGGTGCATATCATTAAACCCAATTTTCAAATAGATATAGACAAAAGAAATATTAAAAATAAATTGATCTTATACATTTAAGAATAAAATTCAAAATAATGATTAAATATTTTATATATAATTTAAGTTTTTGACGTCTTTTAGAATTTGTTTTTGAAGAATCCAATTCTTCTAATGTTACTGATTCACTTTAAAATGTAAAGAGGATATATTGATCATTAATTGTAGTTATTGTTGGTAATACTTAATAAATTATGAGTTTGTTAAAATAAAATTAGTTTTATTATTTTACACTTTAATCTTTTTAATCAAAAGTTTTTTGCAGATCGGTTTTTGAGTTTTGGTATCGTTGAAGTAGCTGAATGCTTTATTACGCAAATAAAGAAAGGTTTACACGTTGGGATAAAAAAATTAAATAATTAGTTATGCAGTTTTACACGTTGGGATAAAAAAAATTAAATAATTAGTTATGCAGTTTTACACGTTGGGATAAAAAAATTAAATAATTAATTATGCGATTTTTTATGATTGTGTTCGCACCATAAAAAAAAAAGTTAAGTAATTAGTTATGCGGCAAAAATTGATAATATAGTTTTAGCGATTGAGGAATTAGATGATTTTACGACGATGAAGAAAGAGGAGCTATAAAGTTCATTTGAAGTTCATGAGCAAAGGACGAAGGAGAGGAATATAAAGCTCATTTGAGGTTCATGAGCAAATGATGAAGGAGAGAAATAGTGACAAGGTAAAGATGGAGATCACTTTGCAAGCTCGTTTTAATGAGAAAGACAATAAGTCAAAAGGAAAATGGCCCATGAAGAGTAAAGGAAATTTTCATAATTTTGGTGGAAGAGAATCCCAAAATTCAAAGAATTCGACTTGTCAAAAGGGTAAGGGCACCTGTAACAAAATTGGAGGCCAATGCAACTTTAGAGGTGAAAGGAATGACAGACAAGAGCAAGACTCAATGTTTTGTTTGTCAAAAGTTTGACCATTTTGCGAACAAGAAAGAATCTTAGGGGGATGAAGCCAAAGTTGCTAGACAAGAGTTTGATGAGGAGAATACACTATTGGTCATGATCACATAAGGGAAATGCAGCAGCAACAGGCTGCAGGGCAACAATAGTAGCAATTTCAGGAATGTTGCAGAAACATGTTGTAAGTGATTACGTAAAAGCTGTAATCGATTGCAAGAAGAAGAAAATGTGATGGTGACTGTGAGAGAAGCAGTTCAATGCAGCGATAAATGGTATTTGGACTCCGGTTATTCAACGCATATGACATGGAGAAAGAATTGATTTCTCAAACTCAATCGTGCCATGAAGAACAAATTAAAGTTCGCGGATGACACCACTCTAGAGGCGGAAGGGGTCGGTGAAGTGTCTATCGAGAGAAGAGATGGTAGACACACCTTGATAAAGTAAACTATTTTATTATTTTATTATAAAAATAAAATCATTGGATTTAAACTAGTCCATTAAACATTAAAAATATGATGGATGTCCATCCATAACTCTAATTGATGGACCAGATCTAAATCATTAACTAAAATTTTATATAATGAATAAATTGGATGAAATTTTTAAAGGATAAGTGAATGACTTTTTTTTGTTTAATGGATCATATTTACCACCCCTACTTCAAGAACATGAATTCAATTCCACCCGATTTTTTCAATATTATATTTCTAAAAAACAATTCTTTAAACTAAAATTATATAGAATGCAAGATGAAATGCAAAAGTCTCACGTGAAAGAAGTGTTATGGGAACATAAACCTTTTTTTTTTAAAGTAACATTATATTTCATGAAGTGCTGAATAACAATTAGTGCAAAAGGAATGAATTATAGATAAGAATCTACTATTATTTTATTTTTGAATATATCAATTGCATACTGCTTGCATGAGATCTTTATTCCTTATAATAATTAATGTCTAATATTGATCATCTAAAACAAGCAAAACACCCAACAAGATAACGAAACAGAACCTAGTACTGTGCAATTTTGACATTGAAATACTTGTCTGCAAAGTGCAGGGCCGTCTCAAACAATTTGGAGGCCTTGTTCTAACTTAAAAAGTCGATCTCTTATATTTCAACGACTCTCCTATCGAGATAAGATACATACTGACGCTTTAAGATGGTAATTTTCTTTCCCTTTCTTTGTTATTATAAAAAATATATATTATCAAAATTTTAATTCCTATAAGGATGACTTTGAATTTTTTTTTTATGTAAAATTTCTCTATTTATAGAAAAAATCGTATCATTTTATAAAGTAAAACATTTTTCTTGAACAGTTCAATATTAATAATAAAGTGTTTGAATTAATAAACAATAAAAACCTTAAGCCGTAAAATATGAAAATATGTTGCGACCATTTGTTTTGTAGGATCTAACAAATAATTAATGCAATTATAATTATAATAATGTGTTAATTCATATTGATAGAAAAATACAAACCCGAATTTGTTAAATATCTTTTATATCTTAATTTTATTTATTATCATGTTTAATCATAGATATTTAATTAAAAATAATTTTAATATTGATGAAATTTTAATAATTATAAAATAAACTAAAATAATATATCTTTTATACCAAAAAAAATAGATACAATCAATATGTTATATTTTATCATAAAAGATTAATATTAAATAAGTATATTTTTAAATTTATGGGAATTATTATATGGAAAAAAAACACTTTTGGTAATTAAGAATTTGATACGTATATATCATAAACTAAAACGCACTCTCATTGTGGCTTACTATTTTTGGCAGTTTTTAAAATGAAAAGATAATATAAAATTTGACATGATATGTTCAGGAATCGAGCCCATGTTATTAAATCTCAAAACCTCTATTGCTTCCGTTGCGCTAAATTGGTCACTAGGTAATGCACTTTCATCATAAAATATATATAAACATTTTACTTCTATAATTTATAAAGCCCACCACTAAACTATGAGGCCCCCATTTTTTTTAGGCCCTGTGCAACGGTCCAGGTTGCACAGGCCCAAAACCGGCCCTGGCAAAGTGAGCAAGGTTTTTGAACTCATTTTCATCAATGAAACCGTTGTGGTTGACATCTGCAGAGTTGAAGTCTGTACCACTTTTCCAACCTGCAATGAATCCTTTTGTAAGGCGCACAGCGTGTCGCAGTTCCCTTTTACTGATTTTTCCATCACCGTCTGAGTCAAACACTGTCTTCAACCAGTGTTTGAATTGCTCCACCGTCATCACACGATGATCACTGCTCCCTTTAGGCTGCATGAACACCATACCTACACTAACTATATTGTGTTTCGTTTTGTTCATGCTAATTTCAAGGTTGGGTGTTCTATTTATAATTTTATATTGCCACGTTTGATATATATATATATATATATATATATATATATATATATATATATATATATATATATATATATATATATATATATATATATATATATATATATATATATATATATATATATATATATATGGAGCATATCAAGTAAGAACATTTTTTAATGAGAGATGAGATGAACAAATATCAACTATTAGATTCATCAAGAGAGAGAATGTTAATACATTAATGTGGCTATTAATTTCTCTCTCTTGATGAATCTAATAGTTGATATTTGTTCATCTCATCTCTCATTAAAAAATGTTCTTACTTGATATGCTCCCATATATATATATATATATATATATATATATATATATATATATATATATATATATATATATATATATATATATATATATATATATATATATATATATAATTTTTTAATGAGAGATGAGATGAACAAATATCAACTATTAGATTCATTAAGAGAGAGAAATTAATAACCACATTAATATATTAACATCCTCTCTTGATGAATCCAATGGTAGATATTTATTCCTCTCATTAAAAAATGCTCTCACTTGATATGCTCCCTATATATAGGGAGCATATCAAGTAAGAACATTTTTTAATGAGAGAAGAGATGAACAAATATCAACTATGAGATTCATCAAGAGAGAGAAATTAATAACCACATTAATGTATTAACATTCTCTCTTTTGATGAATCCAATGATAGATATTTATTCCTCTCATCTCTCATTAAAATATACTCTCACTTGATATGCTCCCTATATATATATATATATATATATATATATATATATATATATATATATATATATATATATATATATATATATATATATATATATATATATATATATATATATATATATATATATATATATATATATATATATATATATTCCATCCATTGTGGAAAAATTAGAAAACTAATGAATATGTTGTTGGTTTCTGGCCAAGACTATTTCTCATCTATCTTTTTATTACCTGTGATATAAATTCGTAAGTGTGTATGGAGTTTTTAAGTGATTGAGGTGGTATAGGTAGATATGTCAAAAAAAGTCTTATATGACAAAACTTTGATAATGAAACTTTCAATTTGGCCTTAAATTTTCTTGATTTCTTATTTTTCATTTTAGGGAACCTAAGTAATGGGCTAAAAAATTATTTTTGTGGAAAAATTAATTTTCAAAAGTAACAATTTATTTATTTATTTATTTATTTAGAAAAAAGAAACAAATTGATAACCTAAGTTAAGAAAATTGATTTTACAAAATCATAGTTAACAGAGACCGATAAGTCATGAATATGTTGTACTTTTCGACTCGACTCACATGCATTTCAGTGTTTTTCTATGTCTTTTTGAAATAGTATATCGGTAGTGTGTTCATGTTTCATGTATTAAGCGGTTGGAAGTCTCTGCGCGAAGAAACAGTGAAAAACAACGAATATGGGAAGAGAAACAAAACTTTCTATTGTCCTGGCGACGCTAGTCCCGGCCCATGACGGTCGTCACCCTCCCATGTATGTGGTCAAACCTGTTCTAGCTCTATGACGGACGTCATGCTCCCAGCTCTTGACGACTGTCACCAGCACATAACGCGTGTCATGCTTTATCTATCTAAAATATAAGAAAATTAATTTGCGAAAAAGTCAAAAATACCCCTATTTGATTTTTTGCCACCACATTAAATTTATGGTTTTTTTGGTCTTTGCACAATAAAGTTCTTAATTTTATTATTAAAATAATACAACTGTTATATTTTTTCAAATTTATCAAATCTCTCTTCATTCTCTATTTTGTTCTCTTTCATCACTTTCTCACTTCTTTTTCTACAAAAAAAATAAATTATTATTATTGATATATATTTTTATTTACGAAAAATAGTATTTATGACCGAAATACTTTTTAGTCTAAAATGATATACGGGAATA